>NC_080377.1:127747763-128059050 GCF_014773155.1 Arachis stenosperma
CTCATACTTTTTTCCTTTCAGTGTTTCCATATTTTTGTATGGTGGTTCATAGATACCTTCTCTCCCATGGCGTCTTGAATAAGAACAGTATCGCCGGACATCCTTCCAACAACCTCGCCGGTATTCGTTTCCTTGTCGAAGAAGCTAACATCTTGCCTCAAGATTGTTTGAAGGTATAAGCCTCTGATTCGTGCTGCCTGTCTCTCCCCAGTAACCATCCAACAAGCCACCTCTGTTACACAAAAAACAATTTTCATGTCTTGATACATTAATTTTTTTAATTGAACAAAAAAAAAAAAATACAGAGAAGTTTATTATGTCTACTCACGCATGAGTGATGCGAAAAAGGTTCCCACAGCCAAGTACACAAATTTCAGTGACACCTGAAAAAACAATGATTAATTGTGATGTGAACAAACTGAAGAATTTTCAGTTCCAAAAAGTGAACTTCATACAGAGGAGAAGAATTAGAATAGTTAGTTACCTTGGAAACTTCATCAACAACTTCTTTGGTGTTTGAGTTTCCTCCAAATGCATTGATCATATTCCCAAATATTAGAGTCATTAATGGCATGGAGATTCCATTACCAATAGCACCAACTGTTCCAACAAGCATCAACAAACGATCTAACCGATCAGCAAATGAGAAAAGCTTGTACAATGGCACTGTGTCTTTTCCTTCATCTTTCTCCTTTCCCTTCTTTGGATCTTGATTCATCTCAGGGCCTGCTACTTTCGAAGAACTCGCAGTATCATTACCTTCCATTTTCATGGAGGAAGAAGAAGGCTCCTTTTGCTCACAAGCCTCTCTACCAATGATGTTTAAATGGGTAACAGGTTCTGGAAAAAAGCATCACGGGTTCAAGTTGATTAGTAGTCTTACACAAAAAAAAAAAAAAAGTCTTTTGCCATGCATGAAATTTCCATGTTCTTTGTTTTCCTAGTTAACTACGTGATTATTGTGGTTGGTGAAGAAAATGTTGGGTTCTAACAAAACAATTAGTCCTATATGGAAAATAAATGCTCTGAGAAAACAGAGAAAAAAGAAAAAAAAAAAAAAAAGAAAGAAATGAACCTTTTTTTCTGGCTTCAATGAAGATGAAAAAGTAGCCGTAGCAAGCAACAGAAGAATGATAGTTCGTTATATTGGCAACTGTCTATATATATAGATGAAAGATTTGGTCAAATTATTTTAGATGGGAAAAGAATCTAAAAGTCGCATATTTCGTAATCCACACGTTTCTGAAACTTTTTGTTAGTTGTTCTTGTTTGGGTCTCAGGAAATATCAGAGATTTGGTGCGAAGCTGCATAGTCTCTTCCCTTGTCGCATTCAGTCCCATAGCTGCAAGGCTGTTTTATTTGTTTTTAAATAAGAATAATTCTTCGCATACAAGCGATTAAGGCTTGTAAGCCTTACAAGTTCAATTAAAACTAACGCTCAAAACACGCTTCCAACCATTCTTCTTCCTCTTCGTCTTCTCCTTCTTCTTTTCTTTAATTTCTTGCATTCTCTTTCTCCTCCTTCTTTTTCTTCTGGCTGCACGTTTTTCTTCCTCTTACTCTTCTTCTTCTCCTTTTCTTTCGTTTCTGCACATTCTTCTTCATCGTCTTCCTCTTCTTCTTCATTTACGTTCTTTTCTCTCTGTTTCATCTTTTTTTTTTTCATGGTGAAATCGTTTTTGAAGAAGAAGAAGCAGTAGAAAATGAGGAGGAGAAAGAGAAAGAGTTCTGAATTATGCATAAGATGTATTTTAACGAATTTTGGGTGTATTTCTTTAAATCCTTTGGGTGTATTTTCTGTAATTCTTTGGGTGTCTATAATCGTTTGGGTGAATTCCTATAACCGTTTGGGTGTATTTCTGTAATCTTTTGGGTGTATTTCTGTAATCATTTTGGGTGTATTTCTGAAGTTTCATTATCTTCAAAAGGATTACAGAAATACACTCAAAGGATTACGAAAAATACACCCAAAGTATTTAAGAAATACACCCAAAATTCGTTGCATAATTCAGAACTCTTTCACTTTCTCCTCATCTTCTGCTGCTTCTTCTTCTTCAAAACAATTTTAAAGCTTGATTTCAGAAACCATAAAAATTGAAAAAAAAACGAAAAAAAAGAAGAGGAAGAAGAAGAAGAAGAGGAAGAGGAAGAGGAAGAAGAAGAAGAGGAAGAACCGTTCTGAGTGTAGCGCTTTGAAAACAGGAAACGTTGAATAACGTATTAAAAGGCCTAGTAACTTGTAAGACTTGTAAGTCAAAAAGACTTGTATGTGTAGCACTCCTCTTTAAATAATAAAATATATTATCGCTTTACCTCACTACTAAATATAATAAGGTGGATACTCCCACGAACACATCTTCACATAAAGATATTGTTACAGACTAGTAAATAAATTAATATATTTAATTAAATATGTTTAATTAACCATCTAAAAATTTATAATGTCATCTTCACATGAAGATGTCATCATGTGAGTATTCCTTGGGTTAATGTTCAAATTCGTTCATGAAAGATCACGTAATCTTCATGTTAAGTGCCACGTGACATGATGACGTGACACGCCACATGGCAGGTCAGTGACACGTGGCACGCCACGTGACAGGTCAGTGCCACGTGTCACTTGACATATAAATTTTTTTTTATTAGTCAAAATAGTCCTTGAAAGTCTAGACGTAAGTCATTTTCATCCCTCAAATTTTAAAAATTAGTCAAACTAGTCCTTATATAATTTTTTTTATTTTTCTTCATAAAATTATCTCTCTCTTTTAATTCTTCTCAAAATCTCTCTTATTCTTTTCTATTCTAAAATATTTTTTGTTACATTACTATATTTTGCTGGAATATATATATACTCAAAATTAAAATGTATGTATTTATTAACATAAACAAAGTTATATGCTCAAAATCAAAATTTATGTATGTTAACCTAAACAAAGTTATACCACTATTTTTTTCTACTATATTTTTTTCATTACGGTATTACTTATATATAAGAGGTAATGGTAGTGATATTTAGAGTCAAAATTCAAGAAGATCCACAAATTTTGCTTTAATTCCAAACTTTACAAAATATTAAAAATTTGTTGGTTAATTATTATTATTATAAATGAATTGCTTCTTAAGCGTAATACGTGCAAACATCATAATAAATTTTTGTATGTTTCATATGTTTGAGATAGATTATATAATTTTTCTTTTAATTTCATAAATCAATGAGATAAAATGAAATAAGAAACATTATACATATGCATAACACAGGCTACTCCGCACTAGTACATTATATAAATAGATATGTTTCGTATTAAAATAAAATTCCTTTTGTTTTAAATGAAATATTCAAAAAATCATATTAGAATATTAAGATTCAAAAAATGATTCCATAAACCAGTTTTTCAATTATTGAGTTTTACTATATAAATTAAATAATAATAAAAATTATAATTTTAAAAAATTTAAAATAATTACTATATTATTTAGTAAAATTTAAAATATTAAATTTTTAAATATATAATCAACAATAATTTGATAAACTCATTTAAATAAAAAAAATTTCACATAAAAAATTACAATTTGAAAATGTAAAATTTTAAAATATAAATGACAAAATAACTTTATAAAAATTTAATTATTTTTATTATTTTATGTAAAGAGAATTTTGTTTATTAAGGTTTAAAAAATAATATTAAAATTAGTAGTATAAAAAAATATTATAAAAAAATTATATAAGGACTAGTTTGACTAATTTTTAAAATTTGAGGGATGAAGATGACTTACGTCTGAACTTTTAAGGACTATTTTGATTAATAGAAAACTTTTTTATATGTCAAGTGACACGTGGTACTGACCTGTCACGTGACGTGCCACGTGTTACTGACCTGCCACGTGGCACTTAACGTGACACGTCATCATCCAATTGACAGAAGGACTAATTTGACTAACAGTTTATTTTTCAGGGACTAATTTAATTAAAAAATCATTTGGGGACGAAAATAAAGATCACGTAATCTTTCAGAGACGAATTTGAACATTAATCCGAATATTCCTTATATAATAAAGGCTTAATAACTTTGTTGGTTTTTATATTTTTAACAAATTTTTAATTAGATATTTATATTTTTTTAAATTAGGTTCTTACATAATTTTAATTTTATAATTAAGTCATTTTTAGTATAAAAAATATAAAAATTAATTGAATATTTTTTTATAAATTAAAGATATTTATAATTAAAAATCTAACTAGATCTTTGATCGTATATATTTTTTGAAAAATATTTTACTAATTTTAATATTTTTAACATGAAAATACTTAATTAAAAGTAATATAATAACCTAATTAATATATATATATATATATATATATATATATATATATATATAAACCTAATAAAAATTTGATAAATTTATAAGGCTGACGAAATAATTAAACCTATAATAAAAGAAAAAAATACATTCTTGTTTCAATAATTTTTTTAGTATAGAAAGCTTTACACTTCCTATTATTGTCACATTCGGTGTTTATAAGCTAATAAGATGTTAATTTTTTTATGTTTTTTTAGGTGAACAATAAGATGTTGATTAATTGCCCTGCTTGACGATTAACATACATTTTTATATTTTTTAGGATTTAAATTATATCTTTTAAAATTCAAATAAAATATGGGAGTTGCCACAAGTTTTTTATTATGAAGAAAAGGAAAACAATTTCATATTATAAAAACTGATATTTTAGAATTTGTGCCCAGGAATTTAATTATGTGTAAAAAATAGTGAAAATGTTAATCTCATTATGTTTCTAATTATATGTAGAAAATGATGAAACTTGAAACCCTACCAAATCATTATGACTTGAATATTATTTATTGAAAAAAGTTCTTGGCTAGTAAAATTTATTATCTTTTATTAGTATTTTTTATGATTAATTTAATTTTTTTAGTTTAATAATTTAATAATATATATTTAGTTCATATTTTTAAATATTGTTAGTTAATAATTGGTCAAAAAAATCATTTTTATTGAAAAAAGATATTAAAAAAACATTTTTCTGAATAACGCCAATAATAAATTATTATGTATGTAGATAGTTCTTTTTATTTTAAAGTGAATGTTTATTTGAATATATCATTAGTATTTATTTTACTTGATTTCCTTGATTCTGTATGTACATATTTCACAGGATGTTGATTTTACTATGTATGCGAATAATTCTTTTCAATAAAATGTAAATGTTTATTTGGGTCATACTATTTGGGTGAACGAAATAAAGCGACACGCGATTGAAGTGACGAAGACATGACACAACGACGTGGAAGCAACAGTAGAGGTGCACCATTGGACAGTAGCAAAACAAAGCCTTTAGCTCGACAACAGTGTGACGTCACGGAGGGAGAAGAAGGCACGCCACGGCAACGTTGCTTGTAGGAAAAGCAGCGACAATGCAGCACTTCGCTTCTTCAGACGGCCGTGACGGCGGAGTTGGTGACGGTGCGACAGAAAAAGGAGAGTGAAATGGATACGGTGAATGAAGAGAAAGGTGGAAGGTGAGAGGCTAAGACTGTAGTAGAAAAATAGAGTAGAATATTTTTTTTGGAAAAGTATAGGTGAACAATGAAAATATTAAACAATGTAAACAATAGATATATCGGATGTTCATTTTACTAGTGTACTGATAGTTATTTTAATATTAAAATTTAGAAGGTTAATTTGGAGGTGTAGTGTGTTTTTATTTAATTGGTGGTTGTTTATATTGTTCAATAAAATCATTGTTCTCCTAGCATTCTTTTTTTTATTTTAGTAATCTATTATTCACATTGTTCACATTCTCATGGTCTACCTAACAGAATTTTTTTACTGGTCCTCTAGTGTTCTTTTTAAAAAGTGGCAACAATAATAATAATATTAACTGATTTAATTTTTGGTAAGTTTCTTTTTTTCTGATAATTATGAGGTTATATTGAGTAGCTTTTGTGCTCTGGATTCGGTTATTTTAGATTAAATCAAATTTAGAAAATGAAAATTTTCATTTTCAATAACTTTTTAATTCCGAATATGAATTAAATCAACCCAAGTACCCAACTAATTTAAAAGGAAAAAATCAATCTAAACAGGTTCGTACTTAGCTTCATGTGTGACTATTTAATTGATACAAAAACAAGTTCTACATAACATGTCACTGTGACAGTCAAGTCGTACTTTAGAGAGAAATCAATAAAGAATGGAAAAATGAAAAAATAAATGTTTTCTATAGTCGCATAGTCTATGCTATACAGTATAAAGTGGCAAAAGTTAATATCTGATAAGAAGTGGGACAAAAATCTGTCAAATCAGATTCATTCTAGATTCATTACGTGATGCACAAATAAAACACTTTGCTTCTTCTCCAAGACCATATAATATAGGAAAATTATCAGGTGTATCCGAAAACATCGATATTCTAGTTATTTTAATTGTTGATTTTAATTAATATATATTATATATAATTTTTATAATTCAGATCAACGGTTAAAACAATTAGAACACCTGTATTTCTAATATACCTGATAACTTTCCTATAATATATTATGCTTTTGACTTTTCCTGTTATTTTGGTTACATATGTTGATAGAAACATCAAACATAGATAAGATTGTGGCCTCCAACATTGACCACACAGTTATTTTCCTAACAATTGCCCATACAGGACCACATGTGCACATCACGTGCAACATTTATAATTCTCTCATGAATTTTCTTCCACAGACATCACAATTGGAACTTTAAGATAACAACTAAGAAGCATATGTTTTTGAATCTTATCTTCCATATGAGATCACTCAATGCTCACATAGTCACATTATGATTATCATACTATTTTATTTGTATCGGATTGCAATAATAATTTGATTCAAAGGCAGTATTTTGTTTATACAAAATGTTAAATGTCAAAAAGTTTGCTAATCATAAGCACATGTTATATAATTTGAATTTTAAAACCAATTAATTTTTTTTTTACAAAAGTAAATGGGTGATAATATTAGCTGACCATAGAAATTAGAAAGGTTGATAATTATTATTCATCCTGAAATTTATTTAACATTTAAGTTACATGTTGCTCCATGATATGGGCACGCTTTGTAACTCTTATACTATGTTTGTTTGAGAGAAAAATAGAAGGAAAAAAAAGAAAAAAAATTAAAAAAATAATTATTTTTAATTGTTTGATTGAAGAAGAAAATTAGAGAGAAAAAAAAATAAATAGAAAAAAACTGGTGGGATCTACTAATTTTTTTTTTCTCTAACATTGAAAAAAATGGAGAAAAAACTAATATTTCTCTCTCTATTTTCATTACTACCTTTCACTTTTTTAATATATATTATAATATAGGAGTAAAATTATCTTTTTATAATATTTATTTCCTTCTTATTTTCCTTCCATCCAAACACATTTAAAGAAAATAAAAATATACTCAATTTCTTTCCTTTCCTTTCTTTCATTTCTATTTCCTTCCTTTTTATTTATTTCCTTCCAACAAAACATAGCCTTAATGTTTTTGTTACGGTGGGTAACCGGAGATGAATTAAGCGGATGGCGTGGGCTGGCCCAAATGCGTGAGGGAGGAAGTTTTCGTCTGAGTATGCAGCTCGGGGAACTTCGTCCGACTTGTGTTCGCAAGTGAATGGGGGGTGGTACCTGCAAAGACACTCCGATGCCTAAGTTAGCAAGGGTGTGAGCAGGTCTAGAGAGTATTGGGCTTAGAGATACCTGAGGAGCGTCAGTGTACTTATAGTAGTGAGCCAATAACCACCGTTGGAGTAGTGCCGTATCTTTAGGATGATAACCGTCCCCTTATCTTAGGGAGGTTAAGATATGGCTTTGTGAAGCGGTTAGAGAGATTTCAGGGGCGGTTACTCATTTGAATGAGTGCTTATCTGCCAGCTGATCTCATGTCCGACTTCTTTAGAGCAGGTCGTAATGAACACCGACTTCTTATGTGAAGGTCGGCGCTTAGTTAGGCTTAATCTATTGGATTAGGCCTTTTAGTTAGACCTGGGCCCTTATCATTGGGCCAGGGTATGAACAGTGCCCCTACTTGAGCCCAAGATCTTTTTTAAGGCTTGGGTTCAAGTATTTAACTCGGGTTCGTAGCCGACTTTCACGGGTTTTGAAACCGACGTGATTTTCACGACCTTTTGTTTCTGACAGTTACGTCAATTCAAGCGTCGTGTCCGTTGGGGAAGCATTTAGGGATTGAGGGCTTTGGTAACGGTGCAACCTCATTAATGACTGCGCCGCTTTTACCATTATGCCCCTTAGCATGTTTTATAAATACTTTCCCTCTCTTTCCATTTTCCGTTTCTGCAATCTTTCAAACTTCTTCTTTCTTTGTACGTGTCGTGTTTATTCGTACTACATTCTTGTGCTCCGGAGACTTTTGCTTCTTCCTATCTTCATTCAAAGAGAGGTTAGTTTCTTTCTCCTTTTTCGCACTTTTCATATGACTTCGCTTTGTAGAGAAATAGGCTTGTAGACTTGCGACTGGTTCTTTTTTTCTCTTCTTTTAGGGACCTTCGTTTTTTTATTTTTTCTTTCCCTTTTCTTTTTTCCCCTTTGTAGGTTTCTTCGTTTTTCTTAGAGAAAGAAAATGGCCTCCGTAGATTGGGTTGACGTTACTGTTCTGGGGGAGGAGCCGTTGGTAGATGCGGAGTTCATTACTCACCTTCGCACCCATCATCGGCTCTGTACTTCGGATGAGGATGAGCCTAAATATGAGTTACTTATTTCTGGTTCAGAGGACCGAGTCTGTCATGGGAGAGCCAACGAAACGGTTCCCCATTTTTTCTTCATGTATGAGTGCATGATCACCCGTCTGGGCGTCTTTCTGCCCTTTTCAGATTTTGAGATGTCGGTTTTGCAGCACTGTCGGGTTGCACCTACCCAACTTCACCCCAACTCCTGGGGTTTCTTGAAAATTTACCAATTATTAGCCTGCTCTGGATTTCCCGACTTCTCTGAAAATCTTTTTCCATCTTTTTCATATGACCAAGCCTTTTAGTGGGTTGAATAATAAACAACAATGGGTTTCCTTTCGAGCCATACAAGGTCGGAGGATTTTTACCCTTTTTGATGAATCTTTTCATGACTTTAAAAATTTCTTTTTCAAAGTGCAAGCTGTAGAGGGTCATCACCCCTTTTTTCTGGATGATAATTCTTTTCCTCGCTTTCCTTTATACTGGCTGGAGGCCTCCCCTTGTGAGAAATACAGTCTGGATGACCTGGATGAGGTAGAGGCTGCTGTCGTGGGGTTCCTCCGAGAAGTCTGGGGGAGGGCCCCCTATTTGGATACTAAAAAATTTTTCCAAGGGTCTCCGACCTTTGTCCAATCACAGCTAGGTAGATTTTTCTGGTCTGCTAAGTTTCCGACTTGTTAACTGATCATCCCGACTTGTTTGATTCTTTAGCTGTTGTTTTTATTTTTCCAAAAATGGCAAAGACAAACGCTCAAGAATCTTTTCAGAGGGTCCATGAGGCTAAAGCTAAATCTCGTGCTCGGTCTGGTGGTGCCAGGGTTATCTCTCCTCCTCCTCCCCCTCGCAACATTGGGACTTCTTCCAAGCCTATTGTAATTTCTTCTTCAGCTCCCCCTCAGTCGCTCCCCGTCGTCCGACCTTCCCCCGATCCGAAGAAGCGTAAGACTTTGGAGTCTGGTGCTTCTGAGGCTAGGGCGGATGCCCTTGAGTTTGTCCGGAAGAATATCTATCCCCATGTTCGTATAGGCATGGATGATATGTCTGTTCGGGGTCACCTTACCACCATGGTCGAGGAAAGTCTCAAGGCGGCGGGGGTATGTGGTAAGCTCTTGGATATTTTTGAGAAGGCTCCCCTCAGCTCTTTAGGGACGACCTCGAAGGTCGAGAGCTGGAGGGAGCTTTGCTCTTATCAGGAGCATGAGGAAAATTGAAGAAAGAAATTGCCAAGTTGAGGGAGGAGAGAGATACCTTTCGGGAGAAGGGGAAGGCTTTACAGGCCCAGTACACATGGAGGTGGAGCTGAGAAAACGGCGCAGGCCAGTTATCAAAGCTTATTCAAGGACCTTGTGTCTGTGAAGACGATCTGTTGAACTCTCGAAAGGCATACATGAGTTGGAGACTCAATTGCCGATGGCGCCGAGGAGTCTTGGAGGATTTTCTTGGAGCAAGTCAGGGTCATTGCTCTCGACTTGGATCTTTCTCCCTTACATCCTGACAAGTCGTTATTGATGGTGCCATCGTGGATCCTCCTGCCCGTAGTTGTTTCCGAGTCGGAATTGAAGACTCGTGGGCAGAGGATTATTGAGTCCCCTCCACGATCTAAGGACCTCCGAGTTCTTCAGATGTTCTTCCGATCCCTTCATCTCCCATGGATGCTTCTGGTGCTCCTCCCGATTCTGGTAGTGGTGACCCGTCTGCCTTGAAAAAATGATCTTGGCTATTTTGGGGCCCGGCCTGTGGGCCCCCCATTTTTTAAACTCTTTATTTATGTTTGTGTGGTCTGAACAATTTCTTTTGGCCTTTTAAGGCCGTTAACAAATATTTTGGCGAGCGCCCTTTTTGGATAAGGCTTTAGATTAACAAAATAAATACCCTTTTTTGGATAAGGGTTTTAAGTTACTTTGTGCGTGTATGCTTTTCTGAATTCCCTTAGCTTTTCTTGAAAACCTTCTTTTTGGCTTGTTTGTTTTTCGTTTAAGGATTTTTGGGACATCCTTTAAACTCTTCTAGGTTTTCCTATCTCTTTTTGTTATCCCTTATACTCAACTTTGTTTTAGCGAGTTCTTATGACTTAGGTTATTTTTGCGATGCGTTTTTCTTCTACTCGGTATTATACTCCGATTTATGAATCGAAGTGTTTCCGAGTTTGGTACTCGGGATCTCGTTTCGACTTATGAGTCGGATTGGTTCCGAGTTTTTACGATCGACTCATATAACCTCTTTACACCGACTTGTACCTCGTCGTTTTATCCTGACGACCATCTAGGTCGTTCATGGGATTTTTACGTTTTGTCGAGCTTAGTCGGCGCGTTTCGTAGAAAGACTTAGAAAATAAAGAAGGATATATAAAGATATTATGAATGAAAAAGAACTTTATTAATTGGGGAGGTACCTTCTTTTGCTACTAAGGGTCTTGATAGCCTAGTTTTCCCTTAGTCTCTACTATGATGCCTCGTTAAAAATCCTTCTCCAGAAAAAAAAACCTTTTTGGGAAAAAATCATGAAGTTGGGAAAAGAGTACATCAGGGAGTAGAGTTCGCTTTTAACTGTAGTACCTTTTCATATTACAAGCATGCCACGACCTTGGTAGCTCAGTGCCGTTCAGGTCGGTTACTTTATAATAACCTTTTCCTAAAACTTCATTGATTTTGTATGGTCCCTTCCAATTTGCGGCGAGCTTTCCTTCTCCCGATTTGTTGAATCCAATGTCGTTTCTGATTAAGACCAAATCATCTGGAGCGAATGTTCTTCGAATGACTTTTTTGTTGTACCTTGTAGTCATTCTTTGCTTCAACGCCGCTTCTCTTATCTGGGCACCTTCTCGGACTTCGGGGAGCAAGTCGAGCTCTTCTTTGTGTCCCTGTATATTTCCGACCTCGTCGTGGAGAATTACCCTTGGGCTTTGCTCATTGATTTCTATCGGAATCATGGCTTCTACACCGTAGACTAGTCGGAAAGGTGTTTCTCCCGTGGCGGATTGGGGTGTTGTTCTGTAGGCCCATAGCACTTGAGGGAGCTCTTCAGCCCAAGCTCCTTTTGCTTCTTGCAGTCTCTTCTTTAGTCCTGCCAATATGACTTTGTTAGCTGCCTCAACTTGCCCATTGGCTTGTGGGTGCTCTACCGAGGTAAACTGATGCTTGATTTTCATGCTGGCCACTAAGCTTCTGAAGGTAGCATCGGTGAATTGGGTTCCATTATCCGTAGTGATGGAATAAGGTATCCCATATCTTGTGATGATATTTTTGTAGAGGAACTTGCGACTTCTCTTAGCGGTGATGGTGGCTAATGATTCTGCTTCTATTCACTTTGTGAAGTAATCTATTCCCACGATCAAGTATTTGACTTGTCCTGGCGCTTGGGGAAAAGGACCTAATAAATCCATTCCCCATTTTGCAAAAGGCCATGGAGAAGTGATACTAATGAGCTCTTCTGGTGGAGCCACGTGGAAATTTGCATGCATCTGACACGGTTGACATTTTTTCACAAATTCTGTGGCATCTTTCTGCAAGGTCGGCCAGTAGAATCCAGCTCGGATAACTTTTCTGGCTAGTGACCTTGCTCCGAGATGATTTCCGCAGATCCCGCTATGTACTTCCTCCAACACCTCGGTGGTTCTTGAGGTCGGTACGCATTTTAACAATGGTGTTGATATCCCTCTTCGGTAAAGGACATTCTTCACCAAAGTGTAATGCTGTGCTTCCTTCGGATTCTTTTGGCTTCCTTTTCCTCCTTAGGGAGGATGTCGAATTCAAGTATTCGACTAAGGGATTCATCCATCCGAGGTCCAAACCGACTACTTCAAGTACCTCTTGCTTATCTTCCGTTTTGCTACCGAGGGTTCTTGGAGGTTTCTTGAATCAGGCTTCTATTGTTCCCTCCTGGTTTGGTGCTTGCTAACTTGGATAGGGCATCTGCTCTGCTGTTCAGATCCCGAGTTATGTGTTTTACCTCGGTTTCTACAAAGCGCCCAAGGTGCTCCAAAGTTTTTTCCAAGTACCTCTTCATGTTTGGGTCCTTTGCCTGATCTCTCCACTTATTTGGGAGGTCACCACCTGCGAGTCGCTGTATATCATCACCTTTGTAGCCGACTTCTTCTGCTAATTTTAGCCCAGCAATCAAGGCTTCTATTCTGCCTGATTATTTGAGGCTGGAAATTCAAATTTAGAGAAACCTCTATCTGGGTTCCTCTTTCATCTACCAATATTATGCCGCGCCGCTTCCCGTTTTGTTGGAGGATCCGTCTACATAGAGTTCCCATGTAGTCGGCTTTTCCTCTTGGTCCCCTGCGTATTCTGCTATGAAGTCGGCGAGGCATTGAGCTTTAATTGCTGTCCGAGTTTCATATCTTAGATCGAATTCGGAGAGCTCTATTGCCCATTGAACCATTCTCCCTGCAACATCCGTCTTTTGGAGGATTTGCTTCATGGGTTGGTTTGTGCGGACTCTTATTGTGTGAGCCTGAAAGTAAGGTCGTAGCCTTCGTGAGGCTATCACTAAGGAGTAGGCAAACTTTTCAAGTTTGTGGTACCTTAGTTCAGGGCCTTGTAGTACCTTACTGATGAAATAGACCGGGTGCTGTCCGATCTCGTCTTCTTTTATCAGGGCTGACGAGACAGCCCTGTTTGCTACGGATAAGTACAAAACGAGGTCTTTCCCTGGTACTGGTCGGGTTAAGATAGGAGGTTGGCTTAGAAACTTTTTGAACTCTTGGAACGCCTCCTCGCATTCCGGAGTCCATTCGAACTGGCATCCCTTTCTTAATAAGGAGAATAGTGGAAGGATTTTAGTGCCGATCCTGCCAAGATCTGGAGAGGGCTGCAAGTCGGCCATGAGCTGTTGGACTTCTCTCAAACAAGTCGGACTTTTCATTTCTAGGATGGCTCTACATTTATCGGGATTGGCCTCAATCCCTCTTTGTGTTAGCATAAATCCTAGAAATTTTCCTGCCTCTACCGCGAAGGTGCATTTTGCCGGATTTAGTCTCATCCCATGCAGCCTTATGGTGTCGAAGACTTATGAGAGATCGGATAAGAGGTCGACTTTTTCTGGGTTTTTACTAGCATGTCGTCGACTATACTTCCATCAGGGTCCCCAGGGGAGGAAAACACTTTTCATCAACCTTTGATATGTGGCTCCTGCATTCTTTAATCCATGGCATGACCACGTAGCAGTAGTTGGCTCGGGGTGTGATGAATGATGTTTCTCCTGGTCGGGCCCATACATCGGAATTTGATTATATCCCGAGTAGGCGTCCATGAAAGTATTGATACCCAGCTGGAGTCCACTAGGTATCAATACTTGGTAGGGGATAAGGGTCCTTAGGACATGCCTTATTTAGGTCGGTATAGTCGACGCACATTCTCCATTTACCATTCTGTTTTTTGACTAGCACTACATTGGCTAGCCATGTTGGGTACTTGACCTCTCTAATAAAGCCAGCTTCCAGGAGCGCCTGTACTTGCTCTTCTACTATTAGAGCTCGTTCTGGGCCGAGCTTGCGTCTTCTTTGTTGTACAGGTCGGGATCCTGGATAAACCGAGAGCTTGTGGGACATGAGCTCGGGGTCAATCCCGGGCATGTCGGAGGCCTTCCAGGCGAAGAGATCGGAATTATCTCTTAGGAGTTTAGTCAACCCTTGTTTTAGAGTTTCCCCTAGGTTGGCTCCTATATGAGTGTTCTTCCCTTCCTCTTCACCAACCTATATCTCCTCGGTTTTTCCTCCCGGTTGTGGTCGCAGCTCTTCTTTGGCCGCCGAGTTCTATTGTGTTAACTTCTCTGCCTTTTCCTCTTAGGTTTAGGCTTTCATTGTAGCACTTTCTTGCTAGCTTTTGATCTCCCCTTACCGTTGCTATTCCCGCTGAGGTCGGGAATTTCATGCAGAGGTGAGGGGTAGATACCACTGCTCCGAGTCGATTGAGGGTGGCTCTGCCGATTAGAGCATTATAAGCTGACCCCACATCGACCACTATAAAGTCTATGCTCAGAGTCTTTGATTTTTTCCCTTTTCCAAAAGTGGTGTGGAGGGGCAAAAATCCCAGTGGTTTTATTGGCGTGTCCCCTAATCCATACAGGGTGTCGGGGTAGGCCCTTAATTCTTTCTCATCTAACCCTAGCTTGTCGAAAGCAGGCTTGAAGAGAATGTCCGCCGAGCTTCCTTGGTCTACTAGGGTTCTGTGGAGATGGGCGTTTGCTAGGATAGTTTACCACTGGATCATCGTGTCCAGGGATTATTCCTTGCCCTTTTGTGAATGAAATGGTAGGAAGGTCGGGTGACTCTTCCCCGTCGTACAGTCGTTGGTGGAGTGACCATATATTTTATGGTACTCACAGTAGTCGCTGCGGCTCCCCCTTTTTTATTTTAATAGGTCTAGGGGGTGGCAGTCTTTCAGTGTTGCAAATCTCTCTGTATACATCCACTATAGAAACTTTCAGTGGAGTATAAGAGTGATATTTCCTTGGCCTTCGAGACCGAGCTCTTCTCTTTTCTTGGTCTCCCTTTCCCTCTCTTTTGTCGAGGGGGGGGCCCAGGTCGTCCGCTCAGGTCTCTTAATTTGGCGTTTTCTTCCATGTTGATGTACTTTTCAGCTCTCTCTTGTACATCACTTAGGGAAAGGGGTGTTTTAGATATGACTGTGAGAAGGGACCTTCTCTGAGTCCATTAACGACCCCATTATCACTGCCTCTGTGGGCAGGTCTTGGATCTCCAAACAGGCTTTGTTGAATCTTTCCATATAGGCTCGTAAAGATTCTCCGACCTCCTGTTTTACTCCCAGGAGGCTCGGTGCATGTTTCACCTTGTCTTTCTGAATTGAGAACCTCATCAAAAACTTCCTTGAGAGGTCTTCAAAGCTGGTGATCGATCGTGGGGGAAGGCTGTCGAACCACTTCATTGCTGCTTTTGATAAAGTGGTTGGGAAAGCTTTGCATCGTGTGGCGTCGGAAGCATCCGCTAGGTACATCCGACTTTTAAAGTTGCTTAGGTGGTGCTTTGGATCCATGGTTCCATCATAGAGGTCCATATCAGGGCTTTTAAAGTTTCTCGGAACTTTTGCCCTCATTATGTCCTCGCTGAAAGGATCCTCTTCACCTAAGAGTGACTCTTCTTGGTCGTCGCGGGAATTGTGACTCCTGAGGGAGGATTCCAGCTTTGAGAGTTTCCTTTCTAACTCTTTTCGCCGTTCCATCTCCTCTCTTAGGTACTTCTCTGTCTCCTTTTGTTTCTCCCGCTCTTGTTCTAACTGTTCCAGGCGGCTGTGGACTAACCCCATCAGTTCAGTTACGTGGGATGGTCCGCCCTTTTCCGATTCTCGCTCGTCTGAGGGGTTTGCCTTCGGGTTTTTTACCCCGGAGGTGCCTTCTCTCGGCTGATCGTTAACCTCTTGATGGAGGGTTAAGTCCGCATTGTTATTACCTGCGTCCAGATTCTCTTCTTCGGAATCTGTTTCCGCATGGACTTCTTCGTGGGATCTATCCGCCATTAATGGATGATCTCTCGGGTCCCCGGCAACGGCGCCAATGTTACGGTGGGTAACCGGAGATGAATTAAGCGGATGGCGTGGGCTGACCCAAATGCGTGAGGGAGGAAGTTTTCGTCTGAGTATGCAGCTCGGGGAACTTCGTCCGACTTGTGTTCGCAAGTGAATGGGGGGTGGTACCTGCAAAGACACTCCGATGCCTAAGTTAGCAAGGGTGTGAGCAGGTCTAGAGAGTATTGGGCTTAGAGATACCTGAGGAGCGTCAGTGTACTTATAGTAGTGAGCCAATAACCACCGTTGGAGTAGTGCCGTATCTTTAGGATGATAACCGTCCCCTTATCTTAGGGAGGTTAAGATATGGCTTTGTGAAGCGGTTAGAGAGATTTCAGGGGCGGTTACTCATTTGAATGAGTGCTTATCTGCCAGCTGATCTCATGTCCGACTTCTTTAGAGCAGGTCGTAATGAACACCGACTTCTTATGTGAAGGTCGGCGCTTAGTTAGGCTTAATCTATTGGATTAGGCCTTTTAGTTGGACCTGGGCCCTTATCATTGGGCCAGGGTATGAACAGTTTTTATTTTCCATATCTAATATCTATCTTAGGCTATTGAATTATTGATTTGGTAAACTAGATATTTTAATTTTAAATTAGTGCAAATCATCTAAAACGAGGGTCTCATATTTCAAGTCAATTTTTATTTTTTAATTATTTTGTTAAAGACTTTCTGGTTTAATCTATTCGAAAGGTTAATTAACACTTATTTTGGGTTCATACTTCACATAGCATGATTATATTTGTAGTAGCCAAACAAGGCCTTCGGTAACTAACTTAGCCTTTTGATATTTTTTTAAATTTTTTATTTAATCTTTTTGCTTTCAGAATCTATGTACCACTGTCAATCGCCAGAGTTAATTATTTTTGCCTATCTAGCATATTCTAATTAATGTTAATGTAAAATACTAGCAGAGTTTTATGTTAATAGTGTATAGAAATTAAACTTATATTTTTCTATTATGTTAATTATAAAAAATTTATAATAAATTATAATTTAATTATTAATTAGAAATAAATTAAACTTCTTTAGTTACGTAGAAAATATAAAAAGGTAAAAAAATGATAATTATTGAATTTATAATTTATATTAGATGTGAGTCTTTATTATTTTTAGTTTAAAAATAATTAGATATTTACTTTGTTATTTTACAATCTCCTCATTTTAAAAAAGTTAGATCCAAAATTTATACACATAACCATGTAAACACTAAAAAAAAAAAAAAATAAAATAAAATAATATTAAACTCTAAAAATACCTTATCTTATCACATAATGAACCATAATGTTCTTTGTTCAATTGTTTTTACCATTATGGTTGGATACAAAATAAAAATGAAAAGAAAAAAAATAGAAGAAAAGAAAATAAGAAAAAAAAAATTTATATTGTTTGGATGAAGAGAAAATAGATAAAAAATAATTTTTTTGTTTGAATAAAAAAAATTATAACAAAATAAAATTACATTAATATCTTTATATCTATATTTTATATAAATTATAATTTATTAATATATTTAAAGTTATTTTTTTGAAGTTATCATTTTCTATTGTCTTTTAAATGTTATAAATAAAAAGGAAGAGACTGTGTTTTTCAAACAAATACAAATAAATAATTTTATAAAAAAATAATAAAACTAACTCATAGATTTTATCACTAATTATTTAATTATATTTAAGAAAACGTGTCATTAAATCGTCTTTAATAAAATAAAATATTAACATAAAAAATGACTAACATTTTTTTTTTACTACATACAACGAAAAATCATATACAAATAATACAATTCTTATAAATATAACAAAATACCAAAAGAGCTTAATAATGACCAAGATTTTAGGAGAGTAATATTTTATCATTCTGGGTCAATTTCAAAAAGGATAATTTTTCATAGTTAGAGTGGCCTATTTTTAAAAAATTAATTCTATATAGCTAGAACCATCTGTATACATCTATTTCCAAAAAAAAAAAGTTTCCTAATTAAAGATATTAACATATGAGTTATTTCTGCTTGTATTAAATAATATATTCGTTGTTCTCAAATACTTTTAAGCATTATAATTTTTGCACAAATATATACAATAAATATAAATTAACACAAAGACTCCTAAATGTTAAATTTGAGTCCAAAATTTACTGTCATAAACAATAAATTGTAAATCATATGATAAATTATGACAACAACACCAAATCAAGTGTTTTATTTACACCAATTTGAACCAAATTTATAAAATGTAAGATTACAACTTGTCCATGGTTTATAAAAATATTACCATCCTTGGATAAAAGGAAGCGGACTCGAGTTATTCACACAACTGATGAACGGCATAATGCATGCGAAAGGATGATGAATTTAACAAAATCATATTTTAGTATAGAAGATGAGTTCTCCACAAAGAAATATATGTATCTACCAATAGATCCATCTATCATAACGAATTTGTAAATGAATAAATTGATTTTAATCATATATATGAAAACTATTTTCACACTCTCTTCTTTTACATAAGCTAGTATAGTTAGAGGATTTTAGAACTCAAATTTAAACCATAAAAAATTCATTAAAAAACATAACTTTATACAACTAAAACTATATAAAAATTAGTCTCAAACTCCCTTTTTTCATACTAAGCTAATAAAATTAAAGAATTTTCGAACTCAAATTTAAACTTATAAAAATTTAAATTCAAAAACATAACCTTATACAAGTAAAATTATATGATAAATAGTCTCAAACTCCTTTCTTTCACATAAATTAGTGCTGTTAAAGGATTTTGAAACTCAAATTTTAACCTTTAAAAATTTGAACTAAAAAATATAATCTTATACATCTAAAATAATATACACATTAATCTCAAACTTCCTTCTTTCACACAAGCAAGTACAATTAAAGGATTTTGGAACACAAATTTAAATCTTCAAGAATTTAAACTAAAAAATAATGCATCCATATGATTTTGTCGGTGTTTCAACAAGGATAAGGTAAATATGGAAACCTCAAATATCTCAATCTTGACATTAAAAAAATCTATTTATTAGTAGCAATATCATGTATTTTAAAAATATAGACTCTTGTCACTTAAATTAATTTCAAGATGAAATTAAGTTTTTGTTTTTTAAATAAAGTAAAATGATTTTTCCTAACACTATGGTCTACCACTCATTTTCAATGCCACAATCTCTTCATCATGCCCGCCTGCATCATATATAAAGCGTTCCAGTAACTTAATAAAATATGTTAATTGATGCATTGATTTATCACTAAAATTCAGTAGATTTAACTACGGTGAAAGCACTTAATTAAAGGCCTAATGAGTTAAAAATTCCTCCTTTTTGGACTAATCATGAACTGTGCAGAAAAATATAAAGTCGAATATAGTTGGATTTTTTAATTAGAAAGAAGGACCTATTTAAAAACAGAAAAAAATCGATTATTTTTTACTACAAAATAAGAATCATTCATAGAATGTAAAATCATAACAATATGTCAACTAAAAATAAAAGAAACTTACAAACTATGTACAGTGATAATTTTTCTATTTCGTTTTGGAAAAAACTACGAAATTGACAGAAATTAAAAGGCTCACCTTTATGTTGACTCTTTGAGCATGCAAGGATGAAGATGCGAAGGAGCTGTCACGACGATGATGAAACTACATTGGCGTGGTGGACAACGATAATGAGGCTGCAGTAGTGCTGTTGAGAACGACAAGTGAAACTACGGTGAAGATAAAACGTGTTTTCAAGCTCCAGAAAAAACCACATTAGAGATTTTATTTTTTATGTAAAATAAAGGATAAATATGTAATTTTATCCTTATTCACTAATTCTCCTCGGTTTTCTTCACATATTTAAGGTGAGAATTTAGACATAATTTTTTCGTAATTTTTTTTTCTTTCCACCCAATTTTCCTTCTTATCAAATCAAGGAAAAACTAATTTTTTCATTCATTTTTAAAATCTGCATTTTCTTTTCTTTTAAATTTCTTTAATCCAAACATAGTGTATTTGTCACTTTGGTATTGAATGAACTGAAAATACAAGTAAAGTCTCTAGTTGAAAGGTTAACATTAATAACTAATATCACTACCTCTCTTTCTTTAATTTTCTCTCCTCAACAACTTTTCTATGCAAGTTGAACCAAGTCCAGTGGTAGTGAAGGGTTGTCGCTGCTGTCTCGGATTTCCAGCCTTGGCAGCAATTAGGAATGACAACAATATTTGAATTTGTAGATATTCACTTCGTCCCTATGTGTTCGAGAGTGGATAATAACCAGCTCCAATGCTGGACGAATTTTTGGTAGGACTGGATAGGACAGAGATAAAATTGGGTTTAGGTAAAACCCGTTTCTACCCGCTCCGGTATATATATATTATATATATAATATATATATATATATATTATATATGAAATAGTTAGTAAAATGATTAATAATGTTATATTATATTTAAGTTTTTACTTTAATTTATGTTATATATATATATATATATATATATATATATATATATATATATATATATAATATGAAATAGTTAGTAAAATGATTAATAATGTTATATTATATTTAAGTTTTTACTTTAATTTATGTTATGTATGTGATTATTGTAACACCTTTACTATCAGAATGTCACGCTTCCGGTTGCACCACTCTAATAATGATGATATTACGATGACTTCTATATATTTAATAATAAAATAGGAGCCTTTAACTCAAAACTGTATCACTGTTTTCTTTAAAAAACCAAAAGTTCTTTTTCTTTTACAAAGATGCATATATAAACAAATTCAATCATAATCTTCATATATATATAAAATTACAAATCACAACTCCTATCCCTTTTACAAAAAATATATAACAAGACGAGGGAAAAACTATAACTAAGATATATACAACACAATCAGATACGTAAAAGAAACTCTTTAAACTTCTCGTCCGTCCTGAAAAGAGAAATCTGTAGGGGTGAGAAACAGTCTCACCATAGGAGTTTCAGAATTGTCATAAGAAAATATATGAAAAAACTATTTTCAACCACAGTGATCATCGCTCGTCTTATGCATCTTTTTGAAAACCAACGGTTAATTATCTGAAAATTTAAATTCAAATTTTCTTTGTAAAAACTCCAAACCAAACGTAATATACCATAACATTCCATAATACTTATCAGAGAACCATTCTAATTAAACTTATCACTGATTCATCCAATTATGGCCTCTGGCCCAAACATAACCAAATCACAGCCTCCAACCCATCACAAATCAAATCACGGTCTCCAACCCAACACAAAAGCAAATCACTACTCAAACCACCATAATTCAAACCAACCAATTACAATCACAAATAATAAAGTTCAAACACAATCAAGAGCAACTACAACAAGTATAGCAATTAGCAGTTAAATAGAAATATTCACATAGACAAACCAAATACATAATATGCACACCCAATTAATGTCACATAGATGCATATGATGCATGTATATCTTACTGGCTATGAACTCACTTGTCGGTTATAATGCCAAACCCGACACATACGATAACTAACCCGGACATAGAACACTATATCACGGAGCAAGTGAGACCAACTACAATCCTTGCATCTACCCATGCAAGTGCTTCACACCACAATCTAGATGCAAGT
This sequence comes from Arachis stenosperma, assembly GCF_014773155.1. Taxonomy (NCBI): domain Eukaryota; kingdom Viridiplantae; phylum Streptophyta; class Magnoliopsida; order Fabales; family Fabaceae; genus Arachis; species Arachis stenosperma. The sequence goes on from NC_080377.1 coordinate 127,769,651, forward strand.
GGGATGAACCACAATCCTTACATCTATCCAAGCAGGTGCCTTTTACCACATCCTGAATGCAAGTGGGACGAACCACAATCCTTACATTTATCTAGGCAAGTGCCTTTCACCACATCCTAGAGTAAGTGGGATAACGCTTCAATCCTTGCATCTACCTAAGTAGGTGCCTCTCACCACATCCCGGAGCAAGTGGGACAATGCCTTAACCCTTGCATCTACCCAGGCAGGTGTTTGAAATCTCAACTTCGAACAAGTGTGGTGAACCACAATCCTTGCGTCTACCCAAGTGTCTCAAACCTCAACCCGGAGCAAGTAGGACTAAGCCACAACCCTTGCATCTACATAGTCAGATAATCAATAATCATAATCAAACTCAAATTCATAATCATAATCAAAACATAAGTCTTTATGCCCCATCTTTATCCTGATTCAAAATCATTCTTGACCCATTTACTTTCAATAATAATATATATTACATCACGCCAAGAATAATTTTCATATCTCATTTCAAAGCTAAAAATAAGTTCTTTAAACGTCATACAGGTTTACAGGGGATCACAAATTTACCGGAAAGGCTAAACAGTCAAACACAGAGTTCTTTCAAAAAAATAGATGTGTGCTACAAAATTTCTGAGTTTCAGTTTTAAAACTTAGTTTTCAAACCTTCATAACTTTGTTTCAAACTGTTCTTCAAACATCATAAACTTGTCAAGTTTTCATTTAAATCAAGTTTGACAAATTTTCGAAATCCGAGAGCCAGGTTACGACCTGTCAAGTTTTGTCAGAAATCACTTTTTACCCGAAAACTTAACACTTTTAAAATAGACTCCTTTCCAAATTCATTTTTGTTTCAAAACTCCACTTTTCTTATATCACACCATTTAACACTTTTTCTCAAATCGTTTTCCTTTAAAATCAATATCACCTTTTATAACAGTTTTTGGAATCTCCAAAGCAAGTTCACTTGAAACCATTTCTTTTCTATAAAACTCATTTTCACTCAACCAAAATCCTTGAATTAACTTCAAAACCATTTCAAGTTTAAACCTCTTTCATTTTTAAATCAATCATTTACTTAAATCCAAAGTTATAAAAATTTTGATAGCACATCTCCTAAAATCTGGACCTTACCACCCTTCAATGGTTCCATCCAAACCACATTTCAGTATATTCAAATCAGCTTTCCAAATCAATTTTCATCAACAACCATACAACAACTCAAGCAATCAATCAATCAAGTAAATAGTCATATTCATAGAAAAACAAGCAAGTCAATCTATAAGACTTACATAATCACCAAATATATATTTTCGCATCAATATCAATTCATAACAATTCCATAATATAAAATAAATTTTAAGAAAAACCCATACCTCAAATAGTTGAAACCCGTAAGCCATAAAATACGTCAAAACTGTTTTCTCCCAACTTGCAACAGCGGCTGCTGCAACCACAGCTCTCTCTCTCTCTCTGTGTGTGCGCGTGTGTGCGCGCGACGGCGACGGCGAGCTAGACTGCGGTTGGGCGACGGCGAGCTAGACTGCGGTTGGGCAGCAATGTGAAGACGGCGAGACAGTGTATGTGTGTGTGATGGCGACGGCGAGCTAGACTGCGGTTGGGCAGCAATGTGAAGACGGCGAGACAGCAAGCTCCTCCTTCCTTCTCTTCTTCCCCCTTGAGCTCGCCCTCTTCTCTCTTCCTTTTTTTCTTTCTGTGTATGGTGAGGGTGAGTGAAAAATAGGGGTGGCGGCGGGTGTGTGAGGGAGTGTGTGTTTGTGTATAGATATGGTTATTGTTTTGATTTGTGGAAAAAGAGTGAGGGTAGGTTGGTAATTTCTAATAAAAATAGAGATAATTTAGTAATTGAAAACTAATTTTAATCCAACAAAATTATCTTCAAAGAAAATACTATTTATTCATCAATTTATAAATTATTTTCAAATAAATACTCTAATTTTAAAATTAGAGATAATCAAATAAATTTTCCTTTAAAATCATAAATAAATATCATAATCTAATTTCTAAAAATCATAATCCTCCCCTACCTGCCTTAGTAGCAGTAGTTCTTCACTTTTCACTTTTTTTTTTTACCATCTTTCTCTTTTCTCCTTCTTTCTTTTTCTTTTCATTTTCTCTATGGTAATAATTCTGTCTTTATCTCTTCACTTTTCGCTTATTTTTTTTTACCATCTTTCTCTTTTCTCCTTCTTTCTTTCTCTTTTTCTTTTCTCTATGGTAATAATTCTGCCTTTATCTGTCATTTTCCTTTCTCTTTTCTTATTCCCTTTTCTTCACCTACTCTTTATTCTTTCTTTTGTTTTCTTTGCTTTCCATTCTCTTTTTATATATGTGTTTAGTCTCTATTTAGAGATTTAGATTTCAATAACTCTTTAATGATTAATTTTTTCCTCTTTTATAGTGTAATATTTCAATTTTATAAGTATTTTAAACTTGGTTATACATGTTCTCGAAATTATGAAAAGATTTTAAGAGAGAAGTTTTTTAATCAGGAAAATTTTTATAAATAAAAAAGATATTCATATTTACTTCTAAAAAAAGGAAAGGTATCTCATTGTGTTATAAATTTATAATTTATTTGTGTAGATCTAGAAATAAAAGAAACTCATTTTATCTTTTTGTGTAAGTGTTTTGGCGATTTTTATGAATAAAAGTTAGGGAAGTTCTTTGATGCTGATAATGAAAGTAAGCATGTGATGTTCATGCTATGTGTTTAGGTGTTAGTGCGACGTGTGTACAGAGATTAGTAGCTTACAGGACGCTGTTTTCAGGTTGGCTGTGGAGCTTCATTAATATTCGCATTTCTGTTTGGAAGAAGCGCGATTAATTAATATTAAACACGTTGTTAAGAATCGAACTAGTGTAAGCTAGTGAGTGAGAAAAAATGGTGGAGTTTAGGACTTAGCCCATACATTAGTTTCTCTTGTTGGAATAATATGAGTTTCCATATTTAATCCAAAATAGAAGAGTAAGAGAACTTTAAAAAATATACGAGCGAAATATGCCCGTGATATTGGTAAAAAATAACATGTTAAATTTTTTAATATTTTTTATAAATTATTGATATGGTTAAATATGTGGTCTTTATTTTTTTTCTTACTAATATGTTATCTGGATAAGTATAGTGTTATTAAAAAACTCACTCTTATTGTTTTAATTGTCACAAATTAAAATTATTTTTACTATTTATTATACCTAATTATAATGATGTTAAAATTACTGTTGTATAATTTAAATTAATTAATACATGCTATAGAAAGAAAAAAATATTAAAAGAGAATTATTAATAATAATTTCAAAGGTAATATTATTATTTAAGTTGTTGATCTGATTTAAGTTAACTGTATAAAATTAGAGGTAAAATATCAAGAAATTAGAGTAAGATCAAATAAAAAACACTGATATCAAATCAGATGTGAGTAAAATAAGAATAAAGAATTGATTATAAAAATAAATAAATACATATTAGTGACATAAAAAAATAACAAATATCAATTTTATAGGATGAAAAAGATAAACTTTTCTATTTACTCTTTTTAATTATTTTTCAAACTTAAAATTCTGATATTCACTTTTTTTGTCTTTTGTTCATCTCTCTATATATTTGTTCCTACCATACTTTGTATAATAGAAGATTATATTGTCCAGCCAAAATAAATTTTATTTTTTGACTATCTTTTCTCTTTTATATTCCAAATAAAGACGGCTATTAAAGTTTATATACTTGCAAAAAATAATACAATTTAAAAAAATCATTCCTCACTCTTTAGCCCACCTGATAGGCCTACTATCTAAGCTCCTCTAATTGGCCTAAATATGCCTTATACATTAACACCACAATTAATACATCTTATACGTGTTACAATCCAAACTTAATACTAATGTCGTATCACATATTTATTTTTGGTATCCTCACTGGAGAATTTTTCTAATGTTGTAATAAACATGATGATGTGGATGCCCATTCATTATATAAGTAGCTGCGTTTTCCTGTGAAAGAATGAAGCTCCCAAGTTAAACTGAATTTAAATGAAGTTTAAAAAAGTAAACATTTTATCTCTATAAATAGTGAGGAGGTCTCAGCCAATTGATGTACTACCAAAAAGTACTATTCTCTTTCACATATATATATATATATATATATATATATATATATATATATATATATATATATAAAATATAAACTCTCTTTTTTTTATATACGACGTTGCAATATATATAATATTAGTAAATATATTAATCATCTCTATTATATTGAGATAGTAATTGTGGTGAATATTACTATTAGAGTTATCTAATTATACTTCTTTATTTTATATCTTCCTTATTTATTTATTTTACAACACGTTATCAGCACGAAACTCTAATCAAAATTTAGGAAGATTCAGGTAATAAATTTTTATTATGTCGAAACTCTCTCATCTTGAATTTAATACTCTTGATATATTTGAAAACAACTATTTATCATGGATACTAAATGTTGAAATCTATCTTGATTCAATGGATCTTGGAGATACCATTAAGGCTGAAAATAATGCAACTCAGAAGGATAAAGTCAAAGTCATGATCTTTCTTCATCGTCATCTTGACGAATGATTGAAAAATGAATATCTTACATTAAACGATCCTGCAGATTTGTGGAAAGATCTTAAAAAAATGTATAATCATCAAAAGGAAGTGATACTTCCTCAAACCCGATATGAATGGACGCACTTGTGTCTATAGGATTTTAAATCCATAAATGAATATAATTCAGCAATGTTTCGAATCACCTCACGAATGAAATTATGTGGGAAAAAGATAACTGATAATAACATATTAGAGAAAACTTTTTCGATTTTCCATGTCTCGAATGTGCTCCGACAACAGTAGTATCGAGAAAAAGGATTTAAAAAATATTCTGAGTTAATTTCTTGTCTTCTTGTTGCTGAATGTAATAATGAGTTGCTCTTAAAAAATCATGAAGCGCGTCCAGCTGGCGCCGCCCCATTTATTAAAGCAAATGCGACAAATCATTACCACATAAGAGATAAATGACAAGGTTTTAGTAACAAAAAAAATTATAGAAGGAAGAAAAATTGTATCCACAAGAAAGGATCTCACCAGAAGTGGGATAAAGAAAGAAACAATGAACAAAATAAATTAATAGAGGATAAATATTTTCATTGTGGTGAAAATGACCATTGGTTGCGTACCTGCCGTACCCCGAGGCACCTAGTTGATCTTTATCAAACATTTTTGAAAAAAGATGATAAAGAAAAGGAAACAAATTTTGTTTCAAATGATGTTGAAAATTACACCACTCATTATGAAGAATCTGCTTTCTTTGAAAATTTTGAAGGAAATATTGGCTATTTGATCAATGATGGAATAGTTTAATATGTTGGTTTGTTAAGTACTCATGTAAATAAATAATGTATGAAACTTCTTGTTAAGTTTTATTTTCTATGCATTTAAATTTCAAGTACAATGTATATAAGTAATATCTAATGAAATATTTAAGAATTTCGAAATTACTAAATGTGGCAAGTTCTAAAATAATAATAAAATTTTTAATATATGATACTATGTACAGTACTTCTTAAAAAAATAATTTCAATCAAGAAAATAATTTTACTGCACATAAAATTTTACTCATTTTATTATTATTATTATTATTTGTCATTAAAGAAAATGGCAAGGACATATAGTGAAGATGTTTGCTTTGCGGATAGTGCAAGTTCGCATACTATTCTCAAAAGTAATATATATTTTACTCATCTTATGCCAAAAGAAGAATATGTTAATACTATTATTGGCTCAGGCAATATGATTGAAGGCTCCGAAAGAGCTATAATTTTGTTTCTTGGAGGAATAAAATTCATAATAAATAATGCAGTATTGTCTACTAAGTCTCTAAGGAACTTATTGAGTTTTAAAGGTATTCGCCGAAATGGATATCATGTTGAAACAATGAATGAGGATAATCATGAGTACTTATGTATCGCAACTCATGATTCAAATAAAAAGGTTATATTAGAAAAGTTATCCTCACTTTCATCTGGGTTATATTATACCAAAATTAGTGCAATCGAATCACATGCCATTGTAAACCCGAAGTTTACCAGCCCAGATGAATTCATAACTTGGCATGATCAATTGGGTCATCCGAGAACAACCATAATGCAGAGAATTATTGAAAACTCACATGGACATTCACTAAAGAACTAGAAGATTCTTAAATCTAGTGAATTTTGTTGTGCTGCATGTTCTCAAGGAAAGCTAATTTTAAGACCATGACCAGTAAAGATTGGATTTGAGTCTCCTGAATTCCTAGAAAGGATTCAATGTGATATATGTGGACCTATTCATCCACCATGTGAATCTTTTAGATATTTTATGGTTCTAATAGACGCATCTTCGAGATGGTCACATGTGTGCTTAATGTCTTCTCGCAACCTGGCGCTTGTGAGATTATTTGCTCAAATTATTCGATTAAAAGCACAATTTTCAAAAAATTTAATTAAAGCAATTCGTCTTGATAATGCTGGTGAATTTACTTCCCAAACTTTTGATGCTTATTGTATGGCTAATGCAATAAGCATTAAACATCCAATAACTCATGTCCATACACAAAATGGGTTAGTAGAATCACTTATTAAATGCCTCCAATTAATTGCTAGACCCTTACTTATGAGAACAAATCTTCCAACCTCGACTTGGAGGCATGCTATTTTACATGCCGCAGCACTTATTTGTTTGAAACTAACAAGTTACCATCAGTTCTCTCCTATGCATTTAGCTTTTGGCCAGCAGCCAAAAATTTTCTATTTAAGAATATTCGAGCATGTGATATATGTTCCCATTGCACCACCTTCTCGCACCAAAATAGGATCCCAAAGAAAACTGGGAATATATGTTGGATGTGATTCTCCCTTTATAGTGAGGTATATTGAGATACAAACTGGAGATGTATTTAAAGTCAGATTTGTAGATTGTCATTTTGATGAATCAAAATTTCTAATATTAGGAAGAGAGAATAAGCTTCCTGAAAAAGAACTTAATTAGAATGCATCATCATTGATGCATTTAGATTCTCGATCAGGGTAATGTGAACTAGAAGTTTAAAATATTATACATTTCCAAAGAATAGCAAATGAATTGCTCGATGCATTTTCTGATACAAAAAGGATAACCAAATCCTATATACCAGCAGAAAATGCTCCAATTCGAATAGATGTCCCAGTTGGACAAGTGGCCACTGAAAAATAAATTCACGCTAGAAGCGTGGTAGACATATCGGTTCCAAAAACAAAAATCCTCGAAAAAGAAAAGAGGTAAATACTATTCCCGTTGAAAAGACATAATAAAGACACTTGTAGTTGTCCAAAATTCTGATATAGTTTTAACGCCAGAAGACGTTCAGGTACCTAAAAATTATGAAAATGATGAGATCTCGATAAATTATGTCTTTACAGAAGAAAAATAGGACCAAAATAAGACAATTATCAATGAAATATTTGCATATAATGTGGTATTAAATATCATGCATGAAAGTAAGGATCCTGAGCCAACAACAGTCAAAAATTGTCGACAAAGAAATGATTGGCCAAAATGGGAAGAAGCTATGAAGGCTGAGTTAGACTCATTTGCAAAACGTGAAGTCTTTAGACCTGTAGTCCGTACAGTAGAAGATATAAAACCTGTTGGATATAGATGAGTATTTGTGAAAAAAATAAAATGAGAAAAATGAAGTTGTACGCTACAAAGCTCGACTTGTAGCACAAAGTTTTTCACAAAGGTCCGGTATAGATTATAAAGAAACATATTCCCCTGTAATGGATGTAGTAAAATCGCGTTATTTGGTTAGTTTATCTGCATATCATAAACTACATATACATTTAATGGATGTGGTAACAATCTATTTATACGGATCATTAGATAGTGATATCTATATGAAAATCTCTGAAGGACTAAAGATATCTAAACCATCCAATGAATATTCGCAGGGGTTATACTCAGTCAAATTGTAAAGATATTTATATGGTCTAAAACAATCTAGACGAATGTGGTATAATCGTCTTACTGAGTATCTGGCCAAAAACGGATTCAAGAATGATGATATCTACCCATGTGTTTTCATAAAGAAATCTGCATCTGGATTCATTATAATTGCTGTGTACGTTGATGATTTAAATATCATTGGAACTCCTGAAGAGATCCAACCATTATAAAAACTTTAAAAGAAGAGTTTGAGATGAAAGATCTTAGAAAGACTAAATTTTGTCTCGACCTGCAGATCGAGCATACAAAAAAGGGATCTTTATTCATCAAACAATATACACAGAAAAGATTTTGAAAAAATTTTATATGGATAAGTCACATCCCTTGAGTACCCCAATGATTGTAAGATTTTTGGATGTGAAAAATGATTAATTTCGTCCTAAAGAAGAAAATGAAGATATCCTTAATTCTGAAGTACTATATCTTAGTAACATTGGGGCACTAATGTATCTTGCTAATAACACACGACCTGACATATCATTTGCGGTAAATTTACTAGCAAGGTATAATTCCTCTTCAAACAAAAGACATTGGAATGAAATCAAACAAATATTTCGATATCTTCATGAAATGGTTGACATGGATTGTTTTATCCATATAGATTCAAGTCACAACTAGTTGGCTATGCAGATGTAGGATACTTGTCTGATCCACGCAAAGGAAGATCTCAAACATGATACTTGTTCACATATGGTGATACAGCTATATCATGGAGCTCCACGAAGTAGATGATTGCAGCAATATCCTCTAATCATGCTGAAATACTAGCGATACATGAAGCAAGTCGCAAGTGTTTTTGGCTCAGGAGTTTGATTCAATATATTCTATTATCATGTGGACTGATTGACCATAAGATAGCTCCAACTATCCTGTTTGAAGATAATACGACATGCATTGCTCAACTTAAGGGTAGATACATCAAAGGTGATAGAACAAAGCATATTTCACTCAAATTCTTCTTCACTCATGATCTTCAAAATCAAGGGACAATTGATGTCTAACAGATCTGGTCAAGTAATAATCTGACAGATTTAATTACAATGTCACTCCCAAATTCTCTTTTGAAAGATTAGTACATCAGATTGTGATGCGTCGATTTTGAGATATTAAATAATGTTGACACCAGGGAGAGACTGTACTCTTTTTCCTTTGGTCAGATTTTTTTCCATTGGGTTTTTTTGACAATGTTGTTAATGAAGAAGTCCTCATCACAAAGGATATTGTACTCTTTTTCGTTCACTAAAGTTTTTTTCCTATTGAGTTTTTCTTTAGTAAAATATTAACGAGGCATAATCCTAAATAATCATCCAAGAAAAAGTGTTGTGATAAACATGATGATATGGATGCCCATTCATTATATGAACGGCTGATTTTTTCTATGAAAAAATGAAGCTCCCAAGTTAAGCTAAACTTAAATGAAGTTTGAAAAAATAAACATTTTACCTCTATGAATAATGAGAAAGTTTTAGACAATTGATGTTCAACCAAAATGTACTATTCTCTTATATATATATATATATACTGTGCATGTTTGGGCGCCATTATTTTGTTTAAAAAAGATCTTTTTTCAATGAAAAAAGATATTTTTTTACTTTTTAACGTGTTTGGCAAATTTCTAGTAGTAAAAGTAAAAGCACTAGTAAAATCGAAAAAAGATCTTTTTTGAGAAGGTGTAATTTACATCTTTTTTTAAAAGATTTTTTTCCTTAAAAAAAGATGTTTTTTGTGTAATAAATAGACAAAAAATATTTTTATATTGTTATGCCCAAACATAATTGATAGATAAAAAGACCTTTTTACATGAGATATCCAAACATAAAATTACTTTTACTTCTCTATAAGATCTTTTAAAAAAAGACAACTCAAGAAAAGATATTTTTTTAAAAGCTCACCCAAACAAGTCCACTCTCTTTTCTTTATCTCTCTGAGTATACGTTGCAATATATATAATATTAGTATCATCTTTATTATATTGAGATAATAATTATGATAAATATTATTACTAAATTATCTAATTATACTTTTTTATTTTATATCTTATTTATTTGTTTATTTTACAACACCTAAAAGTTATTTCTTTTGCTTCACACGCCTGCAAGATTTGTAAAACCCCCCTTGAAAATCCAGATATTACAATCACATCCCAAAAGAATAACAAATTACATAAATCCAAAGAAAGAGAGAAACCACAAAACAGCCCCAAATCCAGCGATCAACAAAAATGAAAAAAAGAAAAACACATAAGTGTTGGGAACCCAAGATTTTGGGCCATAAAGACACACGTGCAATTATAACTAACGACCCAATCCAAAACCAAAACCAAAACCAAAACCAAGATTCTATCTTTCTCTCTCTCTCAAGTGTCAATACACAAACAATAATCTCTATCCACAGTTTTTGCCTGTCACGCTCACTCTTTCGCAACACAGATTCTCCAATTTCCGTTTCCCACTCTCTCCAAACCCCATTACATGTTCTCCGCGGAGGTTTTCGGCGTCTTCGCCGTCCATGGCGCCGATGTATCTCCGGCTCCCGCCACTGCCACGAACACTAACTACACCAGCTGCTTCAAAAAACCCGCGCCTTCTTCTCATAGCGTGGTGAACACTGTGAGGTTCCCAAAGGCTTCTTCCGCCACTCTCTGTCGCTGCAGCGTTGACTCAAAGTCCGCCGTCGGCGGTGAAGTTTTCTCGGTGACGCCGTCCGGCAAGTCTGACGTGGACTACCTTGGTGAGAGCACCAAAGGCGATTTGAACGTTAAGTTGGAACACCTCGAAGCTTTTGGTAAAAAGAAAGGAAAAATAAAAAATTTTCTCCTATTTTGTTCTATTATTTGTCCTTTTTAAGGTGTGCATTGTTGTGTTAGTTGAAGTGAATAGCTTTATCAGTTTATATGTTAGATTCTGCTATATCATGATGGACCCAACATTCTCTTTTCATCATATGTTGTAATATATATATATATATATATATATATATATATATATATATATATATATATATATATATATATTGAACTTTCCCACCAAAGGTTGTAGTGTTTCTCGGTTTTACTAGTTTACTACAATTCTTGTTAACTCCTTTGTTTGGTTGTAATGAGTTATTGGTAACGTTTGTGGTGTTATTTATGTTGCAAGCAAAGTGGATAATGGTTTCTCCCTCGTAGGAATTGATGGTAATGGCGCACTAGAAGGTCCAATTGAAGAAGTGGCTAGGGCAGAGACTATTGAAGCAGAAGATTTGCTGAAAGACTTGGGTATTCCGGTATGTAAAGCCTACCGATTTTGCTTACTTGCTGCGTTTTATAGTTTGTGATATGTTTGCCAAGAAAGAAACTGTGGTCTCCTTCACTTTATGGGTTCTATTAGTTGATGAATGAACGTGTGATCAATATGATAGCAGTCTGCTACTATCTGGACTTTTGTGTGTATCTATGTCGTTACTCATTATCAAATCCATCTCAACACAGGAATAAAATGATAATGTTGGTTACACATACCATAAGTTCATAAGTATGGTTTTGTGAAGATCCACCTTTAATATTTTCAAGTAGGATAGCATAAAGGGGTGTTGTTATAAGGTAAGTTACAATATCCCTGCCCCTAGGTTTGCAAAACCTAAGTGAACCACCTGACTACATTTACAGAGTGTACATGCTTTTCTGATAATTAGCTCCAGTTGTATATCAAAGAAGTCCGGGTCCCTACGATGCGATTAACTTTTTTATGGTTCCTACTCATGGGAGCCTTCCATGTGATCATATTGGATAAATATCAACCTTATTACGAAGGCCAACTAACTGCTTTATTACTTGATATTGTCTTATGTAATCATTGTTTCTGATCGGCAAACTGATTTCTTCTCTATATATATTTTTTTCTCTTCGCATGGGATGTTGACGGAGTTATCCGATTTCATTATGTAAGTAACACTCTTTTTTAATCTTCGTGCAGAGTCCTTCTTCAGCTAGAAATTCACCTCGTGGAATATTCTGCAGCCGTACATTGAACCTGCGGTCAATTAGTGCCATTGGATATGACATGGACTATACCTTGGTCCATTATAATGTGATGGTATTCATCTGTTCCATATTAGTATATCATATAGTCTGTATGAACTTACAAGTTTAGCTGCTTCCTTTGTTCAATTATCAATTGTATACCATTGCTTTACCATTGTAGTTGAAAGCATGGAAGTAAGAAAAAAGGTTCTGTACTATTTGGTGTCTTGTGCAACTGTAGGTTTATCTGCATTAACGTTTATGGACCTCTCTGATGACTGATATTGACCTGTGCTGTTGCAGGCTTGGGAAGGGCGGGCTTATGACTATTGTATGGAAAACCTTAGGAACATGGGTTACCCTGTCGATGGGCTAGCATTTGATCCTGATCTGGTAAGATGTTATCTCGAGCATCCTAAAGGCATTTGGCAATTGGTGTTCTCTCTTGTTTGTAAAAAATGATCTTACATTTCACCATAAATTGTTCAGGTAATTAGAGGTCTGGTCATAGACAAAGAGAAAGGCAATTTGGTTAAAGCTGATCGATTTGGTTATATAAAAAGAGCTATGCATGGCACTAGAATGTTATCTACTCGGGCTGTGAGGTAAATGTCAGGCCTTGTAATTTGTTTTATGATACTGATAATCCAATCAGAAGCTTCTTGCTTTCTTGTTAGCTGCTTGCTTGTTAGCTTCTGTCATCAAACACTGCTGTAACTTATTGAAACACAGATCAGTTTTGCATTCAAGATAAGTGAATATGTACATAAGTTATTAATGAACAATGTAAGTTGACAACTTATTAAATATCCAGAACAATACAGTAATGGTATTTCATTAATTTTCTGTTAATTGTGAAAGTCTGACTTCTGAAGTAACTGGAGATTTGTAGCATATCATGATTGATTTCCTTTCAGGGCAACTCTTGCATACGTAACACACACATGCACACACATGGAAATGTACTTATTTATAGCTCAGTAGATTTCATTTATCAAAAACTGGAGTAATAGTTTCTGTAGTGCTTCTTAACTTTATATGCAATGGAAGTGAGATGTATGGGAGGGAACTGGTGGACCTGCGAAAGGAGAATCGGTGGGAATTTCTCAACACACTGTTCTCTGTGTCTGAAGCTGTGGCCTACATGCAGGTATGTTGCACTCGCTGTTGAAAATCACTCAACTTTCAGTTTCAGTAGAAGAGATATATCATCCCACAATATTCATTTTGCACTAGTATTCTGATTTAAGTTTTTGTGGCTTTGTCTTATCTTGGCAACAGGTAATGGGTTCTATTCGGTTGGTGTATTTATTTGATTGTTCAAGCATTAACTGTGTGTTATGAACCTTAATCGGGTTATAGGATAGTGAATGTTTATGTTCCAGTTTCCACTGTTGATTCTCTTGGGGCCATTTTGGCATTCCAAAATTTAAGTAGGTAGTAGAACACAAATGGGAGTTGAGAAATGTTCAAGATGTGAGGTTTGAGCATATGGAAGCTCAGATAAACTGCCTTACTCAACCTTATTCTTACTTAAAACATGAATATCAGTGTTTCCCTCACAATATATAAGGATGTTCCCCCTGTATTTAATGTAATTATGTCTTACTGTGATGAGACTACATTAATGATATATATTTGATTTCAGATGGTTGACAGATTGGACGATGGGACTATACCAGCTGATCTTTGCCCCCTTGATTATAAAGGGCTTTATAAGGTAATATGGTGCAAGTATTTTAAATTTTATTTATCTTTGATTAGAGATGTTTATTCCTCACAATTAGCATAAATCTCAGGCTGTTGGAAAAGCTCTCTTCTGGGCGCATGTTGAAGGTCGCCTTAAGGTTAACACCTCGTGCCAGTTTTTCTTTCCCCTGTATGGTGCTTTAATGGTGTACTTTGTTAACTCCAAATGACTTGTGGAATTTATGCAGAGTGAGATCATGTCTAAGCCAGAACAGTTTGTGGAGCCCGACCCAGAGTTACCATTGGCACTTCTGGATCAGAAGGAGGTATTGCCTGTAATGTGTTATTGTTTGCATAGACGTGATGCTCTTTTACTACTTAGTCTGTTCTTGTCATGAAACAGGCTGGCAAAAAACTTCTGCTTATTACGAATTCAGATTATCTTTATACGGACAAAATGATGCGGCATTCCTTTAATAGGTTTCTTCCCAATGATATGGGTTGGCGAGATTTATTTGACATTGTAAGTTTATGTTGGTTACTTCTTCCTTAATTCTTTTTGGTACATTGGCAGCAGTGAGGTCTAAACCTAGGATCTCATACTACTACTCCCCATACCCCTCACCACTAGACCATTCCTATTGCTTTTATCGTGGGATTTTGTTCTTGAATAATTTACAAAAGAAATTATTGTCTTGACATTGGAGGAAAGAAAAATACTGTTTTCTTCATGTCTTGTCTTATTATGAAATAAATTTTGCATTAATGAATGTTTTCATTTTTGATGGTTAGGTAATTGTGTCAGCAAGAAAACCAGAGTTTTTCCAAACGTCACATCCCATGTATGAAGTGGTGACTGGCGAGGGTCTGATGAAACCTTGCTTCAAGGCTCAAACAGGTAATTAGTATAATTGGTAGACTGTTACATTCTTTCTATGAAGTGGCTGGGGTCTGATGAATATTCCCATTGTTTTATGAAGTCTGTTACATTCTTCAGAAAAGGGAAAAAAAGAAAAAAAAAAAGTCAGGGTTAAATAGACACCTAGTCTTATATATTTAGTTATATATTTGTACTGATTCTTGTAACAGCCAAAATCATTATGAATTTCACTACCTGTATACATTGGTCACAGATGATCTTTCGGTCAACTGTTGTTTCCTTATTCGTTACAATAAATAGCCATGGAGCATTAGTCATAGATTGTGGATATGTTTACTATTTAGATCACAGTCATTCATTGAATTATTGATGTGCTACACTTACGTTCCACATGATTTGACTACCTGTACATGATCTAATATCTTCTGCAGGTGGTTTGTACTCGGGGGGAAGTGCACAGATGGTTGAAAATTCTCTCAATATTCATGGAGATGAGATATTGTATGTTGGTGACCATATTTACACTGATGTCAGTCAATCCAAGGTCCATTTGCGATGGCGAAC
Organism: Arachis stenosperma; assembly: GCF_014773155.1. Lineage (NCBI taxonomy): Eukaryota > Viridiplantae > Streptophyta > Magnoliopsida > Fabales > Fabaceae > Arachis > Arachis stenosperma. Next base: position 127,784,845 of record NC_080377.1, read on the forward strand.
AGCATTGATTTGTCGAGAACTGGAAGACGAGGTTGGTTCAATCAGTTTATGTTCCGATCATTTTTCTGAGCAAAGAAAGTTAAACTATGAAAGCTTTCCTGATCTTATTTCTCTATGGAAAAGAGCAATAAGATGAGCATATTGTGTGGCTTGACTGGATCCTATTATGAAATGTCATGATTTGGTTTTCAAATGTTAAAACTGCAGTACAATGCCCTCATTGGGAGCCGGATACATAGAGAATCATTGGTGGAACTTATAAATCAAAAGGAGGTTCTAGGGGATCTCTTCAACCAACTTCGGCTGGCTCTACAAAGGCGGAGTCATGACAGGCCTGCACAAGTAAGTTTTGGCTCCATTCTCCTATTATGTATTAAACTATTTAAGCTTCATTTTATTAATGCCGAGTACCTCTTGACATTGTTGAAAAATGAAAGCACTAGGCCTTTAAAATCTTCGTTTGCATTATATAGGCATTGTTCCTAGTACCTATGTTGCAAACCTCTGCTCCTACTACTAGTTTGTTGCCTCAATCAATCCCCTTGACCTTCCTAAGCTAAATATGATATCAAATACAATGACTAATCTTCTCAAAATATCCCTATAATTAATCCTGGTATATCATAAAAACTTGTGACATTAAAAGGCCAAATTAATAATTATATGTGATTTTGGGATGTTTTGTCCTTTACATGTCTACAAAGCTTTTTACCTTATCCCATATTATTTTTAAAGTGAGCCATTTTAGCTATTTTAATAATGGTAGTTAGTTTTGCTATGTACTTGAAGACCCTTGCAGCAACTAATATGAATGATGAGGACCTTACTGAAAGCATGCAAAAGCTATTAATTGTTATGCAAAGGCTAGATGAGAAAATTGCTCCAATGCTTGAGGCGGATGGAGAGCTCTTCAATTCAAGGTGAGCAAAAATTATTGATATTTGATTCAGAAACTCTTGGCTGTACCTTTGTATGTGCTTGCTTCATGGCTAAATATGCAAACCTTGCTTACTTTTGCAACTGACTTGCCATGGGAAAGAATTTGACTGGTAAACTGTGTACAGTCCTCAGCTCAAAATAGTCTGCATCTATAAAATATCAAAGATCCTCTGTCATGATGTTATGTTATCATGGAAAACATAAATGGTATGCAAATTCAAAATGCTGTAAAGAAATTGGCATCTTTTTTATTGGGCATTTTCTTGTCTAATTGTGCAAGGCAAGTAAAGGAGAGTCTTTCTTCTACCTTTCAACGCGGATGCTATTAACTCCATTGTATTTTTCTGCAACAGGTGGGGTTTTATATCCCGTGCTGGTCTCTGGGATAAAAGTCACTTGATGAGACAAATTGAGAAGTATGTACTTTCTTCTTGATGCCCTCTTCATCTATATCATACTGATTTCTTAAAAATGAGCATTAATTTATTTCAATTTCAGGTATGCTGATATTTATACCTCTAGGGTGTCTAATTTCTTATATTATACACCCTTCATGTATTTCCGTTCCCAGGAACAGGTATCCAGATCATCTTCTCCCTAAAGCATTATGTTTCTGTTTTGCGTTTCAGCTGACTCAAATGTGTTTCTGTGCTGCAGAACCTTGCGCATGATTCATACTCACACTTATGTTCACAAACTCAATATTAAGATTTCTTCCTAGGGAGAAATGGAGGTAAAAATGGTGGATAAATAAGAGAAATAAGAATCTTCTGCTGTTGACATTATGAGCATGTGTACTATTCATAACGATAGCAAGCCCATGAAGGACTTCAGCAGCAGTTTTCCCTTGGCCAAGTGGTCTTTAAGTTGGCCCCTATGATTGTAGGAGAGCCGCCCCATGCAAAGGGTAAAATAAATTTGCTGGGGGTTTATGTACTTATGCTTCCAACTGAATTCTTATTCAGGCTTTAATCTATATATATGGTGTAATATCCACAGCTTTGTGACTTGTGAGGAATTGTTATCCAAATTTGTCTCCCTATGGTTTTAAGTAAATTATATAACTACCATGATGGATGATAGGTGTTGAGGATTTCCTTTGTTAGTGACATTGTCCTTTTCTCTTTGGGAGCATAAATAAGTAAATTATATTGCTTGTTTTATGTTGTTCGTTTGGTTATTTCCTTTTCCTATTTCTTTTTCTTTTTGCGCTTTGAGTGAGTTGGAACAATTTAGTATAGTTTTTTGTTAAAAGTGATAGTTATTTTGAAATGAATGTAATGTTTAGTAAAAATATATTCTGAGAACATCAAAAATATTTTAATTTAAAATTTTAAAAATACTTTGCAAATATATATCAATACTTGATTTTCAACTTAAAAGACTAGAATGTGAATAAAATAGACGTCAAAATGCTACTGATCCATACATTGCATTTTTGGATAAAGCAAATCCACAATTCTCATCAGAATTGCATCTTCAAAAATGGTAACCACCCTAAAAGCTACATCTCTAATCTAGGCTCCAGCTCAAAAAATATCAAATAAATGTTACAAAATCAGGCCTATGATATACTTAGAATATTTGTTTTGCTTTCAAAGTATTTATTATCAATAGAATGGAACCTTGCATTTTCTTATGGTATGATGCCTACCATAGCTGTAAGCAGGAGAGTCTGGTGGTGGCAACAGGTGACTTTCATCATAGTTGATAGAAACAAGACAAAGCCCGTGAGGCGGAGCTGACAGAGAGTATTTCGCAAGCTCCTTTCGATCTCTACTTGCCAAAATATGCGGAACAATCCCAGGAGGGATAGCTTCCTTGCCAATTTGAAGCAACAAAGCCACCTGGAGAAGTCATTGCTGTCATGAAACTTATCTGAATACAATCTCTCTTGCCAAGTTGCAAGAATTAGTCACAAGAAAGAATGTTTACCATGTTTCGAACTTGTCTATATAAGAAACCTGAACCTTCAACTTCTACCTGCAAAAGAGCTCCCTAGAAATAGATATTGAAGTGATCAGCTTTATAAGCCTTAAAATCTTCACATAAAAGTATCAGAAGCCAGAGGAAACTGATTAAGAACAAGATGAGTACCATTTCTTTCACCTCAAATCGGAAAATGTGCTTTACAGGATCCGGCACCCGATCATTGTGGGATGCATTGGCAAATGCAGAGAAGTCATGCTTCCCAACAAAATATTTTGCAGCTTCTTGCATGACAGCGCTATTGAGTTTATACACACTATGGTAAGCAAAATGCCGCTGGAAAGGATCCATGATGCTATCATTGTATATCTTGTAATGGTAAATCTTACTTTTGGCAGAAAATCGAGCATGGAATTCAGCTGATGCAGGGCTGATCTCTCTAACCCGGATATCAGTAGGAAGAAGACCATTCAAAGCCGCATGAATTTCTTCCAAGTTTTTGTAGTTAAATGGCATAAAGAAATGTGCAACCTGCAGCATGGTAAGTTATAAAATTTTCACTGGTTTCCACTAGAAACCACATGAAAGGAACAAAGTCAGACCTGACCCCAGGCGTGGACTCCTGTATCGGTCCTGCTTGCACCGACCAACCGCAGATCCTTCCTTTCAAGCTTTGTTGCTTTAATCAAAGCTTTTTCCACAGTGCATTGCACAGTTGGGGGAGATTGCTGATATTGCCAGCCTGAAAACATAACCATCACTCTATCGGGGACATCAAAGAATTCATGTTTAAATTACATATTTTATACACTAGTACTCGAAAATTGCACCTTTCTATACAGCTCAAAACCCAGGAAATGAGGAGGATTTGATTACTGCTATGATTACATCAAAGATCAAAACTTGATTAAAAAGTTTGGGACTTTCAACTTGTATTATTATGGGCATAATGTTTGAAATTATTGACATCAACTGAAATTGAACAATTATTCACAATGCTTGAGACACTGTGTCCTTATATCTTACAACTAGTGAACAAAGCAATCTTATTGGCAATGAATAATGCCATAGCCATTGAAGAAAAAGAGAAAATGAGAAAAACAAACACACACAAGCAAGGGGTAAAAAAAAACAGAACAACCAGGTTCAACAGGACAGAGAAACAGAAAAAAAAGATACCCAAGTAAAAAATGTTTTCAAGTTGAGAGCTTTATGGATGAAATGGAATACCCGAATTAAAAAATGAAAAAGAATGAAGCAAACCTGCATAGTGAGTGCCATCGTAAGCCAAAATAAGGCGCCATTTATAGTCTTGTTGAATGGGCTTCACCCCATTTTCCAGCTCCACAGGAGCAAACGAATTCAACTGAGATCCAAACAAAGAGAGAAGAAAACAATTTCTTACTATGAACAGAGAGACGGAGAGAGAGAAACATAGAGAACGAGATGAGAGAATATATCATACCGAAAGAATGGAAACCGGAGATGGTGGAGCAACCAGAGCTGCTACTGCATAGTTCATCTCTCACAATCAAACACACCTATTCCCCCTTTATCCATTTTATTTTTGTAGATTTTTTCCTTTATATTTTCATTGTTCTTCATATAATCATATGCTTATTTTTCACATTAGTTTAATTTTGATAATTAATGGTACAAAAAACGGCTAATTTTTTTTATACGAACAAAATTGTGTGTAATTCATCATCATAGATCATTGGTGTGTTTTTCTTAAATATGAATTAATTTTTTTTTTTAATTTTGAGTAACAAATCGGACCCTCAAATTTGGGGAAGTAGAAAAATAAATCTGACCCTCAGATTTGTATATTGAAAAAAAATTTAAAATAAAAAAACTCAAATCTAACCTTCAGATTTGTATTTTTTAAAAAAAAAAAATTAAAACCACAAATTTAACCCTCAGATTTGTTGTTATCAACAAAAAAAAATTTTAAAATCCTCAGATTTGTGGTATCCATATAAATAAAAAACATATAAAGTTTTCACCTTATTTAAAAACACCACCTTCTACCCGCATATTAAAAATACAAAGCGACAAAAAACTTGTACACTATAATTTAATTTGATTTACTCATTTTAATAGTTGTATAAAATATAAAAAGTATAGTATTCATATAAAAAAAAATAGTTATTAAATTAATTATTATATATTAATGTATACATTAATATATATTTTATATAGATAATGAATTTGATATTGTTTCACTCGTTTCTTTTCTGTTGATTCCGACAGATAGTGTCAAAATGAACATGTGTCAAAATCTTATTTAGAGAACAGATACGATTCCTCTCTCAAAAGAGTGAGCTCGACCTGAAATTTACTTAATCAGTACCTTTATTGGATCAATAGATTGCAAAGCTTCGATCGATGAACTTAGTACAAGCAAAGAACTTTATAATAATAAGAAATAACCAATAAAATTAACGATAATGAAAAGTGCAATGATAATGAAGAAATGAAACGATAAAATAAGTTGCAATAAAAGAAATCATAGAACAAGCAAAAAGAAGATACGAAAAAGAAACGAAGAAAATAAAAGAAAACTAAGTGATGACATTCAACACTCACATGTACAAACATTTCATTCTTTCGTGCATCAGTGTGGCAAAAAATTTTGCAGAATTTTAGTGCTTAGAGTAGGTTGCAATGCATGTCTATGTTGATTTCAATCTTCTTATTTATAAAGACAGCTCTTGGCAGTTACTCCCTTTCTTTTTTACGTTCGTCCTTCAACTTATTCCCCAAAATTTGTACCATGTTCCCCACTCTAAGCCTGAGAGTCAAGTAAAAAATCTTGATGCTCAACTCAAAATAACCGTTAGTCAACTTTTTTCGCACAATCTCTAACTTCGACTCTCCTCCTGATCGACTTAGTTCACAGTCGAGGTTCATTCTAGTCGAGGAACTCATTTTTACTTAAAAAAAATTGCCCCTTTAAAATTTGCTATTTTGTTTAAAAATACAAATTTTATATGTTTGGAATCATATGCTTGGAACATGTCTTTTTTAAAAAAGATATTTTAGTTATACCATGCTAAAACGGCGCACTTTTCTCGAGGATATATAACGTTTCCTTTCCTAATTTCAAAGCCAAAACCCTATCTTTCTTCTCCAAGTGACAATTCACCCACGACTTCTCAACCCATTCTTCATTCAAGTACTGCACCATCCATGATTACTGATTCTTCTTCCTCGGCAACCATGGCTACTACCTCCTCTGTAGTGGCCACCTCGATGGCTCCTATATCGGCAACTGCTACTTCATCATCTGTTCTTCCGTCAGTCACTGTCGTTATAGCTACTTCTTCCCAACCTTCCGAAGAAGATGACGATGTTGTGATTATTCCTCCTTCCTAATTAGTGGTTGGAGCGACTGAATTTTACAATGATGATGGGTTTTGAGGGCCCAAAATCCAAATGTCGAGACCTCTGAACTTTGGCACAGCCAGGTATTCTTTCCATTCTCAGTCAATAGAGTATTGCATTCTTTCTTAGGTCTGATAGTCATTTCAGAACAAATCCAATTCATTTTCTCATTCTTTTCATCACCCCCAGAATATTTACCATTAATTTTCTGTAAAAATATTAAAACCCTCATATTTTGCTGATCGCTTTTTTAGAACTACTCCCCCTAGAAATTTGAGATTTTACTTTTCATACTGAATGTCCTGACTTGCATGAGTGTATAAACTTGTTTGAAAAGCTATCAATATCTTTCATACCCTAAAATTAGCAACCTTTGATCTTTCCTACACGACTTCTTTGCTAGAGGTGAGTCTATGCTTTTAGTGTCTTGCTACCAACAACTTTCATTTTTCATATAGAATGATGGGTCTGACTTATCGATGGTATTTGTCTTTCTCAGCTTTCTTGGACAAAACCCAAAACTATGTCTTCTATAGGTACTTTTTGACACTTTCTCTCTATTCTCTTCGATATAAAAAAAGATCACAATGTCTCATACTTTTCTAATCCTTTTTCTTTTCGACCTAGTACTATTCTTCACCTGAATTCCTTCACTTCTTCTCAGCCAGCAAACCAAGCAATAGTCGATGACTTATGGGATAGGATATTAACTCCCCAAGTTCTTCTTGTTAGTCTACTGCAAGAATTGACCTGAGCCCTTAAAAAAAACTTGTCACTTACTCTCCTTAGTACGTTGCTCGACAATTTGGGATAGCTCAATCATTACCTTCACCCTTCTCTCTTGACCCTGGAGCACAATAGTTCATTATGAAGTGTCAGAGGTTGAGGATCTGACCAAGATGTTGGACCTGAACCATAAAAAAATGTCGATCTGGTATCGGCATTTAGATATCACCCGTTGCTTCTTGTCGACCCCTAGTTTTCATGATTCGTGATTAAAGTACTTTTATTCTCTTTGTGACTTTGTCGAAGAAGCTTTTGTTAATTTGGTCTTTTCTACTTGTGCAGACTGCACCAGCACCGAAGAAGACCAGAAGTAAACACATAACTGAAATTGTAAAGTTTGAGAAATACTATCAAGTTAAATGGCACTTTAGGAAGGTGAAATGGATTTTTAATGAGGCTTTAGAGGTATGGAAAAAGAAAAGGGAGGTACATTTTAACAGGCGTCTCAACCGATTTTTTCCAAAGCTCGCGCTAAAGATCTTTTGGCCAAAAGAGAATCCTTTATGCGTCCTTTTAAAAACTCTTCTTTTTCTAATGCCCTTTCAGATATACTCCCTAACCCTCATAAAAAGGGGCTTTAGGGGTAATTTATGAACTCTAGAAAAAAGATCCAAGGACGTGTGGAATAACTTCGACTAATCTCGAGTATGGTCGAGACACTCATCATGTAATGAGTGCTTGGACGAGGATCTTTGATATCCTCCAGGTACTTCATACCTTTTAGATTGATTATTGAAAGTCTCTTATTATAACTTCTTTCAACGCAGGTGCTTGACCGACCATCATTACCGGAGTTGCTACCGACCTTCCCCAAGTTGAAGAACTCTGGGATTTGGACGAAGATATCGCTCCACCAAGGGCCAATTTGGCGTCGAGGTAGTCAAGAAGAAGGTCGGTCAAAATGTGCGATCTTTACTTCAAAGAAACGTGGTCCCATTGACATCTTCATGAATGTTGAACCACCAAAGAAGAGTCGACCCACCACTTCCTCCAAGGTACATGCTTTAGTCATTGCTTTTTTGCAACTTCTTTCATCATATACTTATCTTTCATATAATGATTATTTTGCAGTCGAGGCAATCTCAGTCGAAGCAATCCCAAAAAGGGACTTCTTATAATCATTATATGAAAGATAAGTATATGATGAAAGAAGTTGCAATTGACACCCCTTCTGCCTAGAGGTTGACCAACCTATTCATGTTAAAACAGAAATTCTTCAACTTCCATCGATCCCTATTTCGACTCCAACTCAGAATCCACCCTCAACTACTGCTTCACATACTTCGACGACTTTTCCTTTGGTACATTCTTTATTGATCGAATTCGTCGAGCCAATCCTTATTTGCTATTTGACTTGTTTTTCTTTTCGAGCAAGTTACAATTCTATTCCAAGTGGTGTGGAAACTCACCAAGAGTCTGGTCCTGCCCATGGGTCCGGATCGACTACCGCAGTAACTGCGGTTTCTCATACTCAACCATCGACATAGAAATCTGTCGATCAAGGTCTAGAAGCATCATTCACTATTCCTTCTCCAAAAGTGGGGGATTTAAACTTTGATGACGTTGACTTCGATTTGGAGAACATCCTCAGGTCTAGAGTTGAGTGCTATCAAAGAATCGATCCCTAAGGAACTGCTTCAGGAAAAGGAAGTCATAGAGGAAGTCACTTATCCTGCTCCTACTGGCCCCGACCCTCAGATCATCAAACAAGTCAACATCATCCTTTATTGTCTGAATCATCATTTGGAGAATATTAATAATGATGCCAATTTAAAGGTTCGACTTATTAATGCTCTTGCTTACCTTAGTCCCCATATTCCTTCTGACACTCATTCAACTTTAAGTTACTTTATCGAAGATGTTTATGTTTATTTGTCAAAAATTCAAGATGCCGATGATGAGTTGAATCAGTCAATTGAGGCCTTAGCTAAGCATGACACACAATTGAAGAAATGCGAGAAGGCTAAGTCCCAAGTTTCTGAAGTTTTGTCAGAAGCTCGAACAAGAGAGCAACAATTGGCATTAAAGATTGCAAATTTAGAAAAAGAGTTGGCTGACTTGAAATCATGAACAAGGTTTCAGCAACTAATACTGCTCTTTCCCTTCAACTTCAACAGATTGAGCAAGTTCACACTACTAGTGTTAATGGTCGACAAGCTCTGGTCGAAACAGTCACTCGAGCTACCAGTGCCAAGGATACAGCAGCTCAGGAAACCACAAACTTGGATCAGCGTCAAGAAGATTTGAAACTTATGTTTAGGACCTTATTTTGATCTACTTGTTTATATTTTAAATTTCATCATCTGACTCTCGACTACTTTTGTTCTGGTGATTACAATGGTACTTTTCGAGATACTTCCCATTTACATGTATGCTTTGATTATTGGTTATACCTCGTATTCCGTATGCATCACCATCAAACACTTTTTCTATTATAAAAGGTCCTTCACATATAGGTGACCACTTCCCTTTCACCTGTTCGGTCGGAATTACCAGTTTCAAGACTAAGTCATTAATTGTAATTTTTTTTGCTTTTTACCCTTTGATTGTAAGACTTAGCTATTATTTCTTTTTGCTTGACAATTCTATCTAATGCCATTAGTCGAACTTGGTCTAAATCATCTAATTCTTCGATCATGCTCGACTAATATTGTTCGACTGTTAAGTTATTCTGCCTTACTACCCTTACATTTTGCAAGTTAATTTCTAATGGTAATACGACTTTACGCCCATATACTAATTCATAAGGTGTTGACTTAATTGATTCTCTTGGAGAACATTTGTAAGTCCATAACATTTGACTTAGTGTATTATGCTAATTTCGAGGCTGTCTCCCTATATGCTTTTTTATTAAATTTATTATTATTTTATTTGACTGCCTTGACTTGACCATTAGCTTGGGTATAGTAAGCAGTCGAATGTACAATTTTAATACTAATTCAGCATATCCTTTAAAAGTAGCATAGAAAATATTATTTTAGAGTTGCTTGTTTTCTTTTATTGATTGTAATTAGTTTTTACAATTTTCATCAGGATTTATATTATTTTCGCAATCTTGAGGACAATGTTGTTTTGAGGGTAGGGTAATAATAGGATTAGTATTGAGTCTATAGCCTAATTAGAGAATTATGTTATAAATAGGAGTATGATGTAATAATGTAGGATATTTATGAGATAATTAAAAACTCTATTTTTTTTCTTTGACCTTAATTCTAAGAATTTCTATTATATTCTCTTTGAATTGCTACTTAATTCTCTATTTTATGATATAAATTCATATCAAATACTTAAATACTCTTGTAGTTTTTTTTAAAGACCAAAATACCTTTTGTTAAATTTAGTAATTGATTTATATAGATAAACAACTAGTCAAATAACAAATGATATCATCATTAGTAATAAAATTTAATGTCTAGAATAATTTTAGTGGATTGAATCCTAAATTTAATAACTCTTTTGGATTAATGTGAAACTAACAAACTTCATCTTAAATTACTTGTTAATTGAAAAAATAAAATAAAATCGTTAACTTTTTCTAACTATTTGATATCTCATAATATGCTAAATTAGTAAAGAGTATTTCAGATTAAAATTAATATGATGAATAGACAAAATAAAAAATGTTAGTAATAATATATTGACAAAAAATATAATTATTTATGCGATCAAATTTATTTATTATAATTTATCAAATTAATCAAAATATATTTTTAGTTATTATTGCTAACGTTATAATAAACATGTTGTTGGATAACTTTCTATTTTATATTTTAGATATTTATATATTAAAATTAAATTATAAAGTAAAGTTAGGAAAATTAAAATAAAGCCTGATGCCTAAATTATATGTGTACAATTATACAAATATAAATTTTATGTTGATGCATAAATTATTGAAAGTAAATGCATCATATATATAGCTTAATTTGTGTTTGCAGAAAAGATAAAATACGGAAATAAATTTATTTTTTAGTATGTATTAATTATTTAACTTATATAATAATAAAATATGTTAAATTTTTAATAGTAATCATAATTGTTATTTATTGGAAATATAGATTAAAGGTTATAATTAATATGTTTGTAATTTTATAAAAAAAATTCTTAGTCTGTATTAATTGCTTAATGGCTCTACTAATACATATATGTTTAGCCAAATTAACGTAAGACCAAAATGTTATGAAATAAATAAATAAGAAAGAGAAAATAAATATAAAATAAAGAGATGTAAATAAATAAATTTAGTATTAATGTTCACCACAATTAATATTTTAATATAATAAAAATGATTCATATATATATTACTAATATGTGTAGTAATATATATATAAAAGAGAGAGAAGAGTGTTTATATATTATAATAGCATGTAAGAAAAGAAAAGAGTGTTTTGTTATTGTTGTATATATTTTCTAAGACTTAGCCTCCTATTTATATATGTACAATAAGTTTACATTTTTAAATCTCTTTAATGCACTTCATCCTTGAGAACATGAGTCATTCATAGTAAATAGGCATCTACATCCCTATTCTTATCACAATACAAGATAAATTTTTAATTGAATTTTAAAACTTCAAACAATAAGAGAGTATTATAACAGTCATCATTTTTCCTAAGACAACCTTATTCTCTGAAAAAAAGAATTTTTATAAGACAATGATTCTTCTCTTTCTAAAGGCAGAAACTAAGTTGACCTAGGATACGCGTTACCTCCTTGGCTTCTCGCATTTTGTGTATTGTATTTCAAATTACTTTATTATAGTGGGAGAATCATATCCAACATATATCTCCAATTTTTTTTGGGGTCTCATTTTGGTGTGAGAAGGTAGTGCAATAGGAACATATATCACACACCCGAATATTTTTATATGGTAAACATTTGGCTATTGGCCAAAAACTAATTGCATAGGAGAGAACTGATGGTAACTTGTTGGCCTCAAACGAATAAGTGCTGCAACATGTAAAATAGCATGCCCCCAAGTCGAGGTTGGGAGATTTATTTTCATAAGTAAAGGTCTAGCGATTAATTGGAGGCGTTTAATAAGTGATTCTGCTAACTCATTTTGTGTGTGAACATGAGTTACTGAATGTTCAACGCTTATTCTGTTAGCCATACATAAAAGATTTGGGAAGTAACTTTACTAACATTATCAAGACGAATTGCTTTGATCGAATTTTTTGGAAATTGTGCTTTTAATCGAATAATTTGAGTAAGTAATCTCGCAAACGTTAGGTTGCGAGAAGATAATAAACACACATGTAACCATATCGAAGATGTGTCTATTAAGATTATAAAATATCTAAAAGATCCACATGAGGGATGAATAGGTTCACATATATCGCCTTGAATCCTTTATAGGAATTTAGGGGACTCAATATAGCCTTAAAATTTGCTTTCTTTGAGAACATGCAGGACAACAAAATTCACTAGATTTAAGAATCTTCTGGTTCTTTAGTGAATGTCCATGTGAGTTTTCAATAATTTTTCGCATCATGGTTGTTCTCAAATGATCCAATCGATCATGCCAAATTATAAATTCATTTGGACTAGTAAACTTTTAGTTTACAATTGCATGTGATTCAATTGCACTAATTTTAGTATAATATAACTCGAATGAAAGTGAGGGTAACTTTTCTAATAACTTTTTATTTGAATCATGAGTTGTGATACATAAGTATTCATAATTTTCCTCATTCATTGTTTCAATATAATATCCATTTCGGCAAATATCTTTAAAATTCAACAAGTTTCGTAGAGACTTGGTAGAAAATAGTGCATTGTTTATTATGAATTTTGTTCCTTTGGGAAACAAAATTATAGCTCTTCCGCAGCCTTCTATCACATTGCCTGACCTAATAATAGTATTAACATATTCTTCTTTTGTCACAAGATAAGTAAAATATATATTACTTTTGAGAATGATGTGCGAACTTGCACTATCCGCAAGGCGAATATTTTCATTGTATATCATTGCCATTTTCTTCAAAGAAAAATAATAGTAATAAAATGAGTAGCAGTCCATGAACAGTAAAATTGTATTCCTAATAGGAATTAGAGAAAAGAACAAATCAATCTCTGACTTTTTGGTCTGTGGATATTTAAGTTCTTGAGGATTTAAAAATATATTTAAGTTCTTAACCTCTTCAAAATCTGGACATATCGATCTTTGGGTCTAATTTGTTCCATTTTAAAAAATTTTTCGCTTGTGCATCTGTATCAACCAGGTCAGTACAACGAAAGTCACGTTTGATTTTTCCGTTGGGTCTGACAAATCCAAGTGAACATGAAGATCAATATGTCTAGATTTTGAAAAGATCAGAGACTTAAATGTATTTTCAAATTCTTGAGAACTTAAATGTCTGCGGATCAAAAGATCAAGGACCTATTTGTCATTTTCTCTAGGAATTATTTTTCTAATAAACACTGTACATAAAAATAGTGTCATATATTAAAAGTTTTATTATTATTACTATTATTATTATTTTAAAACTTGACACATTTAATGATTTCAAAATTCTTAAACATAAACATTAATATTTTATTAAACATTATTTATATACATTATACTTGAAATTTAAATACATTAAAAATAAAACTTAACACAAAATTTCTTACATTATTTATTTACATGAGTACTTAACAAGCAGACATATTAAACTTTTCTATCATTGATTAAATGACCAATATTTTCTTCAGATTCTCAAAGAAATTAAATATTTCATAATGAGTGGTGTAATTTTCAACAACATCCTTTGAAACAAAATTCGTCTCCTTTCTTTTGTTATCCTTTTTCAAGGATGCCTGATAAAAATCAACTAAATGTCTCAGAATACGACAAGTACGCGACTAATGACCCTTTCCACCACAATGAAAATATTTATTCTCTTTATTTATTTTACCCATTATTTCTTTCTTTATCCCACTTCTGGTGAGATTCTTTTTTATGAACATAATTTTTTTTCTTTCTATAACTTTTTTGTTTTGTTACCAAAATTTTGTCATTTAACTGTTATTGGGTAATGATTTATCGCATTTACTTCAGGAAATGAGGAGGCGTCAGTTGGACACGTTTCATAATTTTTTAAAAGCAACTCATTGTTGCGTTTAATAACAAGAAGACAATAAATTAACTTAAAATATTTTTTAAATTCTTTTTTCTTAATACTATTACTGCAGGAGCATATTTGATACATAAAATATCAAAAAAATTTTCTCTAATTAAATTATAGACCCAATACTAATTTTATCATTACCTTACTCAATACATTGGCTCCTCGTATTTTGTGTGTTGTCAGTACTAGCTCCTATTAACGAGGAGTATTAGTTCACTACTATTCAATATCAACCAAAATTACTAAATTACACATTACTAAACTCATATTAGTCCACTACTTTATTATTTGACTAATGACACTGGAAAATTTATTAATGAAGTCTGATAACATATTCCATCCAAAGTTCCGAATCAAACCCATATCTGTTTGTAACTTTGTATCACTGAAATAGCAAAACATTTAGTAATTAAAAGATATAATTAGTTTCCCAAAAAATTAAATTTGATTTATCTGTTGAGAAAAAAAAATATGGAGATAGCTTTAAAAAAATATAGAGACAATGAAAATATTAAATAATGTGAATAATAAATATATTAAATATATAATTTAATAGATACATAAATAATTATATTAATTTTTAATTAAATGATTTTTTTTATTCAATTTTCTCATACACAGTTAACAATAGCTAAATGTTCAATTAAATAAATATACGAATAGTTATTCTAATATTAAGATTTAAGAAATAATTTAAAATAAAATATTTTTTATTTTATTAAGTCGATTTTAAAATCTATTATTCATTCACAAAAATTATTATCTACCAAATAAAACCGATTTTCTAACTACAAAATGATTCGAATGCTAATCAGTAGCCGTCAAAATAAGTTAGTGGAGCCTCTTTGGGGTAACATGTTGAAATCAACGGCTGATATTGAAAACTGAAAAGTACCATTTTGCAAAATCGCAAATACGACGTCGCATGAATCTCTGATGCGCACACACTGATACTGTTACGGATTTGGGCGTGAAACAGAGGAAGCGCCTCCCTTTCTCTGTCTTTCTCTTTTTCTCCGAATTGGTTCGGCCACGCCCACAACCAAAGCCTCCAACTTCAAGGTTTCTCCGCAAACACCAACAACGATTGCAGCTTCCCAGGGTGCCTTCTCATTCTGCCTTCATTAGGGTTCTATTCTTCTTCTACTTCTTCATCCCATTCCTACTTCAATTCAATTACATTGTTTTCTATCACTGTTTTGTTATCCCCCTTTGGGGATGATACTAATTCGTTTTCTCTTGTTCCATCGCTGAAGCTTTTTTTCCCCCTTTTGTAATATTTTCATATGGGTATCTATGTTTTTTGTTAAAGATTGAGCCTTTGTAACAAAATTCCATCATGTGTTGTGCTGTATGTTGACCTTCCATTCTGGATATTATTTAATTTATACACATATTATTTATTGATACTGATAACAAAATTTTACCTGTTCGTGATTTGAAATTTAGAGTTGAAGAGCTACATGCAAACCATTTCACTGTTTACCTGTCTTAAAATCTGTGCTCTTGGAGCTACATATTCCTCACTTGTGTCAGGTTTAATGAGTCGATATATTATTTGCTGTTTGATAGGCCATGGCTACGAAGAGGGTGATAACTATAGTTCAATCAGGTGGTGAGTTTGTGGCAGACAAAGATGGATCGTTGTCATACAATGGTGGGGATGCTTATGCAATAGACATTGATCACCAGACAAAGTTAGCTGATTTCAAGTCAGAGATAGCGGAAATGTTCAACTGCAATGCAAACACCATGATTATCAAGTACTTCCTACCTGGCAACAATAGGACACTAATCACAGTATCAAAGGACAAGGATTTGCAGCGCATGGTCAGTTTTGCTGGGGAAGCTACAACCGTTGACGTGTTCGTTATTTCGGAAGAAGGAGCGGCTCGAAATACGTCCAACATGCCTGCTAGTAGGTAGTTAAACTAGTTCTTGTTGTTTATTGTTCCGTTTGTACATTGGCATATAATTCCCTAGACACTAAGTGGGATATGGTAATTTGATTGGCCCATAATTGGATAAATCATAGTTGGTGTATTGTTGTTATGTATCAGTAGAGTTTCTTGTTGTCTCAATTTAAAGATCTGATTGAGGCCAAAAAATGAATAGCCATAGCATATATTAGTGTCATGACTTAATTTGTGTATTGTTTTGAAGATTTTAGAGTGTACTTATCATTGCAGGTCAAGCAGGACAACGGCGTCAGAAGCTATCGTCCCTTGTGTTGCCCTTGTCGAAGCCCCTGCCGATGTCACACAACGCATGGATAACCTTGAGGTGGATGTAGCTATTGAAGCCATTTCATGTTCTCTTCCTTCTGGGGCCATTGAAGAGAGGCATCATAAAGCTGCACTACAATGGGAAAATACCATCACTGGAGTGGACCAGAGGTTTAATAGTTTCAGCGAGTTCCGTGACGCATTGCATAAATACTCTATTGCTCATGGGTTTGCTTACAAATATAAAAAGAATGACAGTCATCGTGTCACTGTCAAATGTAAATCCCAAGGCTGTCCATGGAGGATATATGCATCAAAATTGTCAACCACGCAATTGATTTGCATTAAGAAAATGAACTCAAATCATACTTGTGAAGGATCTGCTGTTAAAGCTGGGTATCGGGCAACTAGGGGTTGGGTAGGAAGTATCATCAAAGAGAAGTTGAAAGCGTCACCCAATTACAAGCCAAAGGATATAGCAGATGACATAAAGCGGGAATATGGGATTCAGTTAAATTATTCTCAAGCATGGCGGGCGAAAGAGATTGCTAGAGAGCAACTCCAAGGCTCCTATAAAGAGGCATATACCCAGTTACCATTATTCTGCGAGAAGATAAAAGAGAGCAATCCAGGGAGCTTCGCTGCATTTACGACTAAAGAGGACTCAAGTTTCCATCGTCTGTTTGTATCATTTCATGCCTCAATATCTGGTTTCCAGCAAGGCTGTCGCCCTCTTCTTTTCCTTGACCAAACTCCTTTAAATTCGAAGTACCAAGGGGAATTATTGGCTGCAACAGCTGTGGATGGGAACGATGCCATTTTTCCCGTAGCATTTGCCGTTGTAGATGCTGAGACAGAGGATAACTGGCATTGGTTTCTGCAAGAGCTGAAGTCAGCAATATCACCATCTGAGGAGATTACATTTGTTGCACATTTTGAGAATGGTCTAAAAAATTCAATAGCTGAGGTATTTGACAAAGGCCACCATGGATATTGTTTACGCCACCTTGCTGACAAACTGAACAAGGATTTGAAGGGACAATTCTCTCATGAGGCCAGACGATTCTTGATTAATGATTTCTATTCTGCTGCTTATGCACCCAAATCGGAGACCTTTGATCGTTGTGTTGAGAACATAAAAGGTATTTCTCCTGAAGCCTATGAATGGGTTGTACAAAGTCAGCCAGAGCACTGGGCCAATGCATACTTTAGTGGAATAAGGTATAATCATATGACATCAAATGTTGGACAACAATTCTACAGTTGGGTTTCCGAGGCACACGAGTTGCCAATTACCCAAATGATTGATGTATTACGTGGTAAAATGATGGAAGCAATTTGTGCACGAAGGGAGGAATCTAACCAATGGATGACCAAATTGACACCATCCAAGGAGGAAATGCTTCAAAAAGAAACATCAGTTGCTCGTTCACTTCAAGTGTTGCTCTTACAAGGTAGCACATATGAGGTCCGCGGAGAATCCGTTGATACTGTTGATATGGATCGTTTAGATTGTAGCTGCAAGGGATGGCAACTCAGTGGACTGCCTTGCTGTCATGCAATTGCTGTCTGTGAATGTTCTGATAGGAGCCCATATGATTATTGTTCTAGATACTTTACTGTTGAGAATTATCGGCAAACGTACACAGAATCGATTCATCCCCTGCCAGATGATTTTGAAAAACCAGTCGACGGTGAATCGACCATGATAGTTACAGTGACCCCTCCACCAACTAAGCGGCCCCCGGGCCGGCCAAAAATGAAGCAAGTTGAAACGATAGACGTAATCAAACGTCAGCTTCAGTGCGGCAAGTGCAAAGGACTTGGGCACAATAGGAAGACATGCAAAAATGTATAGCATGGTGAGCAGTCCTCCCTCTCTCTCCCTGCATTCATGACGCATGTCTGTGCATGTATATATGTTTTTAAGTAAATGAATGAATATTAACAAGTAAAAAAGAAGAATCAGGAGAGTTCGATTTTAAGATTAATGATCTTTTTGCTGTGTCATGTAAGCTAGGCATCAATTATGAGTTTCAACCTTGCTTTCTATGCGCTTTTACAACATGCTTATGGTATAGTCCCTTCTGATGATTTTGCCTTGCTCTTGACTGCTGATCTTTGATAGGCATTCATATGCATGCCATGAATGATCTGATCCTAGCATGTTTTGTCTACTTTATGAATATTGAGGTCGATAGAGTTATGAACTAACCCTTTGTTGTGTTATGCATTGACGGTTATATAATTTCCTTTTTTTTCGCAAACTGTATGGATAATTGTTAAAATTGGAACTCGCAATGCTGTAAGCATTTTCTATGGCATTGGCACAGGTAATCATCATTGAAGTAAACTACACATCCGAATTGTTTAGAACCACGGTAGAGAATTGGCCGAGGTAGAAACACATTTTGTGGCTGTTCCGGATTTGGTCGGATTCTTTGTCACCAAAATTCTTTTTTGTTGGTTATCCAGTGATTCTTGTAATATAACGAGGATATTAGTTAGTAGTTTTTCTGCTATTTCTCAAATGTTATCTAGCAGACTAGAAATAGAAGAGAACAGATTAGTCCATTTTGTTATATAAGGTAGACGCTAAATTATCACTTGGCACTTGGCAGTATAGGTATTCCCTTGTTCATATTCAGTACTTAATATAAATTTATTGACTCAATAGAATCTCCATTTCACTAAATGCATAGGTTAACCATATATTATGTAATATGTATCAAGATCAAGTAATTATTTTCAATTCCCATTCCTTAAGTGGTTATATAAAGAAACAAAACTGAGTACTGGGGATGGCTCTTGATGAGTGTTGTGTCTCTTGACCAGTGTTGTGTTATCACTAATCTGTTTTTACTTTTTAACTTAAGGTATTAAACTATTTTATATTTGATTTTCTTATAAGCATGTGTGGATTTTATATCATAAAAATTAATTTAAAATTTAATGTAAAATTCGTTATTCCAATATTTGATTTTATTTTAATTTAACGTTACATAATAAAATTATAATATTTATTTAATTAATTTAATAGATATGCAAATGATACTATTTTATTATTATTTTTTTAAATAATAAGATATTTTTTTATTAATACTAATATCATTTTAAAAATTATATTTAATATAAATTTTAATTTTAAATCAGTTTAGTTACGTAAAAGTCAAAACTCAAACCCAAAATTACCCTATTAAAATTATTCTAAGGTTATTTACAAAGTATTAAAATTGAATATTCAAAGGTTATTCACAAGTTTCCATTAGCTGTAGCTGTAAACAATAATAAAAGTGGAATGGTTAAGGATACTGAATTCCTTAAATTTTCGTGACTATATATTAAAAATTAATTATTAAATCAATCATTTATATATCTATATAAAATATATGTTAAAAATATATAAAATAATACATATGAATTTTAAAAAATGCATATAGAGTGACTAAAACTAAGTTTTGGTTTTCTCGAAAATCTTAGATCTCAGAAAGACAGAAAGTATGACGTATATAGTTTATGCTTGCAGATAGAGCAGTGGCGGTGCCTATAAATACATACATGGAAGAAACTAAACAAATCGAGAACATACCAGACCAGCCTGAAAGAGATAGAGGAAAAGAAAAAGAAACCAGACTTCCTAATTTGCCACCCTTTTTAATTTTTCACCTAGGTTTGGGTGCATATCTGTTCCATCCATCCATTGACACGAACCAAGTTAAGAAAGACTTTGAAACCAAAAACCATGATTTCATATTTGACACCTTGCTCTCCCTAACTGACACGTGTAACTCAACAACATGGTAACTAAGCCACGTTGCATGAACTTAACCTACCGTGTTCATCAACTCACTCCTTTATAACCCCCTCCCAAAACTTCCCCTTCGGAACCACAACTCTGCAACTTACGAACATTCAGATTCTGATTATTTGTTGTTCCATTCTTACTATCTCATTGTTGCAAAGTATCAATAGTGATGGCTTCAAGGGTGGTGATGGTGATGGTGATGGTGGCTGTCGTGTTGGTTTGTGGCATTGAATGCACGACCAAAGAGGAAGGGGTTGACTATCAGAAGGCCAAAGCCAAGACGACGGAGACTGAAAACAAGGCAGCAGAGACGGCCAAGGAAGGGAAAGAAGCCACCGAGTCATGGACTGGTTGGGCCAAAGATAAAATAACCGAAACTCTTGGCTTCAAGCACCCCGACGAATATGCCGGTGAAACTGCTCAGAGAACAAAAGAATACGCAGGTGATGCGGCGCAGAAGACCAAGGACTATACTGGCAGCGCCGCGGAGAGGGCGAAAGAGTATGGTGATGATGCGGCACACAAGACCAAGGATTATGCAGGTAGTGCTGCTGAGAAAGCAAAAGATTATGGCGGTGATGCTGCCGAAAAGACCAAGGAATATGCCGGTAGCGCTGCGCAGAAGGCCAAGGAATACGGCGGTGATGCTGCTCAGAAGTCTAAGGAATATGCCAGTGACGCTGCTCAGAAAACCAAAGAAAAGGTCCAAGACTATGCCTCTGGTTCGTACTTAATCCTAAATCCTAAATCTTTTACTGGATGAACACTTGTAGTGATTAGTTGTTCGGGACTCGAATTTAGTCTATTGAAAGATGACTATTTTACAAATTGATTTCGAAAAAAATGTTAAATATTCTGTTCCGCTTTTCAATTGTGGCATTAGACAATTTTTGTGCATGAGAATGATGAAATGCATGAATACTTGTAGTGATGAGTTTTGTGTAATAAACAGGGGCTGGCGAATACAGTGCAGAGAAGGCGAGAGAAATGAAGGACATGGCGGCGGAGAAAGCAAGTGACTTGGCAAATGCGGCGAAGGAGAAAGCACAATATATCAAGAACGTGGCAACCAGTACCGCTGGCTCCGGCAAGGACAAGGCCTCAGAATCCATTGACGACGCAAAGGATAGAGCCGCGGAGAGAGTTGAAGAAGCCAATCAGAAGGCAAAGAAGGAAGCTGAAGAGAGCGAGAGAGAAACCAATGAGCAAATGGAGTGGGTTAAAGAGAAGGCTAAGGAAGGTTACGATGCCGCCAAAGATAAACTTGGTGCTGGTCAACGCAGAGATTCTGAACTTTAAGTCTCCGTCAACATACTACGTATAGAAACTGTGTACTGTTTATTACATTAGTGCCATGGTAATGTCATTTTCCTTTTTCATCTTGTGTATATATGGGGATGTTTTGTTGTCGTCTTGTGTCTTAATGTGTGTGGTTAGTCTACGGTGTTTTAGGGTTTGACTGGTTGGCAACTACACATATCGGATGAAATTGAAATATTCTGTTTGTTTTCCGCGAAGTTAAAAAATAACACTGTTGAAAATGTAGCATTTCTTTGAATGAATTCACACTGTTCCATTAGGGCCTACATGTGAAGTAATGTTCGGTCATTCTATTAGAGCCTATTATTTGATACATTTTTTTAAGCCATGATAAAACTAATTATTTTTCATAATTAAAGTTTTATCTCTGACAAAATCGTTAAATTTTTATTGATAATTCTGTAAACATCCTTCTCTTCTTGTTTTTCATTCCATAACTACATCATTTCGTCGCATCCACCTCCTCACGCCGATTTAATAAATCATAATTTCTCCCTTTTTTTGCAATCATCTTTTTTCTTTTTGATGAGCATCAAGGTGTTTGAGAGCGCAACGAGAATCCACATCCTTTGGTTTCTTAGTTCTTTTCCTGAGCGCGCGGATCTGATTCGGTTTGTGGTGAATGAGGAGGAGTTTTTTGCGGTAATCATTAAGAAAAAGAACTAGTAATCGCTTTTGCATGATTCAGGGAGAAAAATCGAATAAAAGTGTAAAACCAAATCAGAAAAAGAGAGTGATAGAGAGAGAGTTATGTACAAAGAAAGAGAACGAGAGCGAGGAGGTATCAAATACCAAATCGGAATCTGAGACTGATAGCGAGGAGTCTGATGTTAGTGGTTCTGATGGAGATGATCTCGTGGTTCTGTAATTTGAGACGGAATGAATTCTTCTCTGAGGTGGATGATGATTTCATCCAGGATGACTTCAATCTTTATGGATTGAGTAGTCAAATATTTTACTATGATTATGCTCTTGATTTGATTTTGGATGTTCAATTTTTTATAGTGACACGTAGGATAATAGATTTTGGAGTGGAGAAGGTAATGGTGGTGGTAAATTTAGGGGTGTAATTGGTTTGGTTTGGTTCGATTTTAGACTGAAAATTAATCGAATTGATCTGATCGGTTTTATAATGATACTAACTATTTGGTTGGTTGTTGTTTGAACAACCGAACCGAATCGAACCAACAATAGTTTGGTTTAGTCGATTTTTTTTAGTTTTTTTTTTCACTTAATAATCATAATTTAAATTATTATAAAATGAAGTTTAAAATTTTTAATAAATTAGAATAACAAAATATAT
The DNA here is from genome assembly GCF_014773155.1 of Arachis stenosperma. Classification (NCBI taxonomy): domain Eukaryota; kingdom Viridiplantae; phylum Streptophyta; class Magnoliopsida; order Fabales; family Fabaceae; genus Arachis; species Arachis stenosperma. The sequence goes on from NC_080377.1 coordinate 127,807,651, forward strand.
CACATCTAAATTCAATATAAATTCAACTTAATTAAATATAAAACAAAGACAATTAAAAATATCTAGCAAAATAACAAAAATAAACACACTTTAAACAAATAAAAACCAAACACCCATCATGTTTAATCTGAATCCACATCAGATTCATCATCATCTTCTCTAGTTGGTGTAATTTTTACAAAAATAAAACAAAAAAAATCAATATAAATTATAAACATAATATAGATTATAAATTAGCATTTTAACTCATCAACAACACTAAAAGTATTGTTTTCAGCAACAAATTTAGTATTTAAACTTGTGAAAAAATATTGTTACCAACATTTAAACCACAACAATAAATTGTGAAACATATTAATTATATGCAGCCAAATTAAACTACAACAACAAATTGTAAAACATATATATGCAGCCAATTTAAAATAGTGTATATGTGAGAAAAAATTATGTACAGAATACAAAATTATTAATTATAATACAGTGGTTGAAGTATAAAAGATAAATTTGTGGCTAACTAAAATATCCGAAATCCATAACTTAAAAAAAAATACCAAAAATTAAATTACGAAAATACTTAGACAGAACAAGGTATTCAAATCCTTCAGCTTCATAGTTATTAATTAATTCTTCTCATTATTCATCTACAATATATTTATCTATCTATCAATCTATGCACAAAAAGAGTAAGCAGCTCATATTTATATTACACAACCTTTTTTCTAACTTTCTATTCCAACATTGTTATGCTCTTGTAACAAAGTTTTGGCCCTTTATACATTTATAGCAACATCTGACATCTCCCACATTCAACAACCAAAATGCAATGAAATAATAATTACTTTTTTCTAATATTTAATAATTAAAAAAAGGTTAATACATTGTATCATTACCCTTTACCTAAAATGTTAATTAGAAGCAAATACTTATTAACCATGACAAATAGTAAGATAAAAAAAGTAAGAATCTTCAAACCCATATAATGATGAAAGGAAGGTGGTAATGAAAGAACTAATTAGTCATAATGATGAAAAGAACAGGAGCTATAATTCAAAAAAATACGAGTACTATATCTCCCACCAATCATTACTAAATTAGAAAGCTTCTTAAGAGAATACTTAATGATAGATTAATAACCAATGATGTCGGATGCCCAGAAAACAGAGAAACAGGTGCTAAAAATCACATTACTAAATTTAGGTTTATAATTCATTTTTAAACAGTTCATAAACAAAATTAAAGCAACTCATAAGCAGCTCATAAATAGAACCATAAGTAATTTATTTTTAAAGCCAATCAACAGAATTTAAATGATTATAAACAATAAAAGACAACTACACATATATTCAAAAAGATACCAAAATTAATTACATAATATTCAAAACTCATCCAACAAGATTAGCAAGTAGCAATTCAAGACCTTTAAATGTATATTTTGGATTCAAACAGTTACACTTACATGATTATATATACCGAACAATAAAAGACTTATGGAAAACTGAAAAATCACTAAAAACAATTATTCAAGTTAAATCAAGTATAAATATTACTAAAAATCTCACTAAAGTTATATATAGTGTTGAAAAAATATTGCAGACTAGAATTTTGAGATTACTTAGACATGGTGAGTTTATTGACAATATATACATTAATTACTTTAAAAAAATGATAACCAAGGACAAATTTTAATCTTCGAAGAAGACATTGTTCAGTTGATTTTTGCAGGAGAGGGCTCGACGACTGGAGTGCTGCCCCGCTTAGGGTTTGTTGCCACGGTTTATCACTGGACGATGGCTTCGAGCAACGGTGGAGGGTGAGAATTGGATGATGCTTCTGGACTTCTAGTTACACGACGGAGCTGCTCTTTGCTACGCCTGCGAGTGTGCGACGGAGATGAATGGATGACTTGCGACGGCTTCGAGCGACGGTGGAGAGTTTCCTTGATGGTGGATGACGCTCCCTGGCTCTCTAGCTCTCTCAAAATCTCATTCTCTCAGTCATGGCCGCATGGAGGAGGAAGAATGGAAGATGGAAGGGAGGCAGGGAGCTGTGGCCTGTGGGTGAGTGGGTGTCTGTGTGAGGAGTGAGGTCGCGCGAGTGAAAGGGCTTCGAGAGTGAGGGTATTCAGATTTAGGTATTTATACATAGGTTAAAGTAAAGGGTAAACCAGTAAAAAGAACTACTATAGAACATCTGCCTCAGTTCGGTTTGGTTCAGTTAAAAAAAAAACAAAAAAACCAATTTTTTTTTGGTTTTTTATTTGGTTGTTGTAATTTTCAGTTCGGTTTTGCGATATTTTTTGGTCCGATTCGGTAACTTACACCCCTAGTAGTGATTATGAAACGAAAACAAAGAAAGAAGAAGAAAGGAAATGAATATTTATGAAATTATCAATAAAAATTTAAGGATTGGTTATTTTTGTCGAACAAAATTTATCTTAAATGGATATTGTTCATACTCTTGCCTAAAATAAAGCCAGTCCATTAAGAATAAAGGTCCATCAAGGATGGTCTCTTTCACTCATCCGACCTCTTAAGAGATCGGATGTGATTAGAAGGTTCAACCTTATTTATCTAAATAAGTAACTACCTTCCCTAAATCTTTCCTATTATTTCTATCCTATTTAGAGGGAAGATCCTAACAAACTTCTAAGATAAAGGGAGTGGTTATCCACCAAAAAATGTGGAACTACTAAAAAAAGTAGTTGTTTACTCTACTATAAATATACTGACACCTTTCAAGTATATTCAAGTTCCAATCTACTAAAAATCTGCTCAAAATCCTTGCTAACTTAAGCATCGGAGTCTCTTGCAAGTACCACCCTCACCTCCACACGAGGAACTTGGACGGTGGCACCTCGGTTCCAAGTTGAACACTCCCCCTACAGGAACTTGGACCTCACGTTTAGGCCTAAAAAGCAACCCAATTTCAGGTAATTTTTGGAACATTGGCACCGTTGTCAGGGACATAGAAGTCTACATCGGAGTATGGCGGACAATCAATACGAAGATAGTCACACGACGTCTGAGTCGGAACCAGAGTACCACCATGACGATTTGACGTCGGCATTACCTCCACTTTGAGAAAGAATGAATGCCCCCCACGAGAAAAGAATATCGGAAAACCTTCAACCACGGCAGATCCATTCAGAGGTTCACCCACCCAAGGACGAAGAACCACCCATCCAACAGAAATATTGGGGTTAGTTCACGACCACCATGGGAGACTAGAACAATTCAAACTGGAAGCTGAACGACAATGAGAAACAGAACGGGAATTGCGAAAGGAGGTACGACGACAAAAAGTGATGGAGGAAAAGATCTTAAGGTTACCGACTGATGAGCGGATAATTTATACGCTTTTTGGCATTGTTTTTAGTATGTTTTGAGTATATTTTAGTTAGTTTTTATTACATTTTTATTAGTTTTTAGTTAAAATTCACTTTTCTGGGCTTTACTATGAGTTTGTGTGTTTTTCTGTAATTTCAGGTATTTTCTGGCAGAAATTGAGGGACCTAAACAAAAATCTGATTTAGAGGCTGAAAAAGACTGCAGATGCTGTTGGATTCTGACCTCCCTGCACTCGAAGTGAATTTTCTGGAGCTACAGAAGCCCAATTGGCGCGCTCTCAATTGCGTTGGAAAGTAGACATCCTGAGCTTTCCATCAATGTATAATAGTTCATACTTTGCCTGAGATTTGATGGCCCAAACCGGTGTTGCAAATCAGCTTCAGAATTCCCGGCGTTTAACGCTGGAACTGGCACAAAAATTGGAGTTAAACGCCCAAACTGGCATAAAAGCTGACGTTTAACTCCAGAAAAAGTCTCTACACATGAAAGCTTCAATGCTCAGCCCAAGCACACACCAAGTGGACCCCGGAAGTGGATTTTTACGTCATTTACTCATTTCTGTATACCCTAGGTTAATAGTTCACTATTAATAGGATCTTTTGACATTGTATCTTGACCTCATGATACTTTACACGTTTCTTATTGTATCCTCTACGGCATGAGTCTCTAAACCCCATGGTTGGGGGTGAGGAGCTCTGCTGTGTCTTGATGGATTAATGCAATTACTACTGTTTTTCATTCAATCATGCTTGCTTCTATTCTAAGATATCACTTGTTCCTAAACTTGATGAATGTGATGATCCGTGACACTCATCATCATTCTCACCTATGAACGTGTGCCTGACAACCACCTCCGTTCTACCTTAGATTGAGTAGATATCTCTTGGATTCCTTAATCAGAATCTTCGTGGTATAAGCTAGAATTGATGGCGGCATTCAAGAGAATCCGGAAGGTCTAAACCTTGTCTGTGGTATTCTGAGTAGGATTCAAGGATTGAATGACTGTGACGAGCTTCAAACTCCTGAAGGCTGGGCGTTAGTGACAGACGCAAAAGAATCACTGGATTCTATTCCGACCTGATTGAGAACCGACAGATGAATAGCCGTGCTGTGACAGAGCACGTTGAACATTTTCACTGAGAGGATGGGAGGTAGCCATTGACAACAGTGAAACCCTACATACAGCTTGCCATGGAAAGAGTCTTGCGTGCTTGAAGAAAAAGACAGTAGGAAAGCAGAGATTCAGAAGATAGAGCATCTCCAAAACCTCAGCATGTTCTCCATTACTGCAAAACAAGTATTTATTTCATGTTCTTTTACTTTTCACAATTAAACCTGAGAATTATTGATATCCTGACTAAGAGTTACAAGATAACCATAGCTTGCTTCAAGCCGACAATCTCCGTGGGATCGACCCTTACTCACGTAAGGTATTACTTGGACGACCCAGTGCACTTGCTGGTTAGTTGTGCGGAATTGCAAAAGTGTGATTGCAATTTCGTGCACCAAGTTTTTGGCGCCGTTGCCGGGGATTGTTCGAGTTTGGACAACTGACGGTTTATCTTGTTGCTTAGATTATGACTGTTTTATTTTTGTTGGTTTAGAGTCTTTTAGTTGAGTTTAGTTTCATATTTTAAGTTTGGTGTCAATTGCATGCTTTTGTTTTCTTTTATTTTTCGAATTTGCAAGTCCTTAGTCCTTTCTTGATCCTTAAAAATTCTAAGTTTGGTGTCTTCTTTGTGTTTTCCTTTAAGTTTTCGAAAATTTGTGTCTGATTTTCTAAAAATTTTAAGTTTGGTGTCATTTTGTTGTTTTTCTCTTTCCTTATTTCAAAAATTAAATCTTTTTCAAAATAATTTTCAATCATATCTTTTCAATTGCTAATTCCAAAATCTTTTTTAATTAACTAATTGATTTAGTTTTCAATTTGTTTTTATCTTATTTTTTTTAGTTTTTGAAATTTTATTTTATTTTATTTTAAATTTTTCGGTCACCTTTAATCAAAAAATAATTTTTTTTTCTACTTTACTTGTGAATCCATATCATATTCCCTTTCTCCATCATGGACTTAAGTGGAATTGAGCAGACCAGAAGGACTCTGGGGTCATATGCTAACCCCATTACAGCTGCATATAGGAGTAGCATCTGTATACCTCCCATTAAAGCAAGCAGCTTTGAGCTAAATCCTCAACTCATTATCATGGTGCAGCAAAATTGTCAGTATTCCGGTCTTCCACAGGAAGAACCTACTGAGTTTCTGGCACAATTCTTACAAATTGCTGACACAGTACATGATAAAGAGGTGGATCAGAATGTCTACAGACTATTACTGTTTTCATTTGCTGTAAAAGATCAAGCTAAGATGTGGTTGAATAACCAACCTACAACAAGCATAAAGACATGGAGACAGTTATCAGACAAATTTCTGAATCAATTTTACCCTCCAAAAAGGATGACACAGCTAAGGCTGGACATCCAAGGCTTTAAATAAGAGGATAATGAATCCCTTTATAATGCCTGGGAGAGGTATAGAGGTATGCTAAGAAAATGCCCCTCTAAAATGTTCTCAGAGTGGGTACAGTTAGACATCTTCTACTATGGGCTTACAGAAAAAGCTCAGATGTCTCTAGACCACTCAGCTGGTGGATCTATACATATGAGGAAGACGATTGAAGAGGCTCAAGAGCTTATAGATACTGTTGCTAGAAATCAACATTTGTACTCTAGCAGTGAGTCCTCTACAAAAGAAGAAGTTATGGCAGTAGCCACTGATCCTAATCCTCAAGAACAAATTGTTGAGCTTAATCAGCAATTACACCTGATGACAAAACAGTTAGCAGAATTTAAAGAGATGCTCCAAGAGACTAAAATTGCTAACAAGAACATAGAATCGCAGTTGAATCAGACGAAATAGCAGTTATCTAAACAGATAACAGAAGAATGCCAAGCAGTTCAACTGAGGAGTGGGAAGACATTGAATAACACTGCTCAAAGTAGCAAAAAGCCAAGAAAGGAACAATTGGCAGAGGATAACCAAACCACTGTCCAAAATCCCTCTGAGGACAGTAAGAGCCCAGAGAGGAATACTCTTGGCATTCAAACGCTAGAAAGGGAGAAAAAGCTGGCGTTAAACGCCCATTCCTTGCCTAGTTCTGGCGTTCAAACGCCAGAAAAGGGGGAAAAGTTGGCGTTAAACGCCCATTCTTCACCCAATCCTGGCGTTCAAACGCCAATGGGGAATCAGACACCTGAGAGTGCTGATAGTAACCCCTCTAAAAAGGCTTCTCCAACCACCTCTGTAAGGAATAAACCTGCAGCAACTAAGGTTGAAGAATATAAAGCCAAGATGCCTTATCCTCAGAAACTCCGCCAAGCGGAACAGGATAAGCAATTTGCCCGCTTTGCAGACTATCTAAGGACTCTTGAAATAAAGATTTCGTTTGCAGAGGCACTTGAGCAAATACCTTCTTATGCTAAGTTCATGAAAGAGATCTTAAGTCATAAGAAGGATTGGAGAGAAACTGAAAAAGTGCTTCTCACTGAAGAATGCAGTGCAGTCATTCTGAAAAGCTTATCAGAAAAGCTTCAAGATCCAGGAAGCTTTATGATACCATGCACATTAGAAGGTGCTTGCACTAAGACAGCCCTGTGTGACCTTGGAGCAAGTATCAATCTAATACCTGCATCCACTATCAGAAAGCTTGGGTTGACTGAAGAAGTCAAACCAACCCGGATATGTCTCCAACTTGCTGATGGCTCCATTAAATATCCATCAGGCATAATTGAGGACATGATTGTCAAGGTTGGGCCATTCGCCTTTCCAACTGACTTTGTAGTGCTGGAAATGGAGGAGCACAAGAGTGCAACTTTCATTCTAGGAAGACCTTTCCTAGCAACTGGACGAACTCTTATTTATGTACAAAAAGGGGAAGTAACCCTGAGAGTCAATGAGGATGAGTTCAAGTTGAATGCTGTAAAAGCTATGCAGCATCCAGACACACCAAATGACTGCATGAGCACTGACATTATTGACTCTTTAGTAGAAGAGATCAATATGACTGAAAGTCTAGAATCAGAGCTAGAGGACATCTTCAAGGATGTTCAACCTGATCAGGAAGAACCAGAGGAAACAAAAGAATTTTTAAAAATTCCTCAGGAAGAGGATAAGCCTCTGATGATTGGATTTTTGATGGTATAGAATTTCACAAATGAATTCTCGTTGCAAGTATAGTTTCTAAACCAATCAATAATCCTTTCATGCAAAAAGTTGTTTGTCACTAAAACAAACCCCTAAATTTATAAACCGAAGTATTGAACCTCGGGTCGTTCTCCCTAGGAATTACAATAAAGTGCCTTGTTATTGGTTATGAATTATTTTTGGGGTTTTGATAAGAGGCATGAAAGATAAATGGCAAGAAAGTAAACTAATGACTAAAAAGGTCTTGGCAAGGGTTGGTGGTCAAGGATTTCTATCCTAATCACTAACCACAATATGAGAATTGGCAAGGATTAATCTCATTAAATCATCCTCTAACTAATAGTAAAGGAAAGTCAAATGAGCTATATCAATCCTAGTCCATAAGTCCTAACTCTCCACTAATTCAATTAGTGAGAACTAGAGTCAATGGCTCCCAATCATCAATCACTAACTCAAGAGGTCCTAAGTTACCTTTCCAAGCCAAGAGTATAAAATCCTACTCTAAAATCCAACCAAGCATTTCATCAAACACTTGGAAGGCATAAAAGGAAAACATAGTAAATCAACAACAAGAACAAAATCTAACAACAATTATTGAAAGGAATTAACAACACAAATCAAAAGGAACACAATCATTATGATTTACCTTGAATTGAATTGAAAGAGAAAGGAAGGAACAAAAGTGGATCTACAACAAAGTATAAGAACAACATAAAGGAAGTTACAACAAAAGAATAGAGGAAGATGAATGTAACAACAAAGAATTGAAAGGTAGAAGTAGAAGAAAGCAAAGATTAAAACCTAGATCTAAGAACTAATCCTAATCCTAATCCTAGAGAGAAGTGAGAGCTTCTCTCTCTAGAAACTAATTCTAACTACTAAACTAAACTAATGGTAACTAACTTCTCCTTTCCCTCTTCACTCCTTGGGTTAAATAGCATCAGAAATGAGTTGGATTGGGCCCACAAGGCTTTAGAATTCGCTGGCCACATTTTGCTTTAAGTGAACCAGGTGGCAGCAACGGCGTGTGCGCGTACTATGCACGTGCGCACCACCATACGTATAGCAAATATGGCAAATCTTATATCGTTTCGAAGCCCCGGATGTTAGCTTTCTAACCCAACTAGAACCGCATCATTTGAACCTCTGTAGCTCAAGTTATGGTCGTTTAAGTGCAAAGAGGTCGGCTTGACAGCTTTCCGGTTCTTTCATTTCTTCATGAGTTCTCCAACTTTTTATGCTTTCTTTCTTCATTCCCTTGATCCAATCTTTGCCTCCTAAACCTTAAATCACTTAAAAAACATATCAAGGCATCTAATGGAATCAAGGTGAATTAAATTTATTTATTTTAAGACCTAAAAAACATGTTTTCACTCTTAAGCACAATTAAAGGAGAATATACAAAACCATGCTAATTCATAGGTTAAATGTGAGAAAAGGTCATCAAAATACTCTAAATTCAATACAAGATAAACCGTCAAATTGGGGTTTATCAGCCTCCCAAACCTGAGCTCAAACCACTACCACCATCCCTGAAGTATGCATTTCTGGGAGAGGGTGACACTTTTCCAGTGATCATAAGCTCTGCTTTAAATCCACAGGAAGAGGAAGCACTGATTCAAGTACTAAGGACACACAAGACAGCTCTTGGGTGGTCCATAAGTGATCTTAAGGGCATTAGCCCAGCAAGATGCATGCACAAGATCCTATTGGAGGATAATGCCAAACCAGTGGTTCAACCACAAAGGCGGCTAAATCCAGCCATGAAGGAGGTGGTGCAGAAAGAGGTCACTAAATTACTAGAGGCTGGGATTATTTATCCCATTTCTGATAGCCCCTGGGTGAGCCCTGTCCAAGTTGTCCCCAAGAAGGGAGACATGACAGTAGTTCATAATGAAAAAAATGAACTGGTTCCTACAAGAACAGTTACAGGGTGGCGTATGTGTATTGACTACAGAAGGCTCAATACAGCCACCAGAAAGGATCATTTTCCTTTACCATTCATAGACCAAATGCTAGAAAGACTAGCTGGTCATGATTATTACTGCTTTTTGGATGGCTATTCAGGTTACAACCAAATTGCAGTAGATCCTCAAGACCAAGAGGAAACAGCATTCACTTGTCCTTCTGGCGTGTTTGCCTACAGGAGAATGCCTTTTGGTCTGTGTAATGCTCCTGCAACTTTTCAGAGATGCATGCTATCCATCTTCTCTGATATGGTGGAGAAATTCCTGGAAGTCTTCATGGATGACTTCTCAGTATATGGAGACTCATTCAGCTCCTGTCTTAACCATCTAGCACTTGTCCTGAAAAGGTGCTAAGAGACTAACCTGGTCTTAAACTGGGAGAAATGTCACTTTATGGTGACTGAAGGAATTGTCCTTGGGCACAAAATTCAAGCAAGGGAATAGAGGTGGATAAAGCAAAGGTAGAGGTAATTGAAAAATTACCACCACCTGCCAATGTTAAGGCAATCAGAAGCTTTCTGAGGCATGCAGGTTTCTACAGAAAGTTTATAAAGGATTTTTCAAAAATTGCAAAACCTCTAAGCAACCTGCTAGCTGCTGACACACCATTTGTGTTTGACACACAGTGTCTGCAGGCATTCGAGACCCTGAAAGCCAAGCTGGTCACAACACCAGTCATCTCTGCACCAGACTGGACATTGCCATTCGAACTAATGTGTGATGCCAGTGACCATGCCATTGGTGCAGTGTTGGGACAGAGGCATAACAAGCTTTTGCATGTCATTTATTATGCCAGCCATGTTCTAAATGATGCACAGAAGAATTACACAACCACAGAAAAAGAGTTACTTGCAGTGGTCTATGCCATTGACAAGTTTAGATCCTATTTAGTAGGATCAAAGGTGATTGTGTACACTGACCATGCTGCTCTTAAGTACTTACTCACAAAGCAGGATTCAAAACCCAGGCTCATAAGATGGGTGCTGCTTCTGCAAGAGTTTGATATAGAAATAAGAGACAGAAAAGGGACAGAGAACAAAGTAGCTGATCATCTATCCCGAATAGAACCAGTAGCTGGGGCGTCCCTCCCTTCTACTGAGATCTCTGAGACCTTTCCAGATGAGCAACTTTTTGCCATTCAGGAAGCTCCATGGTTTACAGACATTGCAAATTATAAAGCTGTGAGGTTCATACCCCAGGAGTACAGCAGGGTGTAAAGAAAGAAATTAATTTCAGATGCCAAGTACTACCTCTGGGATGAGCCATATCTCTTTAAGAGATGTGTAGATGGAATGATCTGCAGATGTGTACCTAGAGAGGAAGCACAAAGGATCCTGTGGCATTGCCATGGATCACAGTATGGGGGACATTTCAGAAGTGAGCGAACAGCCACTAATGTCCTCCAATGTGGCTTTTATTGGCCTACTCTCTATAAAGATACCCGAGAGTTTGTGCGTAACTGTGACAGTTACCAAAGAGCTGGTAACTTGCCTCATGGTTATGCCATGCCTCAACAAGGGATACTAGAGATTGAATTGTTTGATGTATGGGGTATTGACTTTATGGGTCCGTTCCCACCATCATACTAAAACACTTATATTCTGGTGGCAGTGGACTATGTATCTAAATGGGTAGAAGCAATTGCTACACCCACTAATGATACTAAGACCATGCTGAAATTCCTCCAGAAACACATCTTCAGCAGGTTTGGTGTTCCCAGAGTACTAATCAGTGATGGGGGCACTCATTTCTGCAATAAACAGCTGTACTCTGCTATGGTCCGATATGGAATTCGCCACAAAGTGGCAACCCCGTATCATCCACAGACAAATGGGCAAGCTGAAGTCTCTAACAGAGAGCTGAAAAGAATCCTGGAACGGACTGTAATTGCCCGTAGAAAGGATTGGGCAAAGAGCTTGGATGATGCTCTGTGGGCATACAGAACAGCATTCAAGACTCCAATAGGAACCTCTCCATACCAACTTGTGTATGGCAAGGCCTGTCATCTGCCCGTGGAATTGGAACATAAAGCCTACTGGGCAACCAGATTCCTGAACCTGGACGCTAAGTTAGTTGGTGAAAAAAGATTACTCCAGCTAAATGAGCTAGATGAATTTAGACTCAATGCCTTTGAAAATGCAAAAATCTATAAGGAAAAGGCAAAGAAATGACATGACAAGAAGTTGTCATCCAGAGTCTTTGAGCCAGGACAAAAAGTTCTGCTTTTCAACTCTAGGCTCAGACTATTCCCAGGAAAACTTAAATCCTGGTGGAGGGGTCCGTATGTGATTACAGGAGTGTCACCATACGGATATGTTGAGCTTCAGGATGTTGATTCTGACAAAAAGTTCATTTTTAATGGACAGATGATCAAACATTATCTTGAAAGCAATTTTGAGCAAGAATGCTCAAAGTTGAGGCTTGAATGATTCTCAGTGAAGGTCCAACTAAAGACAATAAAGAAGCGCTTGCTGGGAGGCAACCCAGTCATTAGCAGGTTATCCGTTTTGTTTAATAAAAGTTTGATACATATTTTCAAAGGGCGATCATCAAAATTGAAGGAATTCACAGAGTTACAGAAGGATTCAGTGCAAAAAGCAGAGAAAAGGAGCTTGCTGGCGAAAAAATGCCAGTAAGGGGTACTCTGGGCGTTAAACGCCAGAATGGACACCATTCTGGGCGTTTAACGCCAGTAAAGGTGCCATTTTGGGCGTTAAACGCTAGAATGGGCACCATTCTGGGCGTTTAACGCCAGGTGTGCAGCATCCTGGGCGTTTAGCAAAACGCCCAGTGATGAAGGGGTTTCTGGCGTTTAATGCCAGCCAGGGTACCTGGCTGGGCGTTAAACGCCCAAATTGGCCAACATTTGGGCGTTAAATGCCAGAATGGATACCATTCTGGGCGTTTAACGCCAGAAAGGTGGGGGACAGAGATTTTGCTTTCCACTTCAAATTTTTTCAAACTTTCCTGTTTTGATCCATAATTTTCTACATAAACACATTTCAAACTTTCATTATTCACCTTCAAATTTTCAAAATTAAAATCATTCTTCAAATCTCTTTCAAATCCTTTCTAAATCTTCTTCAAAAAACTCAAATATCTCTCAAATTCTTTCCATATCTTCTCAAATCTCCTTCAAAATTTTCGAAATCTCTCTCCCTTCCTTATAAATATATGTTCGGCCATACCCCCCTTCCCCACCATTCGAATTTGCTCTCTTTCTCTCTCTCCTCTTTCCTTTCTTTTGCTCGAGGACAAGCAAACCTCTAAGTTTGGTGTGTTTTTCCGTGATCACTAAGCTAAGGCTCATCAAGATCATGGCCCCCAAAGGAAAACAAACCAATTCAAGAGGCAAGAAAGAGAATGCTCCAAAAGACCTTTGGAGTCAAGAGAGGTTCTTAACCAAAGAACATGCAGACCATTATCACAAAATAATGGGTCTAAGGTCAGTGATCCCGGAAGTTAAATTTGATCTAAAAGAAGATGAATATCCGGAGATCCAAGAGAAAATTCAAAACAGAGGATGGGAAGTTTTAACCAATCCTGAGACAAAGGTTGGAAGAAATATGGTTCAGGAATTTTACTCAAATCTGTGGCTGACAGATAAGCAGAGAATGACTGGAACCGCCTTTCATACCTACAGAACCATGGTCAGAGGGAGAATTATTTACTTCCATCTGGACAAAATAAGAGAGGTCTTTAAATTACCTCAACTACAAGATGATCCTGAATCCTTTAATAGGAGAATGGTGAGAGTAGATAAGGGGTTGGATCAAGTTCTAGAGGACATATGCCTCCCTGGAACTAAGTGGATGACCAATTCAAAAGGTGTCCCAAACCAACTCAAGAGGGGAGATCTCAAACCAGTTGCAAGAGGCTGGTTGGACTTCATAGGGCGTTCTATCTTGCCCACTAGCAACCGTTCTGAGGTTACTATCAAGAGAGCAGTGATGATTCATTGCATTATGCTGGGAAAAGAAGTGGAGATTCATCATCTGATTGCTTGTGAGATTTATACAATTGCAAACAAGAACTCCATTGAAGCCAAACTAGCTTACCCAAGCTTAATCTCTTTGCTATGTAAAGATGCTGGGGTGAGGATGAGAGTAGATGAATTCATCCCAATTGAGCACCCAATCACCAAAAGGTCAATGGAAGGACAAATGCAAGATAACTCTATCAAAAGGAGGGCGCAGAAGTTCCTCCCTAAACTTCCTGAAATTGACTACTAGACTCGTCTAGAAACATCTGTTGCCAAGCTGCAAGAAGCTATGGAACAAATTAAGGAAGAACAGCAGAATCAAAACTGCATGCTCTGCAAATTGCTGAAGGAACAAGAGAAGCAGGGGCGTGAGCTACAGGAGCTGAAGCGCCAAAAGCTCTCCCTTAAAGGGTCAAATACCCCACAAGTTGAGGGAGCATCCACTTCTCAAGATCAAGGTTGTTGAGTTCTAACTCTGTGATAATCCCTATCATTAGGAGTCTATTTTAGAGTAATTTAAATTTTGTTTTCTATTACTATTAGTCTTATCTTATATCTATTTCTGAGTCTTGTTCTTAATTCATGATTAATAAAATTTAAGGTTCATATCTTAAAGCTATAAATGTCCTATGAATCCATCACCTTTCTTAAATGAAAAATGCTCTAATCACAAAAGAACAAGAAATACAGGATTTCGAATTCATCTCTGAAACTAGTTGAATTAGTTTGATGTGGTGACAATAATTTTTGTTTTCTGAATGAATGCTTGAACAGTGCATATGTCTTTTGAATTTGTTGATTAAAGAATGTTAAACTTGTTGGCTCTTGAAAGAATGATGGAAAAGGAAAAATGTTGTTGAGGATCTGAAAAATCATCAAATTGATTCTTGAAGCAAGAAAAAGCAATAAAAAAAATTTTATTATTATTTTTAAGTGATCTAAGGCAAAAAGAGTGTGCTTAAGAACCCTGGACACCTCTGATTAGAGACTCTAGCAAAGCTGAGTCACAATCTGAAAAGGTTCACCCAGTCATGTGTCTGTGGCATGAATGTATCCGGTGGTAATACTGGAAGACAGAGTGCTTTGGGCCACAGCCAAGACTCATAAAGTAGCTATGTTCAAGAATCATCATACTTAACTAGGAGAATCAATAACACTATCTGAGTTCTGAGTTCCTATAGATGCCAATCATTCTAATCTTCAAAGGATAAAGTGAGATGCCAAAACTGTTCAGAAGCAAAAAGCTACTAGTCCCGCTCATCTAATTGGAGCTAAGTTTCTTTGATATTTTGGAGTCTATAGTATATTCTCTTCTTTTTATTCTATTTTGATTTTCAGTTGCTTGGGGACAAGCAACAATTTAAGTTTGGTGTTGTGATGAGCGGATAATTTATACGCTTTTTGGCATTGTTTTTAGTATGTTTTGAGTATATTTTAGTTAGTTTTTATTATATTTTTATTAGTTTTTAGTTAAAATTCACTTTTCTGGGCTTTACTATGATTTTGTGTATTTTTCTGTGATTTCAGGTATTTTCTGGCTGAAATTGAGGGACCTGAGCAAAAATCTGATTTAGAGGCTGAAAAGGACTGCAGATGCTGTTGGATTCTGACCTCCCTGCACTCGAAGTGGATTTTCTGGAGCTACAGAAGCCCAATTGGCGCACTCTCAATTGCGTTGGAAAGTAGACATCCTGGACTTTCCAGAAATGTATAATAGTTCATACTTTGCCCGAGATTTGATGGCCTAAACCGGCGTTGCAAATCAGCTTCAGAATTCCCAGCGTTTAACGCCGGAACTGGCACAAAAATTGGAGTTAAACGCCCAAACTGGCATAAAAGCTGGCGTTTAACTCCAGAAAAAGTCTCTACACATGAAAGCTTCAATGCTCAGCCCAAGCACACACCAAGTGGACCCCGGAAGTGGATTTTTACGTCATTTACTCATTTCTGTATACCCTAGGTTAATAGTTTACTATTAATAGGATCTTTTGACATTGTATCTTGACCTCATGACACTTTACACGTTTCTTATTGTATCCTCTACGGCATGAGTCTCTAAACCCCATGGTTGGGGGTGAGGAGCTCTGCTGTGTCTTGATGGATTAATGCAATTACTACTGTTTTTCATTCAATCATGCTTGCTTCTATTCTAAGATATCACTTGTTCCTAAACTTGATGAATGTGATGATCCGTGACACTCATCATCATTCTCACCTATGAACGTGTGCCTGACAACCACCTCCGTTCTACCTTAGATTGAGTAGATATCTCTTAGATTCCTTAATCAGAATCTTCGTGGTATAAGCTAGAATTGATGGCGGCATTCAAAAGAATCCGGAAGGTCTAAACCTTGTCTATGGTATTCTGAGTAGGATTCAAGGATTGAATGACTGTGACGAGCTTCAAACTCCTGAAGGCTGGGCGTTAGTGACAGACGCAAAAGAATCACTGGATTCTATTCCGACCTGATTGAGAACCGACAGATGAATAGCCGTGCTGTGACAGAGCGCGTTGAACAGTTTCACTGAGAGGATGGGAGGTAGCCATTGACAACGGTGAAACTCTACATACAGCTCGCCATGGAAGGAGCCTTGCGTGCTTGAAGAAGAAGACAGTAGGAAAACAGAGATTCAGAAGATAGAGCATCTCCAAAACCTCAGCCTGTTCTCCATTACTGCAAAACAAGTATTTATTTCATGTTCTTTTACTTTTCACAATTAAACCTGAGAATTATTGATATCCTGACTAAGAGTTACAAGATAACCATAGCTTGCTTCAAGCAGACAATCTCCGTGGATCGACCCTTACTCACGTAAGGTATTACTTGGACGACCCAGTGCACTTGCTGGTTAGTTGTGCGGAATTGCAAAAGTGTGATTACAATTTCGTGCACCACCGACCTTCGAAGATGGAGCAATCGGGCATATCGGGAGGAAAAGTCCTTTAGGAGGAGAAGATCTGTTTGTTAAAGAGATTATGCAAGCTAGGGTTCCTAGAAATTTCAAAACTCCCGACATGGTTCTCTATGACGGAACGACCGATCCGAGGCACTACCTCAATAATTTCAAGAGTCGGATGTACCTAGTCGATGTCTCTGATGCGACTTGTTGCAAAGTCTTGCCGACAACTTTGACCAAAGTCACGATGAAGTGGTTTGATAACTTACCTCCTAGGTTGGTAACTTGCTTTGATGACCTAGCTAGGAAGTTTCTTACTAGATTTTCAATTCAGAAAAATAAAGTGAAGCATGCTCCAAGCTTGCTAGGGGTTAAACAGGAAGTCGGAGAGGCACTCCGAAACTACATGGAGAGATTCAACAAAACCTGGTTGGAAATACAAAACTTGCCTACTAAAGCAGTGATAATGAGACTTGTTAATGGCCTTAAAGAAGGGTCGTTCTCTCAATCCATATCGAAGCGACACCTGACTTCCTTGTACGAAGTATAAGAGCGGATAGAAAAATATATCAATATGGAAGAAAATTTTTGACATAAAGAGCTTCCCCCAAGGCCTAACCTGTCTTACCCAACTCGGAAAAAAGAGAAAGAAGCTAAGAAAAAGGAGAAGTACGACTCGGAAAAAACTCGAAGATATCATAATTACACCCCGCTTCGAGTCTCTCTTGTAGATGTCTACAAAGAGATATACCACACCGAGAATCTTCCACCTCCTTGCCCTATCAAACATAAAAAGGCAGGAAGTCGGATAGAATACTATGACTACCACAAGCCTTACGGGCATTCTACCAATGATTGCTATGATTTAAAGGATGTTAGTAAACAGTTGGCTAGAGAAGGTCAGCTAGACAAGTAGTTAGCTGAAAGGTTAGACGATGAAAGGAAAAGGAAAAGAGATGAAGACGGAGGTCATCAAGAACTCCCCCTTCAAACTCGTGAACGACACAAACATGATTAACAGAGAGTTTGTTGGAGAAGGAATACCAAAATCCTCATGAAAATTCTAACACCCTACCACACAGAACTTTACACCTAGGATGTAAAACAGAGGTGGCGAGGCGCTACGATCTCTAAAAGTAAAAATATATGTATATATATTTGGGAGCCTTGAAAGAAAAGGGGTACGATAAAAACAAAATCGAAGGTACAATGCTCACGAGAAACAGTAATATAGAAAACTTATACAGAAAACCAGAAGACATATATAAAAAAATAGAGTTCCAAATGAAAGTTATATAATCAAGACTAGACTTGACCTGCAAAGCAAAGGTCGGCATGAATATATTTATGGAATGAAAACCGGGATTCTCAGTATGGTAAAGGTGTTCACATACATAAGATATAAGGTCCCATAAAAGTCAGAGGCGATTCTAGAATTCTGACACTCAGATTTAAATCTTAAAGTTTATAAATTTAAAACTATAAACAGGGTAGTTTATATAAGGTTCTTATTTCTAATTCATTTCTAAGTTAAATCCTAATTTTTTCCTTCTTCCAATCCTCCAAAACTCCGGTGCATAGACAAACAACACAAACAAAGCAAACACAAGTAGGATACAGATACAACAGGTAGCAAATATATCAAGTAAGCATATTAATCACATAGGCACACTCAATTAATGCACAATCAAACAAAACATACATATGCATATGATGTATGCCTGTCCTATAGCTGATAAGTCTCATCTGTCGGTTATCAAGTCAACCCGACATGTCCGGTAGCTAATCCGGACATCGTTCTCTTGAAAGCTGGTGACCGGTACAGTACCACAATCCTCACCTGGTGAGCAGTAAACAACCTCGATCCCCACCATTTGTGGACGGTAAACCACCTCGATCCCCACAAACATTTTTCAATTGGAAAATAGCACACACGTGGCGGTAAATAACCACAATCCCCACAGACATTTTAAATTTCAATACTTTCTATTTATCAAACATGTTTCACCTCGCTTCAACAATCATAATCAAGTTATTCATCATCATTTTTCATTATTGTCATCACATTCAATTCCTCGTTTATACTTCACAAGTCAAGCTCTTCCCTTCACAACCCCCTTTTCTATAGATTCACTCTTACTCATTTTCACTCAATTAAAATTTCCCAAACCAACCTCAAAAATCATTCATTCTTAAAATAGTCACTTAAGTACTTTGAATCAGGAGTTATTAATTAAACTCCACGGCAGAGTTTCAAGACATTAGGGGAGAATAACCTGTCTCATTTCTTAAATTCTTTAAAAATTTTTGAAATCATAGTTGCTTAATTTGAATCAATTATAATGGAGTTTAAACCAAAACCAAAGCATGTAAGCCAAGAGTTCCAAACCAATTTCAAAACCAAATTATTTAAACTCAAAACTAATTTCAGTTTCATTCTTAAATTTAAAACATTCCTAAAGGCTCAGAGATTGTCCTGTTTTACTAAATCAAAACTCAAATTCTTCAACTTTTACAAAATGTCGCAAAACGGAATTATTCAATCGAAAACCAATTACTTTTAAAATTCACTAAAATTCCTCTAAATGTGATTTCTTAATCAAACTCAAAACATAATTCTTTTCTCAGTAATTTAAACTCAAACTTGATTCATTCTTTTCTTAAATAAATCAAAATTAAATAAACTATTCTTCCATTCAAATTAACCAAAACAAAACTTTCCAAAATTCTCTTAAAATTTCGGCAGCACCTCTCCTAAAACTTGGAGTTTGCCACCCTTATCGGGTCCCATCCAAACCACTCAATCATCCACAATTACCTACATATATATAATCAACAGATTTCCACAACCTATCATCATCATCACTTACTATCAATATTATTTATCACATTCATTATTCATTTCAAAGCTCATCATTATAATTCAATATCATTCATCAATCATCAGTCGTTCTCATTCATCATTATTCACAATCATTAATAATCAATCATCATGCATTTCAACCATCCACTCAACAATTTCCAATAATGAGTCACTAAACCTCAACCTTCCATATCATACAACTTATCCTATGGTCATCTAGCCTATGTTTTCACGAAACATTACATATTATCTACGAGAAACCAAAACCATACCTTGGTCGATTTCTCCCCAAGCTCAAACACCTCAATTCAAACCTCCAAGGTTCCAAATCAAGTGCTATAGGTTCCAGCCACCAAAAGCTCCAATTCAAGTATACCACTTCGCCAATTTGACTTTAATTTCACATATATACAACCTAATGTCATATAATTCCATATACATACAAATATTCAATACCTTAATCTCATAAAATTGACAAATTAGAAGGAAAGTAATGATTTCTTACCTTACCCACAGATTAATTGGACAAAATCCAACAATTATTCTCCATTAGAGTACTCCTAAACTATCAAAATTACCAAAATCACTCAATACTCACACTAAAACTCGAATTTAGAAAGGGAGAAAGAAACTGGGCATAATATATAGAGTTTCTTACTACTTTGTTCAGATAGAAATGAAGAGGACTCCAAGACAAACGTGTGGCCACTGACAGCTCGTTAATTGGAGCTCTAGATTGAAAGTTACGTGAATTTGAAGTTGGAATTAGGTTAGGGTTCTCCTTTGTTACTCCCACCCCTAAGTTTAGTGTAATTTCATTATGTGATGGGAAAGAAGGCTGATTCATGGCCTTATATAGTTGGGCCTTGGGTCTGGTCCAATCGGTTCAGCTTAATGGCCCAATTTTGAGCTAAAATCTTTAAAATTAGTGTCAAAATTCATATTTTAATTATTTCTACTTCATGAAACTATAAAATTTAATTTTCTAAATTTTTAAATAATAATTAATTTATTAGTTAATTATTTACTAATTATTTGGGGTTTACAAAAATGACATCTTAAAAAGGTGTACCAAGTCGGAGAAGATAACAGAACTCCCAATTTACCAACCATCTCGTTCACTAAAGGAGATACTCAAGGAGTGACACCTGGCCACGAAAATTCAGTAGTAATAACAATAATCCTCGCTAATGCAAATCTCCACAGAACTCTAGTAGATCAAGGGATTTCGGTGGACATACTGTTTAAGTCTGCCTTTGACAAACTCAACCTAGAAGAAAATGATCTAAAGGCGAACCCAGATAACCTCTTCGAGTTGGGGGACATGCCGATCCAACCTCTCAGATTTATCTCCCTATACACCACCTTTGAAAAGGGCACGAAGTCAAAGACGTTAAGAGTCGACTACATTGTGGTCGACGTCATGTCGGCATACAATGCACTGATAGGTCGGACCACTTTAAACTGACTAACAGTAGTCATATCTATACCTCACTTGTGTATGAAGTTTTTCACTGCAGAAGGAATTGTCACCATAAAGAGAGATCAAAAGTTGGCACGAAAATGTTACAATGAAAGCCTTAATCTAAAAGGCAACCCGGGCGGAAAAGAAGTCAATGCTATCGAGCTCGGTGGTGTTCGAACTTGGGAAGAAATACGTCCCCAACCTAGAGGAAAGGTAGAAGAAGTGCAAATCAGAGATCATGCTAAAAGGACAACGAATATAAGGGCAACCTAGATAGAGGTCTGAAAGCGCAGCTCATTGACCTCCTGACAAACCCCAATTTGACGGTTTATCTTGTATTGAATTCAGGGGATTTTATAACCTTTTACCCACATTTATTCAATAAAATAGCATGGTTTTGTATATTCTCCTTTAATTGTGCTTAAGAGTGAAAACATGTTTTTTTTAGGTCTTAAAATAGATAAATGATGAGCGGATAATCTATACGCTTTTTGGCATTGTTTTTAGTATGTTTTTAGTAGTTTTAGTTAGTTTTTAGTATACTTTTTATTAGTTTTTAGTTAAAATTCACTTTTCTGGGCTTTACTATGAGTTTGTGTGTTTTTCTGTGATTTCAGGTATTTTCTGGCTGAAATTGAGGGACCTGAGCAAAAATCTGATTCAGAGACTGAAAAGGACTGCAGATGCTGTTGGATTCTGACCTCCCTGCACTCGAAGTGGATTTTCTGGAGCTACAGAAGCCCAATTGGCGCGCTCTCAACGGCGTTGGAAAGTAGACATCCTGGGCTTTCCAGCAATATATGATAGTCCATACTTTGCCCAAGATTTGATGGCCCAAACCGGCGTTCAAAGTCACCCTCAGAAATTCCAGCGTTAAACGCCGGAACTGGCACCTAAATGGGAGTTAAACGCCCAAACTGGCATAAAAGCTGGCGTTTAACTCCAAGAAGAGTCTCTACACGAAATTGCTTCATTGCTCAGCCCAAGCACACACCAAGTGGGCCTGGAAGTGGATTTTTATGTCATTTACTCATCTCTGTACACCCTAGGCTACTAGTTCTCTATATATAGGACCTTTTACTATTGTATTTTCATCTTGGTTCTTCTGGTCCCCTCTCTGGGGCCGAAACCAATGATCACTTTTGTTCTTATGTATTTTCAACGGTGGAGTTTCTACACACCATAGATTAAGGTGTGGAGCTCTGCTGTACCTCGAGTATTAATGCAATTACTATTGTTCTTCTATTCAATTCCGCTTGTTCTTTGTCCAAGATATCACTTGTTCTTCAACTTGATGAATGTGATGATCCGTGACACTCATCATCATTCTCACTCATGAACAAGGTGACTGACAACCACTCTTGTTCTACAAGCAACCAAGGCTCTAGTGAATATCTCTTGGATTCCTGATTGCACGATGCATGGTTGATCGCCTGACAACCGAGTGCTCGCCTGACAAACGAGCCAGCCATTCCGTGAGATCAGAGTCTTCGTGGTATAGGCGAGAACTGATGGCGGCATTCAAGAGAATCCGGAAGGTCTAACCTTGTCTGTGGTATTCTGAGTAGGATTCAATGACTGAATGACTGTGACGTGCTTCAAACTCCTAGCAGGCGGGGCGTTAGTGACAGACGCAAAAGTATCAATGGATATTATTCCGGCCTGACCGAGAACCGACAGCTGAATTTCGCTATGCCGTGACAGGGCATATGCCAATCGCTTTCACTGAGAGGATGGGAGGTAGCCACTGACAATGGTGAAACCCTACACGAGCTTGCCATGGAAAGGAGTAAGAAGGATTGGATGAAGACAGTAGGAAAGCAGAGAGACGGAAGGGAAGGCATCTTCATGCGCTTATCTGAAGTTCCTACCAGTGAATTACATAAGTATCTCTATCTTTATCTTTTGTGTTATTTTCGTTCATCATCATATCCATTTGAGTCTGCCTGACTAAGATTTACAAGATGACCATAGCTTGCTTCATAGCAACAATCTCCGTGGGATCGACCCTTACTCGCGTAAGGTTTATTACTTGGACGACCCAGTGCACTTGCTGGTTAGTTGTGCGAAGTTGTGTAATGCCATGGAATTGAGCTACCAAGTTTTTGGAGTTCATGACCGGGGATTATGAGAGTTGTGAAAAGTATTGTTCACAATTTCGCGCACCAAGTTTTTGGCGCCGTTGCCGGGGATTGTTTGTGTATGGACAACTGACGGTTCATCTTGTTGCTTAGATTAGGTATTTTTTTCTTCAGAGTTCTTAAGAATGAATTCTAGTGTTTCAAGGTGATGTTCTTATCATCACCAAAGCTGATTGATCATCATCAATTTAGCTCTTGAATGCAATGTCCTGCTGAAGCTTAGCCGGCCATGTCTAATTCCTTTAGACTAAAGCTTTAGACTAACATTGCATGATTCCTGGAATTCTCATTAAGAATTTTGATACCTTTATTTTCCTTTTCACTTAATTTTCGAAAAAAAAATCCAAAAAAAAAAATTACAAAATCATAAAATCCAAAAATATGTCTTGTTTGAGTCTAGAGTCTCATCTTAAGTTTAGTATCAATTGCATGTTTCTGTTTTTATTGCATTCATGCATGTGTCCTCATTGATCTTCAAGTTGTTCTTGATGATTTCCTTGTTTTGATCTTTGAATTCTATTGACTTGAGTGTTGCATTCTCATTTTGTTAGTGTCAATGGTATACAAACTGCTAAGTTTGGTGTCTTGCATGCATTATTATTTGATTTTAGTTGCATTTTGATTATTCCTTATTATTAAAAATCCAAAAATATTTTTTAATTTGTGTCTTTTCAAGTCAATAATACAGAGAATTGAAGATTCAGAACATACTGCAGAAGAATCACACAGAAAAAGCTGGGCATTCAAAAATGCCCAGTGAAGAAGACAGACTGGCGTTTAAACGCCAGCCAGGGTGCCTGGCTGGGCGTTTAACGCCCAAAAGGGTAGTAGTTTGGGCGTTAAACGCCAGAATGTGCACCATTCTGGGCGTTTAACGCCAGGATGGCACAAGGGGGAGGATTTTGTTTTCAAATCAATTTTTTTTCAAGTTTTCAAAGTTTTTCAAAATCAAATCTTTTTCAAATCATATCTTCTCAATCAAATGTTTTCAAAATCAATTTCTTTCCTTTTTCAAAGATACTTGCTAACAATTAATGATTTGATTGAACATTTCAAGTATATTGCCTTTTCTGTTGAGAAAGGTTTAATGTTTGAATCATATCTTTTCTTGTTAGGCAAGTCATTAATTTTTAAAATCAAATCTTTTTAAAATTGTTTTCAAATCATATCTTCTCAATCACATATTTTTTAAAAACCAATCATATCTTCTTAACCTCATCTTTTTCAAAATAGTTTTCAATCAAATCTTTTTGATTTCTAATTTCAAAAATCTTTTGCAAAAAAATCACTTGATTTCTTTCCCACTTTTATTTTCGAAAATCAATTAGTGTTTTTCAAAATGTTTTCAAAATCTTTTACTTAATTTTCGAAAATTATTTCCCTTCCTCTCACATCCTTCTATTTATGGACTAACACTATCCCTTAATGCAAAATTCGAACTCCATCTCCTTTGATAAGTTCGAATTTTCTACTTCTGTCTTCTACTTTTCTTTTCCTCTGACATCTCAAGGAATCTCTATACTGTGACATAGAGGATTCCATATTTTCTTGTTCCCTTCTCTTTCATATGAGCAGGAGCAGAGACAAAGGCATTCTTGTTGAAGCTGACCCTGAACCTGAGAGGACCTTGAAGCGAAAGCTAAGAGAAGCTAAAGCACAACTCTCTTTAGAGGACCTGACCAAATTCTTCAAAGAAGAAAAACCCATGGCAGCCGAAAATAACAACAATGCCAACAATGCAAGGAAGGTGCTGGGTGACTTTACTGCACCTACTCCCGACTTCTATGGGAGAAGCATCTCTATCCCTGCCATTGGAGCAAACAACTTTGAGCTTAAGCCTCAATTAGTTTCTCTAATGCAACAGAATTGCAAGTTCCATGGACTTCCATTGGAAGATCCTCATCAGTTTTTAACTGAATTCTTGCAAATCTGTGACACTGTCAAGACTAATGGGGTTGACCCTGAGGTCTATAGACTTATGCTATTCCCTTTTGCTGTAAGAGACAGAGCTAGAATATGGTTGGATTCTCAACCTAAAGAAAGCCTGGACTCTTGGGAAAAGCTAGTCAATACCTTCTTGGCAAAATTCTTTCCACCTCAAAAATTGAGTAAGCTTAGAGTGGAAGTCCAAACCTTCAGACAGAAGGATGGAGAATCCCTCTATGAAGCTTGGGAAAGATACAAACAATTGATCAGAAAATGTCCATCTGACATGCTTTCTGAATGGAGCATCATAGGTATTTTCTATGATGGTCTCTCTGAACTGTCCAAGATGTCTTTGGATAGCTCTGCTGGAGGATCTCTTCATCTGAAGAAGACGCCTACAGAGGCTCAAGAGCTAATTGAAATGGTTGCAAATAACCAATTCATGTACACTTCTGAAAAGAATCCTGTGAACAATGGGACAAGTCAGAAGAAAGGAGTTCTTGAGATTGATGCTCTGAATGCCATACTGGCTCAGAACAAGATATTGACTCAACAAGTCAATTTGATTTCTCAATGTCTGTCTGGAATGCAAAATGCACCAAGCAGTACTAAGGATGCTTCATCTGAAGAAAAAGCTTATGATCCTGAGAACCCTTCAATGAAAGAGGTGAATTACCTAGGAACACCCTATGGAAACACCTATAATTCTTCATGGAGAAATCACCCAAATTTCTCATGGAAGAATCAAGAGAGACCTCAACAAGGTTTCAATAACAATAATGGTGGAAGAAACAGGTTTAGCAATGGCAAGCCTTTTCCATCATCTTCTCAGCAACAGACAGAGAACTCTAAGCAGAACCCCTCTGACTTAGCAACCATGGTCTCTGACCTAATCAAAACCACTCAAAGTTTCATGACTGAAACAAGGTCCTCCATTAGGAAATTGGAGGCACAAGTGGGACAGCTGAGCAAGGAAGTTACTGAACTCCCTCCTCGTACTCTCCCAAGCAATACAGAAGAAAATCCAAAAGGAGAGTGCAAGGCCATCAACATGGCCGAATTTGGAGAGGAAGGAGAGAAAGTGAACGCCACTGAGGAAGACCTCAATGGGCGTGCACTGACCTCCAATGAGTTCCCTAATGAGGAACCATGGGAATCTGAGGCTCAAAATGAGACCATGGAGATTCCATTGGACTTACTTCTGCCTTTCATGAGCTCTGATGAGTATTCCTCCTCTGAAGAGGATGAGTATGTCACTGAAGAGCAAGTTGCTAAATACCTTGGAGCAATCATGAAGCTAAATGACAAGTTATTTGGAAATGAGACTTGGGAGACTGAACCTCCTTTGCTCACCAAAGAACTGGATGACTTGTCTAGGCAGAACTTACCTCAAAAGAGACAAGATCCTGGGAAGTTTTCCATACCTTGTACCATAGGCACCATGACCTTCAACAAGGCCCTGTGTGACTTAGGGTCAAGTGTGAACCTCATGCCTCTCTCTGTAATGGAGAAGCTAGGGATCATTGAGGTACAAGCTGCAAGAATCTCTCTAGAGATGGCAGACAACTCAAGAAAACAAGCTCATGGACTTGTAGAGAATGTTTTGGTAAAAGTTGAAGACCATTACATCCCTACTGATTTCATAGTCCTAGAGACTGGGAAGTGCATGGATGAATCCATCATCCTTGGCAGACCCTTCCTAGCCACAGCAAAGGCTGTGATTGATGTTGATGGAGGTGAACTGATCATTCAAGTGAATGAAGAATCCTTTGTGTGTAAGGCTCAAGGATATCCCTCTGTCACCATGGAGAGGAAGCATGAAGAGCTTCTCTCAAATCAGAGACAAGCAGAGCCCCCACAGTCAAACTCTAAGTTTGATGTTGGGAGGCCACAACCAAACTCTAAGTTTGGTGTTGAACCCCCACATTCAAACTCTAAGTTTGGTGTTGGGAGGTTCCAACATTGCTCTGAGTATCTGTGAGGCTCCATGAGAGTCCTCTGTCAAGCTACTGACATTAAAGAAGCGCTTGTTGGGAGGCAACCCAATGTTATATTTTATATATTTTCTTTTGCTATTTTATTTTATTTTGTAGGTTGATGATCATAAGAAGTCACAAAATCAATGAAAAAAAGCAAAAACAGAATGAAAAACAGGAAGAAAAACAGCACACCCTGGAGGAAGAACCCACTGGCGTTTAAACGCCAGTGAGGCTAGCAGTTGGGCGTTTAACACCCAGTCTGGCACCATTTTGGGCGTTTAACGCCAGAAAGGGGCACCAGACTGGCGTTAAACGCCAGAAAAGGGCAAGAACCTGGCGTTAAACGCTAGGAATGGGCACCAGCCCGGCGTTTAACGCCAGAATTGGCTCAAAACGTGATTTTGCACGCCATTTGGTGCAGGGATGACTTTTCCTTGACACCTCAGGATCTGTGGACCCCACAGGATCCCCACCAACCCCACCACACTCTCCCTTCTTCACCCATTCACCAATCACCTCAACACCTCTTCCCCATAAACCCTTCTTCACTCCTTCATTTTCACACCACCTAAACACCACTTCTCCCCCTCCTTGGCCGAACACAAAGCCATCTCCCTCTCCTCTATTTCTTCTTCTTCTACTCTCATCTTTCTTCTTTTGCTCGAGGACGAGCAAACCTTTTAAGTTTGGTGTGGTAAAAGCATTGCTTTTTGTTTTTCCATAACCATTTATGGCATCCAAAGCCGGTTCAACTGAGAAGGCATGACCTCAAGCCCATCACTAAGAAGAAGATGGAGCAAACAAGAGACCCCTCTCATCATGAGATCCCTGAGATGCCTCAAGGGATGCACTTCCCTCCACAAAACTATTGGGAGCAACTGAATACCTCCCTAGGAGAACTGAGTTCCAACATGGGACAACTAAGGGTGGAGCATCAAGAACACTCCATCATCCTTCATGAAATTAGAGAAGACCAAAGAATCATGAGGGAGGAGCAACAAAGACAAGGAAGAGACATTGAGGAGCTCAAGCACTCCATAAGACCTTTAAGAGGAAGAACAAGCCGCCATCACTGAGGTGGACCGGTTTTTTAATCTCCTTGTTCTTTATTTTCTTTTTTTCGAAAATTTATGCTTATGTTTGTCCATGTTTGTGTCTTATGATCATTAGTGTCTTAGTGTCTATGCCTTAAAGTTATGAATGTCCTATGAATCCATCACCTTTCTTAAATGAAAACTGTTTTTATCACAAAAGAACAAGAAGTACAGGATTTCAAATTCATCTTTAAAACTAGCTTAATTAGATTGATGTGGTGACAATACTTTTTGTTTTCTGAATGTATGCTTGAACAGGGCATATGTCTTTTGAATTTGTTGTTCATGAATGTTAAAATTGTTGGCTCTTGAAAGAATGATGAAAAAGGAGACATGTTACTGAGGATCTGAAAAATCATAAAAATGATTCTTGAAGCAAGAAAAAGCAGTGAATACAAAAAAAAATATAAAGAGAAAGGAAAAAAACGAAAAAAAAAGGGGAGAAAGAAAAAGAAAAAGAAAAAGAAAGAAATAAAGTTGTGATCCAAGGCAAAAAGAGTGTGCTTAAGAACCCTGGACACCTCTAATTGGGGACTTTAGCAAAGCTGAGTCACAATCTGAAAAGGTTCACCCAATTATGTGTCTGTGGCATGTATGTATCCGGTGGTAATACTGGAAGACAGAGTGCTTTGGGCCACGGCCAAGACTCAATAAGTAGCTGTGTTCAAGAATCATCATACTTAACTAGGAGAATCAATAACACTATCTGGACTCTGAGTTCCTAAAGAAGCCAATCATTCTGAATTTCAAAGGATAAAGTGAGATGCCAAAACTGTTCGGAGGCAAAAAGCTACTAGTCCCGCTCATCTAATTTGGAGCTAAGTTTCATTGATAATTTGGAGTCTATAGTATATTCTCTTCTTTTTATCTTATTTGATTTTCAGTTGCTTGGGGACAAGCAACAATTTAAGTTTGGTGTTGTGATGAGCGGATAATCTATACGCTTTTTGGCATTGTTTTTAGTATGTTTTTAGTAGTTTTAGTTAGTTTTTAGTATACTTTTTATTAGTTTTTAGTTAAAATTCACTTTTCTGGGCTTTACTATGAGTTTGTGTGTTTTTCTGTGATTTCAGGTATTTTCTGGCTGAAATTGAGGGACCTGAGCAAAAATCTGATTCAGAGACTGAAAAGGACTGCAGATGCTGTTGGATTCTGACCTCCCTGCACTCGAAGTGGATTTTCTGGAGCTACAAAAGCCCAATTGGCGCGCTCTCAACGGCGTTGGAAAGTAGACATCCTGGGCTTTCCAGCAATATATGATAGTCCATACTTTGCCCAAGATTTGATGGCCCAAACCGGCGTTCAAAGTCACCCTCAGAAATTCCAGCGTTAAACGCCGGAACTGGCACCTAAATGGGAGTTAAACGCCCAAACTGGCATAAAAGCTGGCGTTTAACTCCAAGAAGAGTCTCTACACGAAATTGCTTCATTGCTCAGCCCAAGCACACACCAAGTGGGCCTGGAAGTGGATTTTTATGTCATTTACTCATCTCTGTACACCCTAGGCTACTAGTTCTCTATATATAGGACCTTTTACTATTGTATTTTCATCTTGGTTCTTCTGGTCCCCTCTCTGGGGCCGAAACCAATGATCACTTTTGTTCTTATGTATTTTCAACGGTGGAGTTTCTACACACCATAGATTAAGGTGTGGAGCTCTGCTGTACCTCGAGTATTAATGCAATTACTATTGTTCTTCTATTCAATTCCGCTTGTTCTTGTCCAAGATATCACTTGTTCTTCAACTTGATGAATGTGATGATCCGTGACACTCATCATCATTCTCACTCATGAACAAGGTGACTGACAACCACTCTTGTTCTACAAGCAACCAAGGCTCTAGTGAATATCTCTTGGATTCCTGATTGCACGATGCATGGTTGATCGCCTGACAACCGAGTGCTCGCCTGACAAACGAGCCAGCCATTCTGTGAGATCAGAGTCTTCGTGGTATAGGCGAGAACTGATGGCGGCATTCAAGAGAATCCGGAAGGTCTAACCTTGTCTGTGGTATTCTGAGTAGGATTCAATGACTGAATGACTGTGACGTGCTTCAAACTCCTAGCAGGCGGGGCGTTAGTGACAGACGCAAAAGTATCAATGGATATTATTTCGGCCTGACCGAGAACCGATAGCTGAATTCCACTATGCCGTGACAGGGCATATGCCAATCGCTTTCACTGAGAGGATGGGAGGTAGCCACTGACAATGGTGAAACCCTACACGAGCTTGCCATGGAAAGGAGTAAGAAGGATTGGATGAAGACAGTAGGAAAGCAGAGAGACGGAAGGGAAGGCATCTTCATGCGCTTATCTGAAGTTCCTACCAGTGAATTACATAAGTATCT
Source organism: Arachis stenosperma (assembly GCF_014773155.1). Taxonomy (NCBI): domain Eukaryota; kingdom Viridiplantae; phylum Streptophyta; class Magnoliopsida; order Fabales; family Fabaceae; genus Arachis; species Arachis stenosperma. Next base: position 127,837,858 of record NC_080377.1, read on the forward strand.
CTATCTTTATCTTTTGTGTTATTTTCGTTCATCATCATATCCATTTGAGTCTGCCTGACTAAGATTTACAAGATGACCATAGCTTGCTTCATAGCAACAATCTCCGTGGGATCGACCCTTACTCGCGTAAGGTTTATTACTTGGACGACCCAGTGCACTTGCTGGTTAGTTGTGCGAAGTTGTGTAATGCCATGGAATTGAGCTACCAAGTTTTTGGAGTTCATGACCGGGGATTATGAGAGTTGTGAAAAGTATTGTTCACAATTTTGCGCACCAATAAATATAATTTACCTTGATTCCATTAGATGCCTTGATATGTTTGTTAAGTGATTTAAGGTTTAGGAGGCAAAGATTGGATCAAGGGAATGAAGAAAGAAGCATGAAAAGTTGGAGAACTCATGAAGAAATGAAAGAACCGGAAAGCTGTCAAGCCGACCTCTTTGCACTTAAACGATCATAACTTGAGCTACAGAGGTCCAAATGATGCGGTTTCAGTTGGGTTAGAAAGCTAACATCCGGGGCTTCGAAACGATATAAGATTTGCCATAGTTGCTACACGTATGGTGGCGCGCACGCGCAAAGTACGCGCACGCGCCGTTGCTGCCACCTAGTTCACTTAAAGCAACATGTGGCCAGCGATTTTAGAAGCCTTGTGGGCCCAATCCAACTCATTTATGATGCTATTTAAGCCAAGGATTGAAGGGGAATCAAGAGACTTTGCATACTTTTCACACTTTAGAACTTTTAACAATTAGTTTAGTTTAGTTTAGAAGTTAGTTTCTAGAGAGAGAAGCTCTCACTTCTCTCTAGAATTAGGATTAGGATTAGGATTAGTTCTTAGATCTAGGTTTTAATTCATCTTCTTCTACTTCTATCTTCTCAATTCCTTGTTGTTACATTCATTCTTCTTCCATTCTTTTATTGCAATTTCCTTTATGTTGTTCTTATATTTTGTTGTAGATCTAGTATTGTTCCTTCTACTTTCTTCCAATTCAATAAAAGGTAATTCATAATAAATGTGTTTTTTTTTATTGTTGTTGTTAATTCCTTTCAATAAATGTTGTTAGATTCTATTCTTGTTGTCAATTTGCTTTGCTTTTCTTTTGTGCCTTCCAAGTGTTTGATGAAATGCTTGGTTGGATTTTAGTGTAGGTTTTGTTCCTCTTGGCCTAGGTAGAGTAATTAGTGACACTTGAGTTATCCAATTCCTTTGTTGATTGATAATTGGAGAGATTGCTAATTGGTTTGGAGTGCACTAAAGCTAGTCTTTCCTTAGGAGTTGGCTAGAACTTGTGGCTCAAGTCAATTCATCCATTTGACTTTCCTTTATTTAGTAAGGGTTAACTAAGTGGTAGCAATGAACAATTCTTATCACAATTGAGAAGGATAACTAGGATAGAACTTCTAGTTCTCATACCTTGCCAAGAGCCTTTTATAGTTGTTAGTTTATTTTCATTGCCATTTACTTTCATGCCTCTTATCAAAACCCCAAAACAACTCAAACCAATAACAAGACACTTTATTGTAATTCCTAGGGAGAACAACCCGAGGTTTGAATACTTCGGTTTATAAATTTAGGGGTTTGTTTTAGTGACAAACAACTTTTTGTATGAAAGGATTATTGATTGGTTTAGAAACTATACTTGCAACGAGAATTCATTTGTGAAATTCTATACCATCAAAAATCCAATCGTCAAAATGGCGCCGTTGCCGGGGAATTGCAATGGTGTTTGTTATTGGTTATTGTATATATGTGAATAGTGTGAATATGTTTGCTTTTGTTAGCTCTTGCTAGTTTTAGGATTTAATTTTCTTGCTTCTTATTTGATTTTGTTTTCATTTTCCTCTTGCTATCATGAATTCTCATCTTGGCTATGAGTTTGGTTATCAAAATGTTGTAGGAAATGAGGTCTATAATGAAGATGTGTATCAAGAATGGGATAACCAAAGGTGGGAGGAGCCATATGCATATGATCAATCTTCATGGCAACAACCTCCACCAATGCACTATGAAGAAGAGCCATTCTATGATGCATATCAATCCAATGGCTATGGTGAATCACCTTGTGACTTTCAAGAACCACCACCATATGCCTATGAACCATATCCTCAACATAACTCTCAACCATACTCACAAGCCTCTTTTCACCAACCACCTTCATATGACCCTAATCCATATCCATCCTACCAACAACCATTTGGGCCATATGAACCACATCTAGAGCCACCACCATTCCAACATCAATGTTTTCAAGAGCCACCCCCTTCATATTATTACCAAGATGAACCACCTCCAATATACGAAAATTTTCAACCACAAGATGAATACTACTTTCCACCACAACCTCCCATGGAAGAATACTCATATCCATTGATCCAAGAGCCACATGATCCTAATCATATTATCCAAGAGGAACAAGAGTCAAGGGATCATCTCAAGGAAGCATTGGATCAATTTCAAGAAACCATGGAGTGTGTTGTGCAACAAGTGGAAAGAATGGAAAACATTGAACCACCACAACTCTACCAAGAAGAACCACCATCCCATTATGAACCCTTCCCCCAAAATAACTCACAACCAATAACAAGACACTTTATTGTAAATCCTAGGGAGAACGACCCGAGGCTTAAATACTTCGGTTTATAGATTTTAGGGGTTTATACTTGTGACAAACAAATTTTTGTATGAGAGGATTATTGTTGGTTTAGAGACTATACTTCGACAAGATTTCATTTGTAAAATTCTAAACCGTCAAAAATCCAAATCGAGCTTTAGTGCACTCCAAACCAATTAGCAATCTCTCCAATTATCAATCAACAAAGGAATTGGATAACTCAAGTGTCACTAATTACTCTACCTAGGCCAAGAGGAACAAAATCTACACTAAATCTAGAAGAGGCATTTCAACAAACACATAGAGTGCAATACAAGTAAACAACATAAATTGCAAGAATTAAAGAGAGATCTAACTATAAAGGCAAGAGATCAATAATAGAAAAGCAAAGAAGAACAATTATTATGAATTACCTCTTATTGAATTGAAAGAAAATGGAAGGAACAAAAGTAGATCTACAACAAAATGCAAGAACAATATAAAGAAAATTACAACAAAAGAATAGAAGAAGATGAATCTAACAACAAGGAATTGAAAGGTAGAAGTAGAAGAAAGCAAAGATTAAAACCTAGATCTAAGAACTAATCCTAATCCTAATCCTAATTCTAGAGAGAAGTGAGAGCTTCTCTCTCTAGAAACTAACTTCTAAACTAAACTAAACTAATTGTTAAAAGTTCTAAAGTGTGAAAAGTATGAAAAGTCTCTTGATTTCCCTTCAATCCTTGGCTTAAATAGCATCAGAAATGAGTTGGATTGGGCCCACAAGGCTTCTAAAATCGCTGGCCACATGTTGCTTTAAGTGAACTAGGTGGCAGCAACGGCGCGTGCGCGTACTTTGCGCGTGCGCGCCACCATACGTGTAGCAACTATGACAAATCTTATATCGTTTCGAAGCCCCGGATGTTAGCTTTCTAACCCAACTGGAACCGCATCATTTGGACCTCTGTAGCTCAAGTTATGATCGTTTAAGTGCAAAGAGGTCGGCTTGACAGCTTTCCGGTTCTTTCATTTCTTCATGAGTTCTCCAACTTTTCATGCTTCTTTCTTCATTCCCTTGATCCAATCTTTGCCTCCTAAACCTGAAATCACTTAGCAAACATATCAAGGCATCTAATGGAATCAAGGAGAATTAAATTTAGCTATTTTAAGACCTAAAAAGCATGTTTTCACTCTTAAGCACAATTAAAGGAGAATATACAAAACCATGCTATTTCATTGAATAAATGTGGGTAAAAGGTTATAAAATCCCCTGAATTCAATACAAGATAAACCGTCAAATTGGGGTTTGTCACCTCCTACGAAGAAACTCTGACCTCTTCATCTGGAAAGCCTCCAACATGTCTGGTATAGATCACGACCTAATGTCTCATAAGCTCGCCGACTACCTGGGTTCCAGACCTATTCAGCAAAAGCGTCAAAAACCCGGTCCCAAAAGAACACAGGTCGTGGAAGAACAAGTGCAAGCATTATTGTAAGCCGAATTCATAAGAGAGGTAAAGTATCTATTGTAGTTGGCAAACGTAGTTCTGGTAAAAAAGCATGATGGAAAAGTGGAGGACGTTTGTCAATTACACTGACCTCAATAAGTCTTGTCCCAAGGATCCATATCCTCACCTGAAGTGGATTACTTTACAAAGTGTGTGGAAGCTGTGCCTATGAAAGAAGTTACATAAGTCAAAATAATTAATTTTATTGACGAATCGGTCATTCATAGATTTGGAATTCTCTAAACTTTGACTACAAATCAAGAGACCATGTTTACTGGTCGTCAAATAAAAGGATTTGCTAAGTCACGAGGTATTGAAATAGTACACTTGACTCCCTGCTATGCACACGCTAATAAGTTTGACAAAGAAGCATATAGGGAAGTAGCCTCGAAAATGGCATACTACACTAAGCCAGGTGTTATGGGCTTACAGATATTCTCCAAGAGAATCAATTCGATTGACACCTTATGAACTAGTGTATGGCCATAAAACTGTCTTGCCACTTGAAATAAATTTGCAAAACATAAAGGTGGCAAGGCAGAATGACCTGTCAGTCGAACAATATTAGTTGAGTATGATTGATGAATTAAATGAGTTAGACCAAGTTTGCTCATGGCGCTAGACAGAATGATAAAAACAAAAAGATATGATATCTAAGTCATACAATCGAAAAGTGAAAAGTAAAAAAATTTGCAGTTGGTGACTTAGTATTGAAATTAGTACTTTCGACTAAAGAAGTTAAAGAAAAATGGTCTCCTTTATGGGAAGGACCCTTTGAAACAAGAAAAGTTTTCGATTGCAATACGTATGGAATAAAAAATACAAATAGCAGTTGAACCCTGCATATAAATGGTAAATACCTCAAAAAATACCATTGTCACTAAAACAAAGCTAGTCAAGAATACTAAACAAAATAAGTACAAACAAAAGCTAGAATAAGCTCCTAAACATGAGCTTCAGATCCTCCAAACATTGACCCAGGCTTGAGGACTCTTACACTGTTTCATTTTTGGCATTAGTGGCTCGAGTGACTGCTTCGACTAAAGCACCTCGACTTGAAGTTTTTGAAGCATGAGCCTTTTCAATCATTTGTAGTCGAAGGGAGAGAATAGCATTGGTAGATGCTACTTTGTTTTTCCCAAATTTTAGTTCAGCCAACTCTCTCTCTAAGGTCGCAATTTTTGACACTATTTGTTGTTCCTTTGCCTGACCCTCCAACAAAACCTCAGTGGCCTAAGACTTGGCCGTTTCATATTTTTTCAGCTGTGTATCATAGTCGGCTAAAGCCTTAATTGACTTGTTCAGTTCTTAGTCAGCATCTTGAACTTTTGAAAGATGGGTGTAAACACCTTCAATGAATGACTAAGAGCTTAATATATGGCGAAGGAGATACGTTGATTGAGAAAAGCAAGTGCAACGGTAAGTCAAGGCTTTAGGTCAGCATTATCATTGATATCCTTTATAGAATGATTTAAGCAATCAAGGAAAATTTTTATTATGTCGACAACTTGAGGATCTGGACTCGTGGGCACAGGGGAAGTAGCTTCTTTCATGACTTCTTCTTCTCTGGTTGATGCTGCCAGAAGAAAACACCATAGTTCCTTTAAAGGAATAAACCTGTCAAGCTTTAGATATGATATTTTCCAGGTCAAAGTCAATATCATCGAAATTTAAATCTCCAGCTTCTGGAGAAGGAACATTACAAGGTGGTTCTGTGTCTTCATCGACAAATTTTTGTGTCGACGATCTGGGAATAATAGTGATAGTTGCAGCAGTCGACCCTGATCCATATGTAAGCTCAGATTCTTGGTGAGTTTCAGCATCACTAGAAGAGGCATATAATGAACCTGAAAAGGGCAAAGATATAAAGATCATGTGACAATCGAAAGGAACTTAACAATGAAAAATTTAAACAAAAGAAGTAGTAGAGGAAAAGATGTCAAAGTATGAAATACTGTTGTCGATGGTGGATTCTGAGTCAGAGTCGGAACAAGGGTAGATAGACTAACAACAGCTTGAGTAGTCTGAATAGGCTGAAGAATTTTTGTTTCAGTACGAATTGGCTGATCTACTTCTCGATTAGAGATATTGTCGATAGCAGCAACTTGAAAAGAAATCCCTTTCTGGGATTACTTCGACTGCAATATATTAGAAAAATGGAAATTACAAATATAAGGTGAAAATAATTGCAACAACTATCACTATGTATATACCTATGACGATGTTGTAGGTCGAACTTTCTGAATCTTTGGAGGTTCAGCTCCTGTCAGAATATCAATGAGACCACGCTCCTTTGAGGTAAGGGTTGCACCAGTCGACCTTCTTCTTCCTCAACCTCCCCCTCGCTTGGTCTTTTCTTTGGGACTGCGTCCTCATTAGTATCCCAATTTTCCTTAATTGGTTGTAGGTCAGTAGCGACCTTAGTGATGGTTGTCTGTCAAGTAACTAAAAAAGAAATCAAAAGTAAGGTGAGTCGAGTAATGAAAATAATTCCTAAAGAAGTACGACGTACCTAAAAAAAGAAATTAATGATTTCTCCTATATGATCACCTTCAGCCTTCTTCAATGCTGTAGCATTCTACATTGTAAGAAATATCAGATTAGATAGGGCTTGGTTGACAAATGCACAATGAGCAGAAAAATATTTTGACCACCATTCATGAAAACTAGGAGTCGACAAGAAACAATGCATGATATTCAGATATTGATACTGAGTTGACATTTTTTGGTGGTTCATCTCTAACATCTTGTCGAATTCTTTTGTCTTCGACACCTCAAAATGAATCATTTGAGCCTCAGAGTCGAGAGACAGAAGAGAAGGTAAGGCTTGGTCCAAGCCAAACTGTCAGGCTACATACTGGGGAGAATAAATGACTAGTTTCTTCTTAAGAGCCCAGGTCGATTCATGAGGTAATCCAACAGGGAGAATTAGAGGAGTTAAAATCCTACCCTACAAATTGCCGACTATTGCTTCGTTCTCTGGCTGAGAGCAAGTAAAAGAGTTAAGATACAAAATAGAACTAGGTCGAAATGAGAATGGGTTTGGAAAGTAAGAAATATTGTTGTCTTCTTTGATGTCGAAAAGAATCCTAATAAAGTTTCAAAAGACACCAATAGAAGACATGGTTTTTGGTCTCGTCCAAGAAAACTAAGAGAGAAGAATACCATTGATCGGAGTGTTGGAAATTTTAGAAACAAAAGCTGTGAGTTGAGGTTCAAGAACAGCTTTTAGCCACAAATTTACAACCCAGAAAGGACCAAAAGGATTGATCAAAGAATCCCCTCGACGAATTTCACCAATAATGAAAGAAAGTGTTTTATAAAGCTGACTCAGAATCAAAGCAGGAAAGTTGATAAGTTTTTTATGATGAAGTATAATCGCCAGAGACAAGTAGTTGTTCTTTTGAATTTGGACCGATTTTGAGCAAAAGACAAAAGAGTTAAGATAAAGCAAGAGGAAGGGCACATGTTCGCTGTTAAAAACAGGATCCCCAACGGAACCCATGTTGTTTTTAAGGAAGCTCAATATGGAGGTCAAGCTAAAATTAATGTCAAAATCATCCTCGGGGCAGTCAGTCGACCATGACACAAATTCACCCTCAGTTGTTAAACCAATCAGGGTCGAAATATCCATTAGAGTCAATCCTATCATCCCATAACGGAAATGAAAATTATTAGTGGCAGGGCACCAAAAGTACAGACTGGCCCCTAGTAAAGGAGCTGTATAAGAGAGGTCGAAAGTAGCTAATTTCAAGGCATGCACAATACTCAGAGCTTTTCAAATAGACTTATACACGGGTGCAAGTCGAGACATCTAGGTCGAAAAAAGAGCACTCAAGTCTCTAGTGAGAGTAGTTCTAAAGACTTGACCAGCAAAATAGGAGTACTTGACATTCTTGCAAAAAATCAATGGTAAATGCTCTAAGGGTGATGAAAAGAAAGAAGAAATATACTTAATTTGTTCTTTGGTTGCTAAAGGACCTAAGAAAGAATGCAATGATGCGCGTGCATCATTGCCTACTTTTAGTAGTCATTTCAGTAGATTTCTGTTTAGTTTTCATACAAATATTGCCAATATATGAGTAATAGCATGAAAAATCTCTGCATGAAACAAAATCTCAAGCATAGGTGAATTTTAGCTAATATACAGGGTAAATATGATAAAATAGATCACACTAAGTGAAGTTTTGATTTTGAGTATTATTAGCACACTTAGTATATAAAGATCATCTTGTATGTTACCTTGATGCACTTTGTTTGATTGATTTCAGGCCAAAAGAAGCAGAGAAGAGCCACGTTAGTGGCTACGTTAGTGCTACTAACGTGGGCACTAACGTGGAAGGAAGGAAAGTTGGAACGTTAGTGGGAACGTTAATGGCATTAACTTTGAAGAAGGGCCAACGTTAGTGGAAAAAGTGAGTGCCACTAACGTTTGCGAAGGTGCAAAAAGACCCACGTTAACTAAGTTAACGTGGTAGTTAACGTGGAAGGAAAGGAAGATGCCAACGTTAGTGGAAAAAGTGAGTGCCACTAACGTTTGCGAAGCAAAAAGACCCACGTTAACAGCCACGTTAACTAAGTTAACGTGGTAGTTAACGTGGAAGGAAAGGGAGGTGCCAACGTTAGTGGAAAAAGTGAGTGCCACTAACGTTGGCGAAGCAAAAAAAGACCCACGTTAACTTCCACGTTAACTAAGTTAACGTGGTAGTTAACGTAGGCAAAAGTCCCACTTGGCAGCCTCACCATGCCTTCTTCAAACACGCATAACTTGAGCCACAAAGCTTCAAATGAGGTGATTCTAGTGGCATTGGAAAGTATGATTCTAGAGCTTTCCAAGCATATATGGCACTACATGATTGACACTAAATTTGAGGGAGAAAACCTGCCTCAAAAGTGCAAAGATGAACATGGTATCAACCTATAGTAAGGCTAACTGACCTCTTCACCTTCCAAGAAGTATAACTCGAGCTGTAGAGCTCCAAATGATGCGCTTCCAAAAGCATTGGAAAGTAGACATCCAGAGCTTTTCAACAATATATAATAGTATGGGGGTGGACATTAAGTTTGAACCCCTGATCGCTAGCGTTATTGTGACTCACGTTTTCCATTAACGCTAGTCGCTAGCGTTAACGTGACTCACGTTTTTCATTAACGCTAGCGACTATGCCAGCGACCATGTCCACTTCAAAGAAGTATAACTTGAGTTACAGAGATTCAATTGAGGTTATTCCAGTTGCGTTAGAAAGCTGACATTCAGAGCTTTCCAAAGATATATAATAGTCTATAGTGGGTATGAAATTGAAGCACAAACAAGAGGCATCTTCTAAGCCCCAAAAACACCAACTGGGCAGCATTTCACCATGGGCCTCAATTTGATCACTTCTCTTTCAAGGACCACCCAACTCAAGGAAGCAAGCCCACAAGTGTCAACCAATCAAGGCCACAAGAAGCATCTAGAGTAGGAATTTTCATTTAATTGTAATTTTCTTTTAATTCATTTTGTAATTTAGGAGAGCCTATATAAAGGCCTTAGTTTGTACATTCAAACGGAAACAGAGAATTGAAGGAAGGGGGAGAGAATGAAGACCAATTCGAATTTCTGTGAATTGGCACACTCCAAGGGGAGTGGGTCTTCGGATCCCTCCCCTCAACCACTCTTCTTCCTTTTCTCTTCTTTTCTTCCTTAGGAGTAGTTTCTTTTCTTTGTACCTTCCATTTATGAATTTTGAAGTTTCAATTTCAGTTTAATCTTTATCTTTATTTTTCTGCACTTTCTTTCTTTTCTATTTTGGTAGAGCAATGACCAACTAACTCTTTTCATTGGGTTGGAGAGCTCTATTGTGATTCAATGGATCAATTGTAGTTCTTATTCTTCTTCTTCTTTCTTTTCTCTTGATTTTACTAGAGAGCTTTCGATCTTCATCCAATTGGGTAATTGTCTTGGAAGAGAAATTGCTTATACTTGGGTTTCCTCAGAACCTTGGAAGAGGAATGAGGAAATCATGCTAGAAATGCTCTCTCACACTGGATTAGGTTGGGGGTTGGATGAATATTGTGACATTTAATCCTACCAATACTTTGATCTATGAATGTGTGTGGTATAATCAGTGACCAAATTTCATCTCTTCCCATGAGCAATTAAATCAAGGAATTGGGCAATTGTTCAAGCTTAGAGAGATTGGATTGCCAAGGAATTGGAATCCAATCACTTAAGATTGCCAAGGAGATCAATGAATGCATTGATTGAGGAAGAGATGAGAATGAACTTGATCCGGAGGATTGCAATATCTCTTGATCCCAATGTTCATTTTACTTTTAGTTCTTACATTTACTTTTCTTGTCATTTTATTTTTCTGCACTTTATTGCTTTCTTTACTTTTATGCCATTTACATTTCCTTGTTACTTATCACTCCAATATGATTCGTCTAACTAGGATAATTAATTAACCATTGATTGCTTAATCCGTTAATCTCTGTGGGATTCGACCTCACTCTTTTGTGAGTTATTACTTGATGACAATTCGGTATACTTGCCGAAGGGAAATTTGTTGAGAGACAAGTTTCCATGCATCATGTTTATGGCGCCGTTGCCAGGGATTGATTTTGAATCAACAATGATTAAGCTAGAAGATCACTAGATTGAGCATTTTTTTTTGTTATTCTTTTCTGTATTCAGTAATTTACCTTAGTTTGTTTTTAATTTCTTCCTCATCCCCTTTACCCTCTCTATTTTCTGTTCTCTTTTTCTTAGTTATCATAATTCGGCTCACTAACCCACTAACTGTTTGATAAATTGCATCACTCACACTAACAATCATTCTAACAAAAATAGTCTTCACTATATCTCCTGTTGTGCATTTTGTTTGTTGTATGACAGGGAGAAGAGAAGGAGTCTGGTGCGCGAAATTGTGATCACTACAACTTCGCACAACTAACCAGCAAGTGCACTGGGTCGTCCAAGTAATACCTTACGCGAGTAAGGGTCGATCCCACGGAGATTGTTGGTATGAAGCAAGCTATGGTCACCTTGTACATCTCAGTCAGGCAGACTCAAATGGGTATAGATGATGAATAAAACGTAAAGATAAAGATAGTGATACTTATGTATATCATTGGTGTAAGAGCTTCAGACAAGTGTATGAAGATGCCTTCCCTTCCGTCTCTCTGCTTTCCTACTGCCTTCATCCAATCCTTCTTACTCCTTTCCATGGCAAGCTCGTGTAGGGTTTCACTGTTGTCAGCAGCTACCTCCCATCCGCGCAGTGAAAGCTAATGCACGTACTCTGTCACAGTACTGCCAATCACCGGTTTGGTTCCCTCCCCTACCGGAATAGAATCCCTCTTTTGCGTCTGTCACTAACGCCCAGTAGGTTACAAGTTTGAAGCACGTCACAGTCATTCAGTCATTGAATCCTACTCAGAATACCACAGACAAGGTTTAGACCTTCCGGATTCTCTTGAATGCCGCCATCAGGTCCTGCCTATACCACGAAGATTCCGATTAAAGAATCCAAGAGATATTCACTAAGCCTCAGATGCTTGTAGAACAAGAGTGGTTGTCAGTCACTTTGTTCATGGGTGAGAGTGGTGATGGGCGTCAATCATCACCTTCATCAAGTTGAAGAACAAGTGATATCTTGGACAAAGAACAAGCGGAATTGAATAGAAGAACAATAGTAATTGCATTAATACTCGAGGTACAGCAGAGCTCCACACCTTAATCTATGGTGTGTAGAAACTCCACCGTTGAAAATACATAAGAACAAAAGTGATCATTGGTTTCGGCCCCTAGAGAGGGAACCAGAAGAACCAAGATCTGATCTAAGAACTAGATGTCCAAAGATGAAAATACAATAGTGAAAGGTCCTATTTATAAGAAACTAGTAGCCTAAGGTTTACAGAGATGAGTAAATGACATAAAAATCCACTTCCGGGCCCACTTGGTGTGTGCTTGGGCTGAGCAATGAAGCAATTTCGTGTAGAGACTCTTCTTGGAGTTAAACGCCAGCTTTTATGCCAGTTTGGGCGTTTAACTCCCATTTAGGTGCCAGTTCCGGCGTTTAACGCTGGGATTTCTTGAGGTGACTTTGAACGCCGGTTTGGGCCATCAAATCTTGGGCAAAGTATAGACTATTATATATTGCTGGAAAGCCCAGGATGTCTACTTTCCAACGCCGTTGAGAGCGCGCCAATTGGGCTTCTGTAGCTCCAGAAAATCCACTTCGAGTGCAGGGAGGTCAGAATCCAACAGCATCTGCAGTCCTTTTGAGTCTCTGGATCAGATTTTTGCTCAGATCCCTCAATTTCAGCCAGAAAATACCTGAAATCACAGAAAAACACACAAACTCATAGTAAAGTCCAGAAAAGTGAATTTTAATTAAAAACTAATAAAAATATAATAAAAACTCAACTAAAACTACCAAAAACATACTAAAAACAATGCCAAAAAGCGTATAAATTATCCGCTCATCACAACACCAAACTTAAATTGTTGCTTGTCCCCAAGCAACTGAAAATCAAATAAGATAAAAAGAAGAGAATATACTATAGACTTCAAATTATCAATGAAACTAAGCTCCAAATTAGATGAGCGGGACTAGTAGCTTTTTGCCTCCGAACAGTTTTGGCATCTCACTTTATCCTTTGAAATTCAGAATGATTGGCTTCTTTAGGAACTCCGAATCCAGATAGTGTTATTGATTCTCCTAGTTAAGTATGATGATTCTTGAACACAGCTACTTATTGAGTCTTGGCCGTGGCCCAAAGCACTCTGTCTTCCAGTATTACCACCGGATACATACATGCCACAGACATAATTGGGTGAACCTTTTCAGATTGTGACTCAGCTTTGCTAAAGTCCCCAATTAGAGGTGTCCAGGGTTCTTAAGCACACTCTTATTGCCTTGGATCACAACTTTATTTCTTTCTTTTTCTTTCTCTTTCCCCTTTTTTTTCGTTTTTCTCCTTCTTTTTCTCTCTTTTTTTTTTTGTATTCACTGCTTTTTCTTGCTTCAAGAATCATTTTTATGATTTTTCAGATCCTCAGTAACATGTCTCCTTTTTCATCATTCTTTCAAGAGCCAACAATTTTAACATTCATGAACCACAAATTCAAAAGACATATGCACTGTTCAAGCATACATTCAGAAAACAACAAGTATTGTCACCACATCAAACTAATTAAGCTAGTTTTAAAGATGAATTTGAAATCATGTACTTCTTGTTCTTTTGTGATAAAAACAGTTTTCATTTAAGAAAGGTGATGGATTCATATTCATAGCTTTAAGGCATAGACACTAAGACACTAATGATCATAAGACACAAACATGGATAAACATAAAGCATAATTTTCGAAAAACAGAAGAATAAAGAACAAGGAGATTAAAGAACGGGTCCACCTTAGTGATGGCGGCTCTTTCTTTCTCTTGAAGATCCTATGGAGTGCTTGAGCTCCTCAATGTCTCTTCCTTGTCTTTGTTGCTCCTCTCTCATGATCCTTTGATCTTCTCTAATTTCATGGAGGATGATGGAGTGTTCTTGATGCTCCACCCTTAGTTGTCCCATGTTGGAACTTAATTCTCCTAGGGAGGTGTTCAGTTGCTCCCAATAGTCTTGTGAAGGAAAGTGCATCCCTTGAGGTATCTCAGGAATTTCTTGATGAGAGGGGTCTCTTGTTTGCTCCATCTTCTTCTTAGTGATGGGCTTGAGGTCATGCCTTCTCAGTTGAACCGGCTTGGATGCCATAAATGGTTATGGAAAAACAAAAACAATGCTTTTACCACACCAAACTTAAAAGGTTTGCTCGTCCTCGAGCAAAAGAAGAAAGAAGAGAGTAGAAGAAGAAGAAATGGAGGAGAGGGAGATGGCTTTGTGGTTAGGCCAAAAGAGGGGAAGAAGTGGTGTTTTATGAAGGATGGATGTGAGTGGTGAAGAGAAAGAGATGTTGAGGTGATTGGTGAATGGGTGAAGAAGAAGAGAGAGTGGTGGGGTTGTTTGGGGATCCTGTGGGGTTCACAGATCCTGAGGTGTCAAGGAAAAGTCATCCCTGCACCAAATGGCACTCAAAATCACGTTTTGAGGCATTTCTGGCGTTAAACGCCGGGCTGGTGCCCATTCCTGGCGTTTAACGCCAGGTTCTTGCCCTTTTCTGGCGTTTAACGCCAGTCTGGTGCCCCTTTCTGGCGTTAAACGCCCAGAATGGTGCCAGACTGGGCGTTAAACGCCCAACTGCTAGCCTCACTGGCGTTTAAACGCCAGTGAGTTCTTCCTCCAGGGTGTGCTGTTTTTCTTCCTGTTTTTCATTCTGTTTTTGCTTTTTCAATTGATTTTGTGACTTCTTATGATCATCAACCTACAAAAGACATAAAATAACAAAAGAAAATAGTTAACTATAAAACATTGGGTTGCCTCCCAACAAGCGCTTCTTTAATGTCATTAGCTTGACAGAGGACTCTCATGGAGCCTCAGAAATGCTCAGAACCGTGTTGGAACCTCCCAACACCAAACTTAGAGTTTGAATGTGGGGGTTCAACACCAAACTTAAAGTTTGGTTGTGGCCTCCCAACACCAAACTTAGAGTTTGACTGTGGGGGCTCTGCTTGGCTCTGTTTTGAGAGAAGCTCTTCATGCTTCCTCTCCATGATGATAGAGGGATGTCCTTGGGCCTTAAACACCAAGGATTCTTCATTCACTTGAATGATCAACTCTCCTCTATCAACATCAATCACAGCCTTTGCTGTGGCTAGGAAGGGTCTGCCAAGGATGATAGATTCATCCATGCATTTCCCAGTCTCTAGGACTATGAAATCAGTAGGGATGTAATGGTCTTCAATCTTCACCAAAACATTCTCTACAAGTCCATGAGCTTGTTTTCTTGAATTGTCTGCCATCTCTAATGATATTCTTGCAGCTTGCACCTCAAAGATCCCTAATTTCTTCATTACAGAGAGGGGCATGAGGTTTACACTTGACCCTAAGTCACACAAGGCCTTCTTGAAGGTCATGGTGCCTATGGTACAAGGTATAGAAAACTTCCCAGGATCCTGCCTCTTTTGAGGCAGTTTCTGCCTAGACAAGTCATCCAGTTCTTTGGTGAGCAAGGGAAGTTCATCTTCCCAAGTCTCATTTCCAAATAACTTGTCATTTAGCTTCATGATTGCTCCAAGGTATTTAGCAACTTGCTCTTCAGTGACATATTCATCCTCTTCAGAGGAAGAATACTCATCAGAGCTCATGAAAGGCAGAAGCAAGTCCAATGGAATCTCTATGGTCTCATTTTGAGCCTCAGATTCCCATGGTTCCTCATTGGGGAACTCAGAGGAGATTGGTGCACGCCCATTGGGGTCTTCCTTAGTGGCGTCCACCTCCTCTCTTTCCTCTCCATATTCGGCCATGTTGATGGCCTTGCACTCTCCTTTTGGATTTTCTTCTGTATTACTTGGGAGAGTACTAGGAGGGAGTTCAGTAACTTTCTTACTCAGCTGACCCACTTGTCCTTCCAAATTCCTAATGGAGGACCTTGTTTCAGTCATGAAACTTTGAGTGGTCTTTATTAGATCAGAGACCATTGTTGCTAAGTCAGAAGTACTCTGCTTAGAACTCTCTGTCTGTTGCTGAGAAGATGATGGAAAAGGCTTGCCATTGCTAAACCTGTTTCTTCCACCATTATTGTTGTTAAAACCTTGTTGAGGCCTTTCTTGATTCTTCCATGAGAAATTTGGGTGATTTCTCCATGAAGAATTATAGGTGTTTCCATAGGGTTCTCCTAGGTAATTCACCTCTTCCATTGAAGGGTTCTCAGGATCATAAGCTTCTTCCTCAGATGAAGCTTCCTTAGTACTGCCAGGTGCATTTTGCATTCCAGACAGACTTTGAAAGATCAAATTGACTTGTTGAGTCAATATTTTATTCTGAGCCAAAATGGCATTCAGAGTGTCAATCTCAAGAACTCCTTTCTTCTGACTAGTCCCATTGTTCACAGGATTCCTTTCAGAAGTGTACATGAATTGGTTATTTGCAACCATTTCAATTAGCTCTTGAGCCTCTGTAGGCGTCTTCTTCAGATGAAGAGATCCTCCAGCAGAGCTATCCAAAGACATCTTGGATAGTTCAGAGAGACCATCATAGAAAATACCTATGATGCTCCATTCAGAAAGCATGTCAGAAGGACATTTTCTGATCAATTGTTTGTATCTTTCCCAAGCTTCATAGAGGGATTCTCCATCCTTCTGTCTGAAGGTTTGGACTTCCACTCTAAGCTTACTCAATTTTTGAGGTGGAAAGAACTTTGCCAAGAAGGCATTGACTAGCTTTTCCCAAGAGTCCAGGCTTTCTTTAGGTTGAGAGTCCAACCATGTTCTAGCTCTGTCTCTTACAGCAAAAGGGAATAGCATCAGTCTATAGACCTCAGGGTCAACCTCATTAGTCTTGACTGTGTCACAGATTTGCAAGAATTCAGCTAAAAACTGATGAGGATCTTCCAATGGAAGTCCATGGAACTTGCAATTCTGTTGCATTAGAGAAACTAATTGAGGCTTTAAGCTCAAAGTTGTTTGCTCTAATGACAGGGATAGAGATGCTTCTCCCATAGAAGTCGGGAGTAGGTGCAGTAAAGTCACCCAGCACCTTCCTTGCATTGTTTGCATTGTTGTTGTTTTCGGCTGCCATGGTTTCTTCTTTGAAGAATTCGGTCAGGTCCTCTAAAGAGAGTTGTGCTTTGGCTTCTCTTAGCTTTCTCTTCAAGGTCCTTTCAGGTTTAGGGTCAGCTTCAACAAGAATGCCTTTGTCTCTGCTCCTGCTCATAAGAAAGAGAAGAGAACAAGAATATGTGGAATCCTCTATGTCACAGTATAGAGATTCCTTGAAATGTCAGAGGAAAAGAAAAATAGAAGAAAGAAGTAGAAAATTCGAACTTATCAAAGAAGATGGAGTTCGAATTTTGCATTAAGGGATAGTGTTAGTCCATAAGTGGAAGGATGTGAGAAGAGGAGAAGTAATTTTCGAAAATTAGGTAAAAGATTTTGAAAACATTTTGAAAAACATTAATTGATTTTCGAAAACAAAAGTGGAAAAGAAATAAAATGATTTTTGAAAAAGATTTTGAAATTAGAAATTAAAAAGATTTGATTGAAAACTTATTTTGAAAAAGATGTGATTAAAAAGATATGATTTGAAAACAATTTTAAAAGATATGATTTGAAAATAATTTGAAAAGATATGATTTTTAAAAAAATTTAATGACTTGCCTAACAAGAAAAGATATGATTCAAACATAAAACCTTCCTCAACAGAAAAGGCAAAAAATGTTCAATCAAATCATTAATTGTTAGTAAGTATCTTTGAAAAAGGAAAGAAATTGATTTTGAAAACATTTGATTGAAAAGATATGATTTGAAAAAGATTTGATTTTGAAAAACTTTGAAAACTTGAGAAAAAATTGATTTTGAAAACAGAATCTTCCCCCTTGTGCCATCCTGGCGTTAAACGCCCAGAATGGTGCACATTCTGGCGTTTAACGCCCAAACTACTACCCTTTTGGGCGTTAAACGCCCAGCCAGGCACCCTGGCTGGCGTTTAAACGCCAGTTTGTCTTCTTCACTGGGCCTTTTTGAATGCCCAGCTTTTTCTGTGTGATTCCTCTGCAGTATGTTCTGAATCTTCAATTCTCTGTATTATTGACTTGAAAAGACACAAATTAAAAATATTTTTGGATTTTTAATAATGAGGAATAATCAAAATGCAACTAAAATCAAATAACAATGCATGCAAGACACCAAACTTAGCAGCTTGTATACTACTGACACTAACAACATGAGAATGCATATGAGAAACACAAAAATACTCAAGTCAATAGAATTCAAAGATCAAAACAAGAAAATCATCAAGAACAACTTGAAGATTAATGAAGACACATGCATAAATTTAAAAAATGCAAAAAGAACAGAAACATGCAATTGACACCAAACTTAAGATGAGACTCTAGACTTAAACAAGAAATATTTTTGGTTTTTATGATTTTGTAATTTTTTTTGGATTTTTCGAAAATTAAGTGAAAAGGAAAATAAAGGTATCAAAATTCTTAATGAGAATTCCAGGAATCATGCAATGTTAGTCTAAAGGAATTAGACATAGCTAGCTAAGCTTCAGCAAGACATTGCATTCAAGAGCTAAATTGATGATGATCAATCAGCTTTGGTGATGATAAGAACATCACCTTGAAACACTAGAATTCATTCTTAAGAACTCTGAAGAAAAATAATACCTAATCTAAGCAACAAGATGAACCGTCAGTTGTCCATACACAAGAACAATCCCCGGCAACGGCGCCAAAAACTTGGTGCGCGAAATTGTGATCACTACAACTTCGCACAACTAACCAGCAAGTGCACTGGGTCGTCCAAGTAATACCTTACGCGAGTAAGGGTCGATCCCACGGAGATTGTTGGTATGAAGCAAGCTATAGTCACCTTGTACATCTCAGTCAGGCAGACTCAAATGGGTATAGATGATGAATAAAACGTAAAGATAAAGATAGTGATACTTATGTATATCATTGGTGTAAGAGCTTCAGACAAGTGTATGAAGATGCCTTCCCTTCCGTCTCTCTGCTTTCCTACTGCCTTCATCCAATCCTTCTTACTCCTTTCCATGGCAAGCTCGTGTAGGGTTTCACTGTTGTCAGCAGCTACCTCCCATCCGCGCAGTGAAAGCTAATGCACGTACTCTGTCACAGTACTGCCAATCACCGGTTTGGTTCCCTCCCCTACCGGAATAGAATCCCTCTTTTGCGTCTGTCACTAACGCCCAGTAGGTTACAGGTTTGAAGCACGTCACAGTCATTCAGTCATTGAATCCTACTCAGAATACCACAGACAAGGTTTAGACCTTCCGGATTCTCTTGAATGCCGCCATCAGGTCCTGCCTATACCACGAAGATTCCGATTAAAGAATCCAAGAGATATTCACTAAGCCTCAGATGCTTGTAGAACAAGAGTGGTTGTCAGTCACTTTGTTCATGGGTGAGAGTGGTGATGGGCGTCAATCATCACCTTCATCAAGTTGAAGAACAAGTGATATCTTGGACAAAGAACAAGCGGAATTGAATAGAAGAACAATAGTAATTGCATTAATACTCGAGGTACAGCAGAGCTCCACACCTTAATCTATGGTGTGTAGAAACTCCACCGTTGAAAATACATAAGAACAAAAGTGATCATTGGTTTTGGTCCCTAGAGAGGGAACCAGAAGAACCAAGATCTGATCTAAGAACTAGATGTCCAAAGATGAAAATACAATAGTGAAAGGTCCTATTTATAAGAAACTAGTAGCCTAAGGTTTACAGAGATGAGTAAATGACATAAAAATCCACTTCCGGGCCCACTTGGTGTGTGCTTGGGCTGAGCAATGAAGCAATTTCGTGTAGAGACTCTTCTTGGAGTTAAACGCCAGCTTTTATGCCAGTTTGGGCGTTTAACTCCCATTTAGGTGCCAGTTCCGGCGTTTAACGCTGGGATTTCTTGAGGTGACTTTGAACGCCAGTTTGGGCCATCAAATCTTGGGCAAAGTATGGACTATTATATATTGCTGGAAAGCCCAGGATGTCTACTTTCCAACTCCGTTGAGAGAGCGCCAATTGGGCTTCTGTAGCTCCAGAAAATCCACTTCGAGTGCAGGGAGGTCAGAATCCAACAGCATCTGCAGTCCTTTTGAGTCTCTGGATCAGATTTTTGCTCAGATCCCTCAATTTCAGCCAGAAAATACCTGAAATCACAGAAAAACACACAAACTCATAGTAAAGTCCAGAAAAGTGAATTTTAATTAAAAACTAATAAAAATATAATAAAAACTCAACTAAAACTACCAAAAACATACTAAAAACAATGCCAAAAAGCGTATAAATTATCCGCTCATCAGAGTCTCAACATCCTTTAATTCAGAACCTGAGAGAACCCTTTGGAGACGAAAAAGGGAGGCAAGAGGAAAAAGAATTATTGGCGCTGAAGAAGAGGAAGAGTATTTTGAACCCAACATGGAAGAGAATTTGGAGAACAATCATGAAGAAGAAGCTCATAATCATGCCAGAGAAGGACATGCAAACCGGACTGGGCACGAAAGGAGGGTCTTGGGATCCTATATCAATCCTAATCCAGGAAACTGTGGAAGCAGCATTCAGAAACCCACCATACATGCCAACAATTTCGAGCTAAAACCTCAGCTCATCACTTTGGTGCAAAATAATTGCTCATTTGGAGGAGGTGCTCAAGAAGACCCTAACCAATACTTGACCACCTTCTTAAGGATTTGTGACACGGTGAAGTCCAATGGAGTCCACCCCGATGTCTATAGGTTGCTCTTGTTCCCCTTTTCACTCAGGGACAAGGCAACAAAGTGGCTTGAATCCTTCCCAAAAGAAAGCCTGACAAATTGGGAGGAGGTAGTGAACAATTTTTTAGCAAGATTTTATCCTCCTCAAAGGATTAATAGGCTAAGAACTGAGGTGCAGACTTTCAGGCAACAAGATGGTGAGATACTTTATGAAGCATGGGAGAGATTCAAAGACTTGACAAGAAGATGTCCACCAGAGATGTTTAATGAGTGGGTTCAACTTCACATCTTCTATGAAGGTCTTTCCTATGAGTCAAAGAAGGCTGTAGATCATTCATCAGGAGGTTCTTTAAACAAGAAGAAAACCGTTGAAGAAGCCATAGATGTCATTGAAACAGTTGCTGAGAATGACTACTTCTATGCCTCTGAAAGAAGTAACACTAGAGGAGTAATGGAGCTGAACCACATGGATGCATTGTTAGTCCAAAACAAGATGATCACCAAGCAGCTAGCAGATCTTACCAAGAAGATGGAAGAGAACCAAGTTGCAGCAGCCATCACCTCATCACCAACTCATGAAGGAGTAAACATGGGAGAAGAAGGTGACTGGGAGCAAGCCAACTATGTGGGAAATTCACCTAGACAAGTCCATGATCCATACTCTAAAACCTATAACTCTGGATGGAGAAATCACCCAAACTTTGGATGGGGAAACCAACAAGACCAAGGACAAGATCAGAGACGTTCCAACTTCAACTCCAACAACAATGCCACTCATCAAAACACTTCACAGAGATATTACCAACATCCATCTAACCGACCTTCTCAACCACCTAACCTCAACCCACCATCATCCACAGATGATAGGCTTTCAAAGATTGAGGCTCTACTTGAAAACATATGCAGAGAAGTCCAAGACAACAAAGTGTTTAAGGAAGAAGTGCGAGCCAACATCAAGAACCAAGGAGAAAATATCAAGAGATTGGAATCCCAAGTAGGTTATCTATCTCGACAAATTCCCAAACCCACTGATGGATTCCCCAGTGATACAGAGAAGAATCCAAGAGGAGAACCAAAGAAAGTGAGATGGGAAGAATGCAAAATGATAACCACAAGTGATGAGGGGAGTATGAATGGAGTAGAACACCTCCAAAATAACCAAAAGGAAAGTCAAGAGGAAGGAAACTATGCAACTCCACTCACATCCAAGGAAGAGCTAAAGAAGAAGGAGGTATTGAACCCATATGCACCTTTTCCCCACAGGCTTAAAGGTGGTGTAGCAGGGAGAATGTATTCAAGGTTTCTTGATATGTTTGCATCTTTAGATGTAAATATACCATTCATTAAGGCCTTCCAACAGATGCCCTTCTACATTAAGTATATAAAGGAGCTACTAGCCAGAAAAAGTCCATTGAAGGGTGGACAAACAATCAAGATTAACAAAGATTGTAGTGCTCTCATTCAACCAGGACCACCCACAAAGAAGGAGGATCCAGGAAGCTTCCACATTCCTTGTGCCATAGGAGAAACAATGATTGACAAAGGGCTTTGTGACTTGGGAGCAAGCATCAACTTAATGCCTCTCTCTCTCTCATGAAGAAGCTCCAAATCAATGAACTAACTCCCACTGATGTAATTATCAGATTGGCTGACAAAACCCAAAAACAAGCAGTAGGAGTAGTTAAAAATGTGCTGGTGAAGGTTTGGAGCTACTATCTTCCCACAGATTTTGTTGTTCTGGAAATGGATGAGAATCCTATTTACCCCATCATTCTGGGAAGACCATTTCTAGCCACAGCTAGAGCACTCATAGATGTAGAACGAGGAGAGTTAGTGCTGAGAATACATGATGAGCAGCTCGCTTTCAATGTTTACAACCTCTCACAAGGAGCAGATCATGAAGACAATAAGATGATAGAAAACCCAAACGAGGAAGCACAAACAACACAATTGGAAGCCCCATTGGTTGGGGAGCCATATAGTCAGGAAGAACCATGTTCAAAGGTGATCCAAGAGGAACCAGAACCACCAGATTCATGCAAGAACAATAACAAGAATCTCCTAGAGAAAGAATCCATAGAAAACAAGAAAACATCAATGGAAACAAGGAAAAGAATTCCAAGGGGATGGAGAAATAAGAAAATTCCTACAGACAATTTCTCACCAGGTGATGAAGTTACTTCTACATACTTTCCATCTATACCACCTCACCTAACCACTATTCCATCTCAGCTACCTCCTGTGTATACTATCAATAAAATCTTATCCTTAGAGCATCTGGAGCTCGTCAACAAAGCTAACAGATATAGATTCACTGCAAGAGGAGAGGACTTCAAGCACTATCAACCACCTTGACAAGAACCAAACGTCAAGCTAGTGACGCTAAAGAAGCGCTTCATGGGAGGCAACCTATGTTCTATAACTCTCTCTTTCTTAAATTTCTAATAGGAGCAACAAAACAATTTCCATGAAATTTCAATCCAACTTTGACAATTAATATAAAGTTCTTTCACATGCAACGTATAGTACATGACAAGTTTGGTGTTCAAACACATCAATTGAACACACTTTATGAGAAAGATTTATGTCCCAAACTTGTTGTACCATAGGATCAAAAACAAGTTTGGTGTGCTGACGTGCATGCTTGAGAAGCTTAATAATTAGTTGAGTTGCATCCAAAAAAAAAGAGAAAAGAAAAAGAAAGAGGGAGAGAGATTTTTGCTTCGTTAGTTCACCTTTTGAATTTTCCCACCAATTTTGCAATTAATCTTCACATTCTCTCTTTGTCATATATAGGGAATCAAAAAGGACATTGATGGTACTTGATAGGACAAGAGGTTCGCCACTACACCAAGGAAATTTCACACTTGTCCTCATAGGGAATGTCCTTGGAAGTGTTGCCATGCAACATTGGGAATGAATGGCTTTGAAGACCAAATCAAGACCCTTATAAAGGAGCTGATCCTTGTGCTCCTTCAATCCTAAAACCCCAACCATCCACTATCAAACACCATCATCAATCCACACCTGGTGCACGAAATTGTGATTCATTCTTTTCATAACTCAAACAGTCCCCGGTAATGGCTCCAAAAACTTGGTGCTCAATACCATGGTCTAAACACAACTTCGCACAACTAACCAGCAAGTGCACTGGGTCGTCCAAGTAATAAACCTTACGCGAGTAAGGGTCGATCCCACGGAGATTGTTGGTATGAAGCAAGCTATGGTCACCTTGTAAATCTCAGTTAGGCAGATTCAAATGGTTATAGATGATTTATGAATAAAGCATAAAATAAGGATAGAGATACTTATGTAATTCATTGGTGAGAATTTCAGATAAGCGTATGGAGATACTTTGTCCCTTCCGTCTCTCTGCTTTCCTACTGTCTTCATCCAATCTTTCTTACTCATTTCCATGGAAAGCTGTATGTTGGGCATCACCGTTGTCAGTGGCTACAGTCCCGTCCTCTCAGTGAAAATGTTCAACGCGCTCTGTCACAGCACGGCTAATCATCTGTCGGTTCTCAATCAGGTTGGAATAGAATCCATTGATTCTTTTGCGTCTGTCACTAACGCCCAGCCTTCAGGAGTTTGAAGCTCGTCACAGTCATTCAATCATTGAATCCTACTCAGAATACCACAGACAAGGTTTAGACTTTTCGAATTCTCTTGAATGCCGCCATCAATTCTAGCTTATACCACGAAGATTCTGATTAAGGAATCCAAGAGATATCCACTCAATCTAAGGTAGAACGGAGGTGGTTGTCAGGTACACGTTCATAGGTGAGAATGATGATGAGTGTCATGGATCATCACATTCATCAAGTTGAGGAACAAGTGATATCTTAGAACAAGAATAAGCTGAATTGAATAGAAGAACAATAGTAATTGCATTAATACTCGAGGTACAGCAGAGCTCCACACCTTACTCTATGGTGTGTAGAAACTCCACCGTTGAAAATACATAAGAACAAAAGTGATCATTGGCTTCGGCCCCAGAGAGGGAACCAGAAGAGCCAAGATCTAGGCATGGCCGTGAGGCCAGCCCCCAAAACGTGATCAAAAGATCTAAAGATCTGATCTAAGAACTAGATGTCCAAAGATGAAAATACAATAGCAAAAGGTCCTATTTGTAGAGAACTAGTAGCATAGGGTTTACAAAGATGAGTAAATTACATAAAAATCCACTTCCTGGCCCACTTGGTGTGTGCTTGGGCTGAGCGTTGAAGCTTTCATGCGTAGAGACTTTTCTTGGAGTTAAACGCCAGCTTTTATGCCAGTTTGGGCATTTAACTCCGATTCTTGTGCCATGGTGCACGAAATTGTGATCATCAATGGCGCCATCAACATGGTACGCTCATTGCAATCTCAACTCTCTATCACAACTCCGCACAACTAACCAGCAAGTGCACTAGGTCGTCCAAGTAATAAACCTTACGCGAGTAAGGGTCGATCCCACGGAGATTGTTGGTATGAAGCAAGCTATGGTCACCTTGTAAATCTTAGTCAGGCAGACTCAAATGGGTATAGATGATATATGAATAAAACATAAAGATAAAGATAGAGATACTTATGTATATCATTGGTGAGAGCTTCAGATAAGCGTATGAAGATGCTTGTCCCTTCCGTCTCTCTGCTTTCCTACTGTCTTCATCCAATCCTTCTTACTCCTTTCCATGGCAAGCTTATGCAAGGGTTTCACCGTTGTCAGTGGCTACCTCCCATCCTCTCAGTGGAAATGTTCAACGCACCCTGTCACGGCACGGCTATCCATCTGTCGATTCTCGATCAGGCCAGAATAGAATCCAGTGATTCTTTTGCGTCTGTCACTAACGCCCCGCCCTCAGGAGTTTGAAGCACGTCACAGTCATTCAATCATTGAATCCTACTCAGAATACCACAGACAAGGTTAGACCTTCCGGATTCTCTTGAATGCCGCCATCAGTTCTTGCTTATACCACGAAGACTCTGATCTCACGGAATGGCTGGCTCGGTAGTCAGGCGAGCACTCGGTTTTCAGGCAATCAACCATGCATCGTGTATCAGGAATCCAAGAGATATTCACCCAATCGAAGGTAGAACGGAGGTGGTTGTCAGTCACACGTTCATAGGTGAGAATGATGATGAGTGTCACGGATCATCACATTCATCAAGTTGAAGAACAAGTGATATCTTAGAACAAGAACAAGTTGAATTGAATAGAAGAACAATAGTAATTGCATTAATACTCGAGGTACAGCAGAGCTCCACACCTTAATCTATGGTGTGTAGAAACTCCACCGTTGAAAATACATAAGAACAAGGTCTAGGCATGGCCGTGAGGCCAGCCCCCAAATGATCTAAGAACTAGATGTCCAAAGATGATCTAAAGATCTAAAATGATCAAAAGATTCAAATACAATAGTAAAAGGTCCTATTTATAGAAAACTAGTAGCCTAAGGTTTACAAAAATGAGTAAATGACATAAAAATCCACTTCCGGGCCCACATGGTGTGTGCTTGGGCTTAGCATTGAAGCATTTTCGTGTAGAGACTCTTCTTGGAGTTAAACGCCAGCTTTTATGCCAGTTTGGGCGTTTAACTCCCATTTTGGTGCCAGTTCCGGCGTTTAACGCTGGGAAATCTGAAGGTGACTTTGAATGCCGGTTGGGCCATCAAATCTTGGGCAAAGTATGGACTATCATATATTGCTGGAAAGCCCAGGATGTCTACTTTCCAACGCCATTGAGAGCGCGCCAATTGGGCTTCTGTAGCTCCAGAAAATCCACTTCGAGTGCAGGGAGGTCAGAATCCAACAGCATCTGCAGTCCTTTTCAGTTTCTGAATCAGATTTTTGCTCAGGTCCCTCAATTTCAGCCAGAAAATACCTGAAATCACAGAAAAACACACAAACTCATAGTAAAGTCCAGAAAAGTGAATTTTAACTAAAAACTAATAAAAATATACTAAAAAATAACTAGATCATACTAAAAACATACTAAAAATAATGCCAAAAAGCGTACAAATTATCCGCTCATCATGCCAGTTCCAGCGTTTAACACCAGGCAATTTTGAGCTGATTTGGAACGCCGGTTTGGGCCATCAAATCTTGGGCAAAGTATGAACTATTATACATTGCTGGAAAGACCAGGATGTCTACTTTCCAACGCAGTTGAGAGCGCGCCAATTGGGATTTTATAGCTCCAGAAAATCCACTTCGAGTGCAGAGAGGTCAGAATCCAACAGCATCTGCAGTTCTTTTCAGCCTCTGAATCAGATTTTCGCTCAGGTCCCTCAATTTCAGCCAGAAAATACCTGAAATCACAGAAAAACACACAAACTCATAGTAAAATCCAGAGAAGTGAATTTTAACTAAAAACTAATAAAAATATCATAAAAACTAACTAAAACATACTAAAAACATACTAAAAACAATGCCAAAAAGCGTATAAATTATCCGCTCATCAACACCCTTCAAGCAATCGCCATTTTCCTATTTAAACCTCTTCACACAACCTCTCCAATCTCCATACACACTTATACTCACCATTCCCACTCTCTCCTTTCGGTCCTACACACATCAATAGAACACCTTATCATCCCCAAACAAGTGGACAAACTGAGATATCCAACAGAGAGCTAAAAGACTGTGGATGCATCAAGAAAGGATTGGTCGAAGAAGCTGGATGATGCTCTTTGGTCATACCGAACAGCATTCAAAACACCACTTGGAATGTCCCCATATCAACTGGTGTATGGAAAAGCTTGTCATTTACCACTGGAACTGGAACACAAAGCTCTCTAGGCTCTCAAGATACTAAATTTTGACAGCATTGCTGCTGGTGCAAAGAGGATCTTGCAGCTGCAAGAGATGGAGGAATTTAGATCGCAAGCCTACGAAAATGCCAAGATTTATAAAGAAAAGGCGAAGAGAAGACATGATCTGCATATTGCACCCAGGAGTTTCAAAAAGGGGCAACAAGTACTCCTTTACAATTCCAAATTGAGATTGTTCCCAGGAAAACTCAAATCAAGGTGGTCCGGACCTTTTCTTGTCACAAAAGTCTCGCCATATGGACACATAGAAATCATGGATGAAAGTTCAGAGAGGACTTTCACTGTGAACGGACAAAGGCTGAAGCATTATATGGGCAACATGGGGGAAAACCCCAGAGTAAAGTATCATCTCAAGTAATGGAGGAATCGTCGAGCTAGCGACGCTAAAAGAGCACTTTGTTGGGATGTAACCCAACCTGAGGTAGTTTCCTTTTCATCTTCATTTCAATAAAGATCACAAGTTGTTTCCCCTGTATTGCGAGGAGCTAAGTTTGGTGTTCCACACCAAAACAACCCAAGAGTGAAAGTATAATTCTAAGTTTGGTGTCTGACAAACCCCAATTTGACGGTTTATTTTGTATTGAATTTAGGGTATTTTGATAACCTCTTGTCACATTTAGCCTATAAATTAGCATGGTTTTGTTATCTCTCCCGTATTTGTGCCTAAGTGTAAAAACATGCTTTTTAAGCCTTATTTTGATGAATTCTAGTTCTTCTTTGATTCCATAAGATGCCTTGATGTGTTTGTTAGTAATCTCAGGATGAAATAGGCTAAGCATGGATCAAAGGAAGCAAGGAAGGAAGCATGCAAGTGGAGAGAAGCACAAAAAGCCAAAGAACTGATCTCGGCCAAGCACGCGTACGCGCACAAGGCGCTCGCGCGCACATCGCAGAATTAGCCAGGGACGTGCACGTGTACCGTGCGCGCACGCGTCGTAATCCGCACGTGATTCTTTTATTGCAACACGTGCCTGGTGATTTTAGAAGGTTTTAGCAACCAACTTTGGTGCCAAAATGCATATAAGAGCCAAGGATTGAAGGGGGTTAACACACATTCACACCCATAAACTCATTTTTAGATCTTTAGATAGATATTTTTAGTTAGTTACATTTGTAGAGAGAAAAACTCCAACTTCTCTCTAGGATTCATCTTCATTTTCTCAATTCTCAACCATTCCTTGGTGAGATCTATTGCCACTCTCAATTTACTTTGTTCATGTTGTAGATCCTCTTCTCTAATCCCAATTAGTGTTTGTAATTGTTCAATTCTTATACATCTTAGGTTTAACTTTGTTGTTTTGGATTCTATTGATTCATATGAAGATCTCATTTTCATTGTTATTCATTGTTGATTGTTGTTAATCTCTTGTGTTGAATTGCTTTGATTCTAAATCTCTTCTCAATTTTACTATGTCTTTCATTCTTGCCCTCCAAATGTTTGAGAAAATGCCAACTTTAGATATGGAGTAGCATCCCCTCACTTGGCCTAATGGTTGAGTCATTGGAGACACTTGAATAGTGGATGTCAATTGTTGATTGAGAATTGAGAATTGCTAATTGACTTAGGGTGCACTAAAGCTAGACTTCCCTAGGGTAAGACTAGGACTTGTGACTTGAGTTAATTACTTTTACTTGACTTCCCTCTATGATTAGGGGTTAACTAAGTAAAGCAATACTCCTTCGTTATCACAATTGAAGGAAGCTATAGTGATGGAACTTCCAATGTTCAACCTTGGCCAAGGCTTTTAATATTGATTGATTGTTGTTTTCTTTTATTCGCACTTTTATGCCACACTCTTCAAGCCACAAAAGACTACTTAACCAATAACATGCATCCTTGTAGCATTCCTAGGAAAGAACGACTCGGGACTAATACTCTCGATTATAGATTGTAGATTTGTTTGATGATGGATTTTGCGTCGGTTTAGACTATACTACGATTGATTACTTAATAATTTCTATACCGGCAAAAATACATTTATCAGTGTCCCACGAAAGATATTAGTTAGAATCACACTACACCCCCAAAACACATTGCTAGCTCCAACCAATCAAGGGAACCACTTAGCTGTAGTTTACTTTCCAGTCAAGAATTGTTTTGTTAATAACATGATATAAGGTTCTCTGCATGTATGCAAACTTTTGTACTGGACAAGGAACTAAGTTTGGTGTTCACACACCAAATTCAGTTCAGAAGTTCACAAGCATACATGCAAGCTAACTATTTCTCAAGTGCTTCGGGAACAAGCAACTTCCAAGAACTTTGCAGGAACCTTATGAGGAAATGGTACACCTTCATCCAAGGAAGTAAAGTAGCAAAGAGTATGGATGATGACAAAGAGGAGGACAACTAGAACCCATCACCCGAAGGTTGTATTGTTACTTAATTCCATGTGATGAGAATGTTAAAATTGGAATTCCAAATGCACCTTTGATTAATAGTTACTCGTTAGTTGGAACCTTTTCAATTTTGTCTTCAATTCTCCTTGTTTAAGTCTATGTTATTGAGCCTAATGTCTTGAATATTCACTTGCACCTTTCTTACGTGTATGCTTGTCTCTTTAAGTTAATCAAAAAGAAAATGTTATGAAAAGAATGAGAGTGGAGTTATTTTGTAAAGTGCATTCTGAATGTTTGTGGTAGGATGATTAGTAAGCTAAGTTGGTTCACCAAGAAAGGAAAGAAAGCAGCTATCTATCCTAAGTCCTATGCTTGAAACACATCCTATGAGACAAACTCAATAATAAGATCCCAGTAAGAAAAGAAAAAAAAGCAATAAAAGTGAAAAATGAAGAAATACAATAAGAAACAATGCTAGGCACCAAGGGTTTTAAGATTGAGGCATGTGTCTGTGGTGTTCATGTGCAAGGGATATGCTTGGATGAATAAGCTCTTAGGGGTGCCTTATCACTTGGTAACTTGGATTAACTAATCCGGGATTATCAGCTGAAAGTCCACTATCAAGAGTGACCTTTGCTACAGAACATTTAGTAACCCAAAGAGGTACTGGACACCAAAGTCTCAAGAAAGAAAAATAACAAACCATGTGCCTGTGGTGTGTATGTATGAGGGAAAGAGACTTGAGGGAGTAAGTCCTTAGGGGTGTTTTAACACCTAGCACCTTGAACCAACTGGTTTGGGAGTGTTGGCTGAAAGCTTATCATAAAGAGTCGCCCTCTTACAGAGCACTTAGCCAAAAGAAAAATGTAATAAGCTTTAGGAAGGATCAACAAGAAAGGAGTCTCAAAGGATGCAATCAAGAAAGTGACCAAGGAATTGATAAAGGCTTGAAACCTAAAAGGAAAGAACCTAAGTTGCTATGCATGAAACTCCATAAACCAGAAATTCTACTTCTATTTTATCTTCTTGTTATTTCATTTCATTCTTCCTATGTTTCAGTACTTGCTTAGAGACAAGCAAGATTTAAGTTTGGTGTTGTGATGCGCATGCATCATTGCCTACTTTTAGTAGTTATTTCAGTAGATTTCTGTTTAGTTTTCATACAAATATTGCCAATATATGAGTAATAGTATGAAAAATCTCTGCATGAAACAAAATCTCAAGCATAGGTGAATTTTAGCTAATATACAGGGTAAATATGATAAAATAGATCACACTAAGTGAAGTTTTGATTTTGAGTATTATTAGCACACTTAGTATATAAAGATCATCTTGTATGTTACCTTGATGCACTTTGTTTGATTGATTTCAGGCCAAAAGAAGCAGAGAAGAGCCACGTTAGTGCTACTAACGTGGGCACTAACGTGGAAGGAAGGAAAGTTGGAACGTTAGTGGGAACGTTAATGGCATTAACTTTGAAGAAGGGCCAACGTTAGTGGAAAAAGTGAGTGCCACTAACGTTTGCGAAGGTGCAAAAAGACCCACGTTAACTAAGTTAACGTGGTAGTTAACATGGAAGGAAAGGAAGATGCCAACGTTAGTGGAAAAAGTGAGTGCCACTAACGTTTGCGAAGCAAAAAGACCCACGTTAACAGCCACGTTAACTAAGTTAACGTGGTAGTTAACGTGGAAGGAAAGGGAGGTGCCAACGTTAGTGGAAAAAGTGAGTGCCACTAACGTTGGCGAAGCAAAAAAAGACCCACGTTAACTAAGTTAACGTGGTAGTTAACGTAGGCAAAAGTCCCACCTGGCAGCCTCACCATGTCTTCTTCAAACACGCATAACTTGAGCCACAAAGCTCCAAATGAGGTGATTTCAGTGGCATTGGAAAGTATGATTCTAGAGCTTTCCAAGCATATATGGCACTACATGATTGACACTAAATTTGAGGGAGAAAATCTGCCTCGAAAGTGCAAAGATGAACATGGTATCAACCTGTAGTAAGGCCAACTGACCTCTTCACCTTCCAAGAAATATAACTCGAGCTGTAGAGCTCCAAATGATGCGCTTCCAAAAGCATTGGAAAGTAGACATCCAGAGCTTTCCAAAAATATATAATAGTATAGGGTGGACATTACTTTTAAGCCCCTGATCGCTAGCGTTATTGTGACTCACGTTTTCTATTAACGCTAGTCGCTAGCGTTAACGTGACTCACGTTTTTCATTAACGCTAGCGACTATGCCAGCGACCATGTCCACTTCAAAGAAGTATAACTTGAGTTACAGAGATCCAATTGAGGTGATTCCAGTTGCGTTAGAAATCTGACATTCAGAGCTTTCCAAAGATATATAATAGTCTATAGTGGGCATGAAATTGAAGCACAAACAAGAGGCATCTTCTAAGCCCCAAAAACACCAACTGGGCAGCATTTCACCATGGGCCTCAATTTGATCACTTCTCTTTCAAGGACCACCCAACCTCAAGGAAGCAAGCCCACAAGTGTCAACCAATCAAGGCCACAAGAAGCATCTAGAGTAGGAATTTTCATTTAATTGTAATTTGCTTTTAATTTCATTTTGTAATTTAGGAAAGCCTATATAAAGGTCTTAGTTTGTACATTCAAACGGAAACAGAGAATTGAAGGAAGGGGGAGAGAATGAAGACCAATTCGAATTTCTGTGAATTGGCACACTCCAAGGGGAGTGGGTCTTCGGATCCCTCCCCTCAACCACTCTTCTTCCTTTTCTCTTCTTTTCTTCCTTAGGAGTACTTTCTTTTCTTTGTACCTTCCATTTATGAATTTTGAAGTTTCAATTTCAGTTTAATCTTTATCTTTATTTTTCTGCACTTTCTTTCTTTTCTATTTTGGTAGAGCAATGACCAACTAACTCTTTTCATTGGGTTAGAGAGCTCTATTGTGATTCAATGGATCAATTGTAGTTCTTATTCTTCTTCTTCTTTATTTTCTCTTGATTTTACTAGAGAGCTTTCAATCTTCATCCAATTGGGTAATTGTCTTGGAAGAGAAATTGCTCATACTTGGGTTTCCTCAAAACCTTGGAAGAGGAATGAGGAAATCATGCTAGAAATGCTCTCTCACACTGGATTAGGTTGGGGGTTGGATGGATCTTGTGACATTTAATCCTACCAATACTTTGATCTATGAATGTGTGTGGTATAATCAGTGACCAAACTTCATCTCTTCCCATGAGCAATTAAATCAAGGAATTGGGCAATTGTTCAAGCTTAGAGAGATTGGATTGCCAAGGAATTGGAATCCAATCACTTAAGATTGCCAAGGAGATCAATGAATGCATTGATTGAGGAAGAGATGAGAATGAACTTGATCCGGAGGATTACAATATCTCTTGATCCCAATGTTCATTTTACTTTTAGTTCTTACATTTACTTTTCTTGCCATTTTATTTTTCTGCACTTTATTGCTTTCTTTACTTTTATTCCATTTACATTTCCTTGTTACTTATCACTCCAATATGATTCGTCTAACTAGGATAATTAATTAACCATTGATTGCTTAATCCGTTAATCTCTGTGGGATTCGACCTCACTCTTTTGTGAGTTATTACTTGACGACAATTCGGTATACTTGTCGAAGAGAAATTTGTTGAGAGACAAGTTTCCATGCATCATGCAATACTCCATTAACTGAAAATGACAGGACTACTTGATTGTGCCAAAGGTTAGAGGTTTCCACATCGGGGTTTGAGGCTCTCAAAGTACTATTTTCATTGAAGAACTGCACTATTTCAGACACTAATGGAAGAGGAGGAATGACCTGAACGTCATCATCTTCTTCGCAAGGATGAGCGATGGCAGAAGCAGCATCCATGGTTGCCAGAGAAGAGGAAGCGGCAGTGATGGCTAGCGTAGAGTTCGAATGAAGAATGGATTGGGAAGCCATGGAAGATGTGTTGCTCAAAGAGAAAAGAGATTAGGATTTTTGAAGGGTAGAGTTTTCAAAATTGGGGATGATTTGATAAAAAGAGAAGGAAAATTGCAAAAATAATGATGGAGTGAGGAGTGCTCTATTTAAAGAATTGCTCATTAAAACTCGGAGAATGTTATGCGTGCCATTTTAAAGGTTGCGTATCTATCTTTTCAAATCTTGAGAATTTGAAAAGACTGCACGTACTGGAACAAGGAGTATTAAAACTTGTATTTTTGAACAAAATAACAAGTTTTAAAAGGGCAATTTGTTGGTACTAAAAGTGGATTTTCTTGACAGGAAGGTGTTTCGACTATTGATTGTGTCAATATAAAGACTTAGTTAAAACTCGTAATAAAAGCAGAGATGAGCAAGCCGAAGTCGAAGACAGATAGTGCGAGAGCATCGAAGTCGAAAAGCAGTTATTGTCTTTCCTTGAATATCAAGACTTGTTACTCGACCTTCAAGCTGAGTTGAGAACATGGGTACAAAATTTGAGGAGCAAGCTGAAGAGAGCGTAGGACTTGAAGATGAAAGTAAGAGAAGACATAGGATATTAAAACTTGAGAGTCAAGATTTTTCATAGTCAAGGCAAGGTCGTGGCCTGAGAAAAAGAAAAAAGCTAGATCATGGTCAAGGTTTTTCATGGTCAAGTCTATTCTCATGGTCTATGAATGGGAGAAGTTAAGAAGAGTTCAAAGACTTTAATCAAAACATTTCACCATCACACAAAAACTCTGCAAAAATTTCAATGTCAACGACGCAATGGAAGATCATGGAGTGCAAGTGCATGTGAGTGTCAGGAGTCCATTTTTATTTTATTTTTCTTTGTTTTTCCTTTTAGTTTTAATTCATTTATTTTCATTTCTTTGCTTTCAATATTTTATTGTTATTTTGCTTTCTTTCAATTTCAATTTTACTCTTTCATTTATTTTATGTATTTCCTTTTATTTGCTACAATTTGCCACCAGTATTTCGACACAATTTGTTTTAACACAAACGCTAAGTAACTTCTGAGTCGAGCCTACTTTTTTTCAGAGGAGTCGTATATGATCTCTGAACTGAGATCTTGATACAAATTTGATTCGACGCCTTACCAAAAATCAAGTGAAATAGAGATTAATTATTTAATATAGAGTTTTTAAAAATAAAAAATAAAAAAATTGGCATCAGCACTAGAAAAAAGAAGAAAGAATTAAGTCAAATATGACATGTAAAAAACTAAATACTAAAATATAAATTTGATATAATTCATTCATATAATCTATACTGTTTAACTCATTTTTATTTCGATACCAAAAACCATAGTCTAAAATGTATATATGCATGCAACTCTAATCATTATTGTATCTTCTCTCGTTAAAATAGATTAAAGGTTGTGACTGGTTATTGTTAGTTAATAAACTATTGTAAGGCTAAATACATATTCATCACAAATGAAATTTTATTTAAGAATTTATGATAAGTTAATAAGTTGTATGTACAAGTTTAATATTTATTTAAATAGACTATTAAATTAATTATAAATTTAATATTTATTTAAATTTTAAAAAGATTAATGAGTGAACTACTTGAGTAAAAGTTTGTTTAGAAAGTTTTAAAGTAACATTGTTTTAAAATTTGAACATGCTATTTTATATATAAAAAGAATTTAATTTTGATATATTGATAGTATAAAACATTTTACACAATCATGCATTCATGTAATTACATCTGTTCTTTTGGATGATTATTTACGTGATTAATATAAAAGATAGTTATTTTTACTGTTATGGTATTATTGAATGCACATATAAAACTAATTTATCCCATTGTATCAAAATTAAATTTATATAAAAAGGGGTAAAAAAGTATGATTATATCATGGACGTTTTTTTTTTTTTTTGGTTGGCATTTCAACATGGGCTTAACCAATATCTAATCTTGTAACGGAATGAGTCTGTCCATAAGCTTGGGCTTTCCTCACACGTTCACCCGTTAAAAGTTGGGCCCTCATGGTTCCTGACTGATGGAATAGGTCCTTAGGCGTAATAGCTTCTTTCATGGTATGCTAGCTTTTTTTTTTTTTACTTTTTGGGTCTAGTCATGGTAGGATTGGTAAATGGTATCTTTTTGGTTTTGGTCGATGTCATAGTAGGGTAGTCAATGATACCTAACAGGCAGTTTAAAGAGGTAGGTTTTTGTCAATTTTCCTTGTCTTAAGCTTAGGTTGTGTAGGGTTGTGCTGGGGGCTCTACTTGGTGGCCCCTTGTGTCCTTTGGCCCATTCTGCCACTAACCACAAATGCTTTGACGCAATGACAATTCATTTGTGTTGTGACTAACTTATTTGGGTTTGAAATTTGATTGAAATTAAGTAGTGGAAGTGTGGAACGTGGATGAATTTATTATGTAATAGCTAAAATTAAAAACTGTTTAGTTCATTTAATAAAATGTTTTTTGAAAAATTAAGAGATTAAAATTTTAATTGAGAGGATCTATTATTGTTGCGCCCTCTACTGCCCATTTTCACTGACCACGTTATTGACAAAAAAAAGGGTCATGAAGATATAATTATTATTATTGACAAACTCAATCCAAATTTCCCTAAGAAAAGGTAATACATTATTGCGTAAAAGGTAAAAACTGAAAGGTGTACTAGAATAGACTAATTCACACGAACATTTCTATTGATCCTAATACAAAATTCACAACTAAAGAAAGGAAAACATATATGGACCGTGCAAGTGTGTAACACGTTTGATATGGTGAGTTTTAGGGTGCGCCTGCCTTAATCAGGCGTGTCACACGCCTTGTGTTTTTTTGGATGTTGGCACAATTTCCATGAGACACGTGTTATTTTTAGCAGTATTGTGTAGGTCTGAGGTGTAATTTTTGATTGGCCAACAGGTTAATGAAATCTCCTCTGTATTAAAATTTTGCTCCATGATCTTGGGTGAATATTTAAATTCGACATTATATATGGCAAGTGCATAAATATATTTTTGTCAAGAGACTGAACCTAGTTGGGTTGGCAGATGTCTTTTTTCTTTTATTATTTTGGTGGAACCGTATATATATATATATATATATATATATATATATAAACGATTTTTGGGTATACATTTATATAATGATGTATTTTTATATGATGATTTAAATTAATGTTAAATTACTTTTGAAATTTTTTTTATATCAATTTCAAAATGAATTCATTGAATAATTATTAAAATTTTAAAAAATTTAACGTGAATTTGAATAAACTATAAAAAAAAAAACAAAAAAAGAATGTGGATAAAAGACAAGAATGTGGATAAACCACTACTCTTTTTGGATCTTCAAAAAAAGATATAGTTGTGGTGGACTTAGCATCAACATCACTAACATATGTTAATGGAACTAATTCTAAATTTTTATTAGCTAACGTTTATCATATATGTTAAATTTAATTTTAAAATATTTATATTTATTTAAATAAATTATATTTAATTAAAAATTATTTATATTTATGTAAAAAAAATTTCTATGAAATAATATATTGACAATATGAAACTTACATTTTAATTTAAAAAATTATCTAAAAAAATTTGATAAATATTTAATAATTAAATCAAAAATTAAAATTTTTATACTTAAAATGATAGATATTAAAAATTATAATATTTCATGAATATTGAATATATATTTTTTAAAAGAATTAATTAGAAAACTAACAAATCATAAAATAATACCAAATTAATAATTAGATATATTCAATTTCTTAAAATGATATGGAAAAATATAATTACTTAGAATTTAATTTGAAAGATTAAAATTTCAAAAATTGTAAATGGTAAAAAAAATTTATTAGTCTACACCAATACTTAAAAAATATCTTAATATTTTTCTGTAAAAGAAAATCAAAATAAAACCAATAACACATAAAATAATATTAAAAAGATAAATTAATTATTATAATGATTAGGATGATAAATTTTATTTATAAAAATTAACCTTTCATACGGTTCTCCTTATAAAATGAGAATTTTATTCAAAGCCAAAAAATTTTAAGGTTTTTCCATACTTATTTACAGAAGTAGTAACTTTTCTCAGACTTTTTTTTATATTAAATTTTTCCAGACTTTTACTTCATAAAATAGTATTTATTCTTTAACCAGTGTGAATTTATTAGTTAAATTTTAAAACTTTTTTCATAATTTAACAAATATTTAAGCAAAATTTTGGCCCATCTTTTTATGAGTGTTCATCACTTATTTACTTACCTGAATCTTTTATGGCCCATTAACATAAAAAAAATGGCCCATTAACATAAAAAAAAAGGAAAAAAATGAAAATATATCAAGTATCGAAGACTACTACATAATAGGTGAGTTATAGCCTGCACCGGTTCAATTGAGGAGAAAGATACACCAGTGACTGCTGACACAAGTTTCTGCTTTGGTGTCAGGTTTTTAGGGTTTTTTTAAAATTGTCTATACACTCTCTTTCATATAGTATTATAACACCTACATTTATACATATTTTCATTCGAATCCCTCTGTATAAATGGGCTGTGGACTGAGCAAAAACACCGTGAGTACTTGTTATTTTTGGAAATTAGGTGAGCAAAAACATCACTCGTTGACTTATAATATGTTAGCTCTATAATTTAGTCGTGAAATGTTAAAATTTGGGCTCAGAAAAAAAAATAAACCCACAGTGTTATTATTTTCTTACCAATTAAAACCAAAGAAATCTAATATATAAATTAAAAAAAAGGTATTTGTTAGTAGTTAGTAACTGTTTTTGACACCCTACAAAATTAAATCCTTCTCCATGTTTGCTTAATTGGTTATGAATTTATGGTCCATATATGCAATATCATTATGATGTGTCCAATATTAATATCAAATTGCCTTAAGCATGAAATACGAAGAGCATCATATAAAACCGTAGTTTTGACTTATAAAAAATGGGTTGGCTTATTAGGAAACTAGAGTATTGTTGTGTGGATCGGAGCTTTTTCTTGCTTGTCAATTTTCCGAAAAGAAACGAAAAGAAAAACAATTATTGTTAACCAAAGAGGGTAAATAATAAATAGTTGTGTAGTGCCATTGAGTACTAGGTCCTAAGTCATTAAAAGAAGCAATCTATATTTATTTTGATGCGTATATGTTGGCTTAATTTAGATTATATTAGTTACTAATGGCTGCATAAATCAGGCACATTATTGTGTTTCACGAAAAATGAATAACTGGATTAAAAAGACAAGGCCTGCATGAAGTTCAATTCAAGCTAAGGAGGGTTGTGTGAAAAGGAAGAAGAGAGTATCCCGATGTTAGATTCTTCATTAAAATGATTGGGTGAGGAGAGGAGTTAGGGGCCTAGTTAATAGGAATCATGAATTCATTCTTTTTATTGTTATATTAATTATTAAATAATTAATTATTAAATACCATGGTTGGTCTGTTTGATGCAGGTGTCTGTCTCTTTCGGCTTTCACTGTTGCGAGTTGCAACTTGCAACACATAAATTGCACCCCTGTCCCACCATACAAATTACACAACAATCTGGGCACTACTAAGCTAACAAAATAGTAAATACGATAATAATATTAGGCCTTGTAACTTATTGTGTTTCTGAATCAAAAAAATTAGGCCCACCAATTTTATCACATTATAGGCCCCAAAGTTGACCAAAAATTTATCTATTCTACCAAAAACTCGGTTTCAGCTCCAACCCGTGATTTCTTGACATTTACAAACCAATCCCAATGGGGGCCAAATTAAAATTCTTTCCATTTACCACTCCACTCCTTCACAGGTAAACATTGTACCTGACACATGCCACCTCACCGGTCCTCATCTATACGTGTCACTCCCTCAAGTTGGACAACAATGCAGAAAGGACAAGGTGCATCCTTCTCCTCAATTAGACCGGTGCAGGCTATAACTCACCCTACATAATATGTCTTCTTAGCTAAGGTCAAAATAAAATTTTGAATAAGACCCACTAGCAAAGCAGTAACCTGTGTCAGAAAGGACAGGCTAATGCTGCGCCTCATTGTGACCGACGCTTCCTAAAACTCACCCGTTTGATATGCCCTATCAAGCGCACTATGTCATGGTAGACGAAGGCAACAACCCAAACCATCAAGAAGATTGTATTTTTGTCCCGGTCAATCAAACCAAATTTGGTCGAGATATTCATGTTCATATATAATAATGTCCACAAATATAATGTCATAATTTAATTGCATAACACGAACATAGGAAGGCAGAGAGAGCTCTCAAGAAGCATGATATGTTCCCATCTAGCATGCAATGGCCCCGCCACGAAGGCAACTAGGCAAGTATCCCAAGAAATGATGATTGAAACTTGATGTTTATATTAGTTAAAGGGAGCCTCACCAATTTGGATTCATATCAAGATAATCTCTCATAATCAGATTTAACTAAATGTTGTGACATTTAATAAATGTGATGCACTCTTATAGTTAAAAGATTGTCAATTAAGTAAAGCCAAACTCAATATATGTGTGCCCTTGCTAGTAATCTAGTTTACATGTTTTAAATTTTAATGACGAGTTGGTCAATTTTTCATGTTCAGATGAATTGAATTCAGAAATATTAGGGAGTCTTTCGAATTTATTATTTTTTGTCATTATTTAGTCATTAATTCAATTTTTTTAATCTAATTTTTTTAGTTTAATAATCTAACATACTTTAATTTATATTTTTAAATATTAATGACTACTTGATAATAAAAAATAATAAATTCTAATGATTTTCTAACATTTCTCAAATGAATTATTATCGCGAGTCAGGCTAATCGACTTCGAGTAGGTCATAGTCTAGTCCAATCGTGTTAGCCTTTCTTCGAATTCAGTGACCCTGAAAGCAGCAAAATTATGTCCCAATCGAGTCACCTCTATGCCACTTTTAAGATTTTTTAAATAGGAAAAGATCTGATCACATTTGCCAACAGAATTTTTTAAAGGATAATTGTTAAAAGTTGTAAAATCTATATTTGTAAATCAACTTAAAAATGACTTTCAAAAAATACAGCGGTATAAGCAACAATAATTATGTTTAGCAAAATAACTTTTAATATTTAAAAATACTATAAAAGTTAAGTTTAGATATTAATTAATATTCAAGGTTATATTAAACTTTTTAATTTTGATAAGTACAAGACAACTTTAAAAAGTTTTATCTTTGGTATTTTCAAAAGCATTTATTTCTTTTAGAGTAAACTATCATTTTTATCCACGAAAGTTGAAGACGCTGACATATCAAAAGAAGAAAATTACCATTTGTATCCATGAAATATGGGTTCTGCACAACAAAATTATTCAAACACTAAAAAATTACCAAAAAATCCTAAATTACCCTTATTTTCACCACAACTTTCTAGTCTCAAATCTCACCACCGCCCAAACTCTTCTTCATCACTACTCTCATCCCCAACTACCACCATCACTGCCACCATCTAATATCCGCAAGCTTCCTGGATCGGTTAGCGCAAAACGACGCTGCGGCGGAGAGATGCGGCTTCGTTGTCGCCGATGCCTAACCTCAACAGCCGCTGCTATCTTCGGAGGCAAGCCTTTGTGATTTTGAACTCCAGGTATTCTATAAGTGTACCATAGTACGAATTTGTGCTGTATCATAGAAATTAAGAATTCAATCAGGAATGCAAACTAAAGTAAATAGATCAATAAAAATGTGAAATTGGATCAATAGAGCAAAATAGAGGAAGCTTGAATGGGTGAAGAACAACCTAGCATTGTTGGTGGTGTCTAATTCCTTCTTCTCCATTTCCAAATTCAAAACCATAACTTTCACCATTGCCGTTAGTTTCTTACCCTATTGCACTACTTCGCTATTGCACTCAAATCCCAAAATTTCCCACTCTGTAACCACCAACCCAAAATTTTCGTAGAATTTTATTCTAATTCCAACAATACTCTAGTCTTGAGCAACATCAATAAACACCATGGACATAGAAGGATTATCGCTAATCTGCGCCCCCTAGGCACCGTCTAGGAGGATGACCAAGGAAACCACATAGACTACATCAAGGGCGAATATTGCCTCGGTATTAGTTTCACTCATTTTCCATTTTCGTTCTCTAAATTCAATTTGGTGAAACTTGTTCAATTGCTTCTTGGACAACCTGGGTCCGCCTTTCGAACTCGAAATTCCCAGCGTAGGTTGGACCAAGCTGAGGCGTGCTGTAAAAGAGCTGGTCGTGGGCGTCACTGGAGGAGTTTCACACGGAGGGGTAATCGTATTTCTGACAAAAAATGTAGGGAGATACAGAGCAAGAGAAGACTAGAGGCGGTGGGTTAGCGTCATTGTTCTGGAATGTTCGCCGGAGGCACGGGAGGCGTTCTAGTGATGGTGGTAGTTAGTATGTAGGGTGGTGGTGAGGAAGAGTTTGGAATTGGAAAAGTGGTAGTGTGGAGTAAGAAAAGTTAGAGATGAGTTATATTATTGGAGAATTTTAAATAATTTTTTTGGATTTGGATAGTTTTGTTAGCAAAAGTTTATGTTTCATGAGTATAAATAGTAATTCCTTTTTTCTATGGGTAAATATGTCTAGGAATGAAAACACCATCCGAACTCGCGGGTACCCACCCTGCCCCTACCCGTTCGGAGCGGGTTCTTGGGAGGGGCGAGGCGGGGTCGGGTTTAGGTGATACCCGCCCCTACCCGCCCTGGTATATATATATATAATATATATATAATT
This sequence comes from Arachis stenosperma, assembly GCF_014773155.1. Classification (NCBI taxonomy): domain Eukaryota; kingdom Viridiplantae; phylum Streptophyta; class Magnoliopsida; order Fabales; family Fabaceae; genus Arachis; species Arachis stenosperma. The sequence continues at coordinate 127,880,096 of NC_080377.1, forward strand.
TTAATATATATTATGTATAATATATGTAAAATAATTAGTAAATGATTAATAATATTGTATCATATTTAAATTTTTACATTAATTTATGTTATTTATGTGATGATGGTTATATAAATTTTGAAATTTAATTTTATTTATTGAATTTTAATAATTATAGAGACGGATAGAGACAGGACGGGTACCCGCAGGAGCGGGTTAGGGTTCAACATGTTTCTACCCGCGGGTAGAAGTGGAACGGGTTCTATGTGGGTTGTTGTGCGACAGACGGGTCGGGTAGAAGAAAAACCTGCTCTGTTGCCACCCCTAAATATGTCAACATTTTCAACTTTCGTGAATAGAAATAGTAATTTACTCTTTCTTTTAAAAGTTGTAAGTATAAAATATAGTCTTTTTGATTTTTTAAATATAAATAAAAAATGTGTACTTTTTAAGAGTACGACCTCTTCACAACATTTTATCAAATTAAATCTAAATCTAGTATTTTTTTATTTTTTTAATTTGAGCGTCAAAATATCTTTATAAATACACATCTCACCTTTTCTGGCCGAAAACTGCTCTAATCAGAGTTTGCAAACTCGTCTCCTCCATCCTCAACTCAACTCAAGTAGTGATCTGTACAATTACCGTTATAGATTCAACTCAAATAATAAAAGCAACAAACCAATACTATATATGTTGAAGGATATTAGACGGTGGTGGAGAAAGAAAAAAAGAATAGAAGTAGTAAGGGATGTAATTAAGGCTCCGTTTGGTTAATGTCTATGTCCATCAGAGACATGGACACGGTGGTACGTGTACATCGTTTGTTTGTTGAGATATAAAATTTTAAATACACGGTAACACACAAATGCACATAAAAGACATGTATTTAGTGTATCTTTTTCGAGCTGTGACACTAAGACACAATCCATGAGACACAGATTTTTTCAATTCTATCCCTAATTATTCTTTAAAATTTCAATCATTGTCCTTTATCTTTAACATTTGAGGGTGTGTTTGGCAAACACGTTGGGGAGGAGAGAAGCACGTTTGAGCTTCTTGAAAGTTTCACTTTTTTGTTTGGCCATTTTTATCTTCCTGAACGCAGAAGTGATTCTGCTTCTAAACGCACGTTTAGGAGAAGCTAAAATTTGTAGCTTCTGCGTTTCACTTTCATGGTTGCTTGTTGTCTTTGAAAAATTAGATGAAATTTTATTTCTTTTTTACTAACCCTACCCTTCATTTTCTTCTATAAAAAGATACTAGTAACTATTACTTTCATAATAATTTTTTTGTAGTTCTTCTTACTTCTTTATAGTTATTCGTTCCAAATTTTTCATTAAAATAGTTTAAATTTGTTTTAATCACTAGCAAATTAAATATTTCAATTTTTTTATTATTTTTAATACTCATTTTTATATTTTAATTTTTATGTTTTTTATTGTATTTTTTACTTATATTTTTTATTTATATGATAAATATTTTTATATTATTTATGTAGTGTTCTGATTTCTCATGTTATGTTTTTATGAGTTTTTTTTAATCATTTATTATACTATTTTTTATATGTATATTTTTTTATAAAATTTTTTTATTTTTGTTTGGTTTTTTATTTATTTTATTGTATTTCTTTTATTCATATGACAAATGTTGTTGACTTTTTTTAGGATATTTTTATTTTTTATATGAATTCTTTTTTTTCTATCCTTTACTGCATTATATTTATATTGCGTATGAAATTTTTTATTTTTTTAATTTTATTAATACAAATTTTATTTATTTTTTATTATATTTTTTTGTTCATATGATATATGTTGTTGATTTTATGAAATTTTTATTATTTCTTATGTGTATAATTTTTTTCTATTCTTTGAAGTACTCTATTTTTGTTTTGTATTAATTTTTTTTATTTTTTATTCTGACTTTGTAAAATTTGTAATTGTAATTATTATATACTACGTTTATTATCAAAATTTTGTATAATATAAATTATGATCCTATAAAAAAAGATAAAATAAATAAGAAATTAATTATAAGTAATAACAAAACCATAAATAATGAAAATTTACAGTAAAAAATAATACTAAATTAAAGAGTACTAACAGTACTAAAAAATTATAGAATATTTTTTTTGTTTGACATTATCAAATTTATAGTACTCTCTTTTATATTTTTATTTTTTTATTATATTTATTTTATTTAAATGATAAATATTTTTATATTATTTTTGTTAGTATTTTGATTTTGCATATAAAAAAAATTATTTAAATTGATGTCTCTTTTAGTAATTTTTTATCTAAAAGTGATTTTGAGTAGTATAATCCAAACAACATTTATTTTACTACAATCAATTTTGATATAAAAATTGCCAAACAAAAATCACGTTAACCCAAACTTACTTTTCATCAAAATCAATTTTGCAAAATCACTTTTATGCAAATTCTCGTTTGCAAACTGAAATCCAAACACACACTGAGTTGTTTTAGTTTGGGGATAAAATAGACTTTTAAATTAAATACATGTGTCTTATATATTATCATCAAACATATTATAAAATTTGTATATTTTTTTATTTATGTATATTTGTGTTTTTGTGTCTATGTCTATTTTTTTTAGACAACAACGAAACACTGCCTAAAGGGACACATTTGTAACGTGTGGGTCGAGATTCAAAGACTTTAGATTATTGAACATGTGGTTGAGGCAGAGCAAGGTGGCTCATCACCACGAGCTAGCCATTTTAACCTTTCCAGTTTTCGCATCTCGTGTGGACCTCTTAAGGATAATAATTAATATACATCATTACATCATGTGATACTAACCACCATGCTAGCAAACACGGTAACCATTGTTTTCAATTTTGATTTTCATATCACTACTTTTTAATTTTCACGCAAGATTATTAAGATAATTATTAAATTTTATTATACAAATAATTAAAAAGATAAACATATCTAGTATTATTTTTTTTCTCATTATTCGCTATTCTTCTAAGTTCTAACAGAATCTTTTTAATTTATAGTAGATATTTTCGAATTAAAAAAAGGACACTTGTTTTGTAGCATAAATGAAAATAAAAAGAGACAATTAATTTAAAATGAGGGGGACTAATGAATTAATATAGAGTTTTTAAAAATTAAAAAAAAAAATCGGCATGAGCACTAGAAAAAAGAGAGAGAGAGAATTAAGTCGAATACAAAAAGCTAAATTGAAATCAGACATGTAAAAAATTAACCGAAAATTTTTAAGGTGGAAACTCAGCTGCAGTCGACTTCATGTGAAGTTGATATTTGAGAGTCGTTAAATGATTTAACTAATTTAATTAAATTTTCATCTAACGGTTCTTAAATATCAACTTCACTTGAAGTCAACTTCACTTGAGTTTTCACAAATTGTATTTCTAAAATTGGAGTCCCTACGGTCTAAAATGTTTCAAAAATATTATTTAATAATTAAAATTTAACACATATAATCGCTTAAATCATATTATTTTTGTTAAAATTAGGCAAGATAAATTAATTTGACCGAAAAAATAGTGAATCAAATCTTGAACTGCTCTAAATTAATATTATTTTTTATAAAAAATGATTATAATACTTCTATTATAAAAAATGACTAAAATATTTCTATTATATATATTAATTGTGAGAATCATAAATTCTAACTCTTTTTTTTTTGTCATCGTAGGGTTAGATTTTAGAATTTTTAAAATTAATATATATATATATATATAGGGATATTTTAGTTATCTTTTATAATAACAATATTCTAGTAATTTTTTATAAAAAAATATTAATTTAGATCAATTCTAAATTTAATTTATTGATTTTTCAATTAAACTGATTTATTTTGTCTAATTTTAATAAAAATAACATAATTTAATTAATTATATATATTAAATTTTAATTATTAAAAATATCTTTAAAAAAATACGTTTTTACCCTCTTTATTCTAAAATACTAATGTTCCAATAATTTTTCGGTTAATTTCAATTAATAAATTATATGCATGCAACCCTCGTCATTATTGTATCTTCTCTCATTATTAGGTTTAGGCTAATTTTTTTGGATATGCAAATTCTGTGTGTGTTGTACATGGATATGGAGGTAGGTGGTGTTAGACATGAATGTGAGATAATTTTTTCTGAATCATAGAGTAAAGAAATTGGATTGTGCGATTTTTTTGTTAAAAAAATTTTGAACACAAATTGGATGGTCCGATTTGTGTGAGAGGAAAAATCGGAGGATCCGATTTGTATTTTTAAAATTTTTTATTTTGAAAACAAAAATCAAATGATCCGATTTTAATATTAAATTTTTTTAATTATTTAAAATACAAATCGGTCCGATTTGTGTAATGCAATTTTTTTTATTTTTTAAATACAAATCGAACGGTTCAATTTACTCTTGACATTACAACTGCGTAAAACACCAATACACTCTATAACTGTGTCCTATACCATTTCTTTTTCTATATCTAAAATTAAAAAGTGTTAGGTTTAGGAGGAAGCATTTCTCACTTCTCAGGAAGCTAAAGTATATGAATAAATAAATAAATAAGATTAAAATAAATGAAAGGATGTGACTGGTGATTTTACCTTCAAAGGTTCAAAGCACCACTCACGATCCGAAAAGCTCATCCATGGAACTGTAACGCGATGATGAAATTAAAGGTGAGGCCACAAATCGTTTGCTTTTTCCTGTGAGATTTGATTTGATTCAAACATGAATGTCACTTTCAGTTTTCATAACATCTGTTGTTACAGTGTCTGTGATGCCATTTCCTCGACCACCGGAGTTCTTGCCTTTTCGTGCTTTCAAAGGTTAATCAACTACTCACGATTTTAAAATTTATCACGATTTACTCTCTGTTTATTATGGGCTATTTTTTTTATATTGATTAAATATATGTGTAATATATTATTATTGGAAGATTAGGCATATTTTTTTTATATGGTATTTTTTTTGTATTTGTGCAAATCGGAGGGTCTGATTTGTTTAAAGAAAAAAATAAATTACAAATCAAAAGATCCAATTTGTTTGAAGAAAAAAATAAACTACAAATTGAATAGTCTATTTTTTTATTTTTAAAAATAAAAATCGGATGGTCCGATTTTAATATTAATTTTTTTTCGACAACACAAATCATTTGTGATTATTTGTTTGAAAAATAAAATAAATTGGAGGTACCAATTTGTCTTAACCATTGCAAGATAAAACACCTCTTTTGTCACACCATTTTGAGATACACTCTTCTCTCTCACATAAAAAAGAATTTGCGTTTATCATGAATGCTTAGAGTGTGTTTTATTTGTATTTTTTTTTATTTTAGTATTTTTTTAAAATTTTGTAAAAAAAATATAAAAATAAAAATAAGATTTATTATTTTTATTTTTTATAATATTTAAAAAATAAAAAATATTAAAAATAAAAATAGAGAATGAAAATACAACTTTTTCGGATTCTTATATCTCTAACTTGCTTTTTAAGTATTAGTTTATTTAAATTTTTGTACAGTTTTTTTTTTTATGAAAAAAAATTATTTACAAAAAATTAAATTTTAGACTATTTAATAATAAAAATTCTTATATTATATATCATAATATTACTTCTTTTAAAAATTTAAATTAATAAAAAATATATAAATAATAATAATATTTCTAACCATTATGATATATATATATTTCCAACATAATAAGTGGTAACTAGAATACGACATAATTAATTTGATATTGTTTCAAAACATTGTAATACTTTACGAGAGTTTAATCAAACTTAATATCAATACTTTGTGTCTGATATAAGTAAAATCTACTAATCAACTTAAAAAATAAATGAGAATTTCTTTTATAAATATTTTTCTTTTCTTTATTTTTACTTTCATAAATATATTTTTTTAAATTTATAAATAAAAATGTGACTTAGAAGACATCATTAGACGCTAATAATTCATAAAATAACGGGCAAGAAACGTTATTAGCTGAAGGCGAGACCAACACACAAGCTATGTTTATGTAATATGTCCAAACAATTAATTAATGTTACCTCTTGCGTGTTGATTTCGTATACTAATGTATGCATATGATTAATAGCATTACAGTTTCACAAATAATTACGTATAACTACATGTTGTTTAAAGTAAGCTTATTCGAATTCAGGTTATACCAAAGAAAAGTTATCAAATTTTGGTTATGCATGTGCGTTATCGGCAAAAGACAAATTAGCATATAATCATCATAAGATATTAAGATCTTCTTTTTATAGAAGACTTTTTTTACTGATATTTAAGGAATTTTCTTTAAAAGCATTGCATAAACTATGTTTAAAAAAAAATATTATACACCGATAATGTACAATAAATGTACACTATCAATTGATAAAGGAGAAGTATAGGGTACCAACATATTATCTGTCAATTTTTGCCAACTCTTATTTATATTTGTATTTCATGGAAGTGTGTTCGTAGATGTGTCTAATAATTAATATATTTTAAATACATATATAAAGAGACATATCCAGAAAATATATCTATAAAGACATTTCTATTAAACACAGTTATAAAAAAGACATTTTTATTAGACACATCCACGAACACATTTCTATAAAACACAATTATAAATAAGAGTTGGCAGAAATTAGCAGATATGCTGTTGGTAACGTAGCGGAACCGATTGATAAAAATTTTAGAAATTAAAGCTAATTGAAAAACCACAGTGAATATTGTCATAATAGATAATCATTTAGTAAAATTTGCCACATTCTTTTTTTATAAATATATATATTGTTGAGGTATTACTTAAAACTTGGATGAGTTTAAATTTAAATGTGAGGTCCAAACGACTTTAAATAAAAGTTTTAACTTATTTTGTCATGATAGAAGAAACTTCTGACGTTTTTATTTAGACGAAAGTGAAAAATGCTTACAAAATTTTTTTATGTCTAAGTTAACAAGAATTTTAGTAGGTTTAATTTGTATATGATTGTATCGAAATAAATAACTGAATATATTAAAATATTTATAGAGTTGTCAAGGTAACTTAGTCATTTTTTAAGAATAATTTTTCGAAATCATGAGTGGTTATTTTTTTACAGAATAAATAGCAGAAGAATCATCTAACTTATTCTTTACATTAGGTTGGATACGAGTTTCAAAGACTTATATTAGAATCGTTCTAATCCATACGGATTAAATTTCGTAAGTTGGATTTGTTACTATCAAATTTACCTTGATAGCTCAATTTTAAGTATAACTTGCCTGTAAAAAATATTAGAAATATAATCATTAATGTTATCTAAATTTTTGGGATAAGTGGTTTCATGACATGGTATCAGAGTTTTATGTCTGAAAGATCAAGAGTTCGATTCTTGGTGAACCCCAAAAATAAAAAATAGGATAAGACAAATAAAAGAGAAAAGAAAGCTTATGCAAAAATCAAACAAACTCAAAAAAAAATATAACTATTAATGTTATCTTCTCACAACCTTCTTCCAAGAATGACAAAAAAAAAAGAGTTGGATGCGCATATATATATATATATATATATATATATATATATATATATATATATATATATATATATATATATATATATATATATATATATATATATATAATTCATCAAAACGGAATCTTAATTGAAAATCCAGCATATTATATGTACTTTAATTTATTTATTTTATATTATTCAATAAAAAATTAATTGGTTTATAGTATATACTAAAAATGTTGATTCCGTATCTCACATATATGCATGAATTTGGGGACAACGTATAGAAGTTAGAAGTAGGCTTTCCTTCTTGGAGCGTTCCACGTGATGCATATGCCATAAGAATTTGGTTGAATCACTGAAAATAGAGCATGATTCATAATTCACTATCGTTCCACACTCACTGCTCAGTACTCACTAATTAAAACTACTGAAAATAATTAGAAATGGTGAAATATATAAAAAGGAGACCAGGTTGATTCCCAGTCACCTAATATAACTTTGACTAATTTTTTATAGGAAAGTATGAGGAGTTAATGGAATACCTGTACAATGTGTACAATGAAGGTTTATAGAGTATTAGAGATATAATTATTAGTGTTATTTTTTTCTATCAGCTGAAGTTTTTGGGATGAGTGGTATCATGATATGATATTTGAAATGTCAAGAGTTCGATTATTGGTGAATTCTAAAATTAGTTTAATTTTTTGGGAAGATGTTTATTATCCCTAATACTCGGATGGTTATTCTAAATAGTATGAGAGATGTTCATTTTGTAACTCAATAGCCCATTGTACAAATAATCCATTGTCTCCCTAGCAGGATCCATTCTTTATATATTTCTCCTCCTTCCACATATATATCATTTTCGACTAAAATATATAATATGAAAATAATGGTTATTATTGTCACATATTTTTAGTATTATTTTAATATTTGTTATTATGATTATAAATGTGTTAAATCTTAAAATTTTTTAATGAGTTGAATGCAACTTTAAGTATGATCGAAGTTAACATGGATGGATCGATCGGTAAATGAGTTCGATAAAGCTGTTTGTGGTGATATCATTCTTGACTATTGCAGTAATATTGTTGGAGCCTTTTAGTGCAAACGTAAAAATTTGTGTCATTACTCTCAGTGAGCTATGGGATATTTTTTTTGGGTTTTATTTTTTAGGGCAATTTACTCAAATAAATAAAATGGGTGAAAACTTTACCTAAATACACAAAATAGAATTCTGTTACGTGTATGTGCATTTTGTCATTTATATGTAATCCGTGGAAAGCAACCACGGTTTCACATTTGAACATAAACCGTGGTAGCTAGCAATGGATTATGAAAGGTGGTTTTGTGAACATAAACCGTGGCAGATTGCAACGGATTACGAAGGAAGCATAAACCGTGGGAGGCTACCACGGTTTATGAAGAGGGCGGTTTAAACGTAAACCCCTGTAAGTTACCACGGTTTACGTGTTCAAATGCTATAAATACATAATCCGCTGAAGTTCCAATAATAATTATTGATATTCATCCAATATGTTTTCTTTTTTTGTATCTTATTAAAAAATAAAAAATTTTACTCCAAATTATTGTGTAGTTAGTGTTTGCTGTTTTATTGTATATGATATGGTAGATACAAATAAAAAATAAATGTGAAATGTGTGTCAATGTATATTTTGTTGCTTCTTTTTATTTTTTTTTTACTTCTATTAAAATTTCTTTCTCTTTTATTGGAGTCAAGAACTTGCTATAACTAACTATAAAAATAATAGCAACTCTATAAAAATAAAATCACAGAAGAAAATAAAATTAAAACCGAGATTTTATACTGCACACAATGTTAAATACAAATTTAATAATAAAAATGGAGTAGTAAGAAAAAACTGGAAGGAATATATGCAATAGGTGGTTCAGATGGAACATTATTTTAAAATGGTGGTGGAATGTCAATATTTTCAGCAGATAAATCATTACGTGAAAATGATGGTGGAAGGCCACATTACGTGAAAATGATGGAAGGCCAATACTTCATAAACCGTTGTAGCCCACAACGTTTTATCATCACCTCGCAGCCTTAGTAAACCGTAGTGGCTTGCCGCGGTTTACACACAACACCCATCATTCATAATTCCTCCTTGGCAGCCACGATTTATGTAAAGATGAGAAACCGTGGTTGCTTCCCACGGATTACATAGAAAGGTGAAAATGCACATGCACGTAATATATTTCTGTTTTGTGTATTTGGATAAAGGTTTCAGAATGTCTAACTGTGATTGGAGTAAAATTTTTTATTTTTTAATAAGATACAAAAAAAAAAGAAAACATATTGGATGAATATCAATAATTATTATTGAAAAGTCACCAAAAAAATAATTATTATTGAAACTTCAGCGGATTATGTATTTATAGCATTTTAACACGTAAACCGTGGTAACCTACAGGGATTTACGTTTAAACCGCTCTCTTCATAAACCGTGGTAGCCTCCCACGGTTTATGCATTGATTTTTTCCTTCGTAATCCATTGCAACCTGCCACGGTTTACGTTCACGAAACCACCTTTCATAATCCGTTGCTAGCTACCACGGTTTATGTTCAAATGTGAAACCGTGGTTGCTTCTCACGGATTACATATAAATGACAAAATGCACATGCGCGTAACAGAATTCTGTTTTGTGTATTTGGGTAAACCTTTCACCCATTTTATTTATTTGAGTAAATTGCCCTATTTTTTAGTTCCGATAGTAAATTTAATAAGATTAAGTATTTATTTGGGCATTATTAAAAAAATAAAAAAGAATTTATTTATTTATTTTTTTTTGTGTATTTGACAAATTTTTAATAATAAAAATAAAAATATTAAAAAAACATCTTTTTTAAAAAATTACAATTTATATTTTTTTATCAAAGATTTTTTTTAAAAAAATATTTTTTACATAATAAATAAATAAAAAAATTATTTTTATCTTATTTTATCTAAATATAATTGATAAATAAAAAATTTTATATTAAATATCTAAAAATAAAATTATCTTTATTTTTATAAAAGATTTTTTAATAAAATATTATTAAATTTTTTTTCGAGAACGACGCTCAAACAAATCGTGAGTTAGATTTGAAGTCGATTCAAAAATTATTTTAGACTTTTGTCATAACAGTATTAGTGATTCCCATTTTTGGGCGTCCTTTGTTGTTGTAGAAGTTAATAGAGAAACTGATCCTTAACCTGTGGGAAAAAAAAATGATTGTGCTGATGGATTACTTAAGCTGCGAATCTCTGGCATAATCACTTTGCCTTCTGTGTTGCTTGAGTCTCTTTTTAGTGTAATTTATTTATAATTTACAACCGATTTTAGAAGAATTTACTTCTTTTGATTTATTGTTTCGTAGTTTTTTGTTTTTAGATGTTTATTCTATTGATTATAATAAAAAAATCAATGTCTTCCCTTTTCACTTTCAAAACCTTTTAATTCATGTACAAAACGGATGAATATGCATATTATTAAAGTATGGTAATATGCGAGGAAATGAATTTTAATGAACAAAACGGAACCTGCAACACATTTCTTAATTTCAAGACTTCAGTGTACAAGAACCCAATCTAAGTATGAGGATAATTAACTTCATTTTTTAAAGACTTTTATTATAATATAACTAAGAATTAAGTAAGATTTTCATCTTTATCGTTTAATCTGAAAATTAAAATTGTTCTTAAGATTTTTTTATATTTAAATTTATCTCTAACATTCAATTTAATTTTAAAATCATTTTTTTTTACCTAAATATTAAAGATATGGACCAAATTATTTTTAATAAAAAATTATAAAATTAAAAAAAAAAAAAGAAAGAATGACACGGGAAGAAGGAAAAGAAGAGAAAGGCACTGTTGCCTTCTACTCTTACGTCAATGCATCCATGAGCGGCGGAGGAACGTGGCGGCGAACAGCAGTTTTGTGATCTTCGATGACAAAGTAGAGACAGCATCAACGCAAATAGATCGAACACTAGAGTCAATTGTGTAGGCAGCAAAGCACGGTTGCGATCATCTTAAACAAAAATGGAGCTAATGTATCGCTATGGAAGCTTGCTTCTCGTCATTTTGAAAAACGAAGAGAGAAAGTGTGCAAGGGCAGTAGTGGGGTGTGGGAAGAGTGTTGCGTTGTTTCTCTTCAATCTCGCCGTGTTGCTTTGCTTCTTGTCATTCTCGTCGAGCTGCTTCTCACCATCATTGTGGTGTTGCTCGTCATGCTTTTCAGTCTTGGTCGTGTTGTTCTTCTTTTTGCCGTTGTCGCTGAATTTCTGGTAGGTGAACTGAGTCTTCTTTTGCTAGGTTTTTATTGTGTTATATTGATTTGTTAATTTTCTTAATTAATTTGTTAATTTTTCAATTTAATGTTAAAGGTTTTACAGGTCTTGAGAAAGGGGTTGAATCAAGATACTCTTTTAAAATTAAACGCGTGAAATAGAGCAAGCAGAAGATTTTTCGATTTTATTCTCCTGCAACTACAGAAGATAAATGAAAAAAGAGTAGAGAGAACAGCACCAACAAGTATCCTGGTTCAACCTCAAAGTGCGATAAAGATCTAGGTCCAGTCTCCACCACAACAATGGTGAAATTTCAGTATATCCAATTCAAGATTACAATCACCAATACCAAGACCAATATAAAGACAAATCAAACCAAACTGGTTCTACCCCTAAGACAGACAAACGAAACAACAATTTTGTGCTTCACAAATTAACATCAAGACCAAACCAAATCACTAAGACTAAACAAGACTAAAGACAAATTGAATCTAAAACTATGTTGTCTTTTCTTCCTATTTTATGATTTTTTATTCATAGATTTTTTCAAATAATTCTCTTAATAAATCATATGACTTTTTTCTTAGTACTAGAAGGACTCAAAACTGAATATCAAATACAAACCAAAATAAAGAAGAAAGACACTCAATAGTTTAATGTTTAATATATGAATATTCTTTTTAAAGTTCATCAAACTTTGTTCTTCTTCTTATAGCAAAAACGATTCTTTTGCTAGCCGTTGCAGCTGACTAATTCCACATTTAAGACATGATTATTTCCTTCTTATAAGCAGTAGCTTTCTTTTTTTTATTTTTTTCATGTTTCCTTATATCTATCCAAATATAATCAAATTATTGCATTGATGATGGTTCTAGCCGTTGCTATCCATTATTAGCTCATAATTATTATGATTGTTTCCTTTTCTATTCTTGCCAGCAACAATCATTTTGTTGTTGATGGTTAATTCTTTCCAAATCTAACCAAATCGATATTCATACTAAAGCCAATCTTAAAAGTTTATGGCACAAACAATAAATCCATAAATTTAAATTAAGGGCAATTCACACAAATAAAATAATTGAAGAAAATCTTTACACAAATATAACATTGACAAATTTCAGACGCAAATGCAATAAATGCAATTGTATGTAATTCGCTACACCCTGTAACGGAACCCAATTGCATGTAATCCGCTACAGGCTATCGCGAATTACGTTGAGGGCTGAATTACTCATAAACTGCTACACCCTGTAGCGGTTTATGAGTAGAGTGGGTGATTATATATACCGCGTGAGGCTGTAGCGAAAATCATTTGAAGTTATTTGGAAAGAAAGTTAGAGAGAGAAAGTAAAGAGAAGGGAGAGAAAATTCAAATTCTTGAGTAGTTTGGAAGAATGGAGGATGAACGGCGGTTGTACCAGCTCGACGGCGTTGCTCACGTAGCCGGAACCATCGATGAAGAGGTAAGTGTCTCTATTTTCCTTGAATATTTTAATAAATATATATTTAATTCAATATTAAGGAAGTAATACATTAATTAGATAGATAGAGACTTAGTTTAGCTTTGGGTTTGAAAATGAAAATTTGAAATTTAAACTATGACATTTAACATTTAATAGTAAAGGTAGAGAGGTAAATTAGTAATTTTAAAACCCAAGTAGCTTAAGAATAGAAACATAAGCTATAGTTTGGTGATGTCATTGTTAGAAATTAAGCTGGTGTTCTTTATTTTTGAAAGGGTAATGCTAGGTAGACAAAAAAAAAACAGTCAGAACTTGTCTTATTTAGCATTCATTAATTGTCGCAACAATTAATGAATACTAAATAAGGCAAGTTATGGCTGTTTTTGCCTGATTTTCTTTGGCTACCAAACATTTCCGTTTCTGAAAATGCAGCCAACCCGACGTGTGTATAGCGTCCGTAGGCAACAGAATATGCCATTACATGATAGGATCATACCTTACTTGGAGAGGGCTAGGTTTTACCACCTGGCTAGGCTGAACGTGCATTGATTCTGGTTGGATGAGCCTCTGGTCAACGCATTTATCGAGAGGTGCCGGCCTGAGACCCACACTTTTCATATGCCATTCGGAGAATCACGCTCCAAGACGTGGCATACCAGTTCGGGCTGCCCGTGGATGGCCAGACTGTTTCCGGGTGCATGACAGACTTCCACCTGTACATCGAGGGGGCCAGACCGGCATGGGAGAGGTTCGAGGACTTATTTGGTGAGCTTCCGCCACCAGATAAGAGAAACTTATACACAGTCCACTTCACATGGTTTCATGAGCGGTTCAGGGTGTTACCAGCTGATGCTTCAGAGGAGACCGTGCGCATATATGCATGTGCGTATATTATGATGCTTCTGTCGACACAGCTATTCATAGACAAGAGTGCTAATCGGGTCCACCTTCGCTGGTTGCCTTTTGTGGCGAGACTTGACGACATGGGTCGCTATAGCTGGGGCGCCGCTGTGTTGGTGTGGCTGTACCGATGCATGTGCAGGGTGGCAAACAGAAATGTCACCAACTTGGCTGGACCCCTACAGTTGCTACAATCATGGAACTTTTGGCGCTTTCCCACACTGAGGCCGCAGGGTTTTGACGCTTTCTCTTTTCCATTGGCATCCAGGTATAATTTAATTCACATATTCTTTCAAGTTCATAATGTTCTATATATGAAATTACATACTTACGTGCTATTTCTGCAACTCAGGTGGGCCACATGTTTGCCCACTTCTGATGGGAAGGAACAACGAATTATTTAGTATCATCTAGCATTGGATCGACTGACTCATCGAGATGTAAGTATTTTGTTTTTGTTCTTCATTATTTTATTATACCTTTTCCCACTTATATGTATACATTGGTACAATGTTGACTTGCCTCCTATCTATTAGATTGTGTGGGAGCCTTATGGTTCTCTGGATGTACTGGCAGTCATCCATCCGGAGATACTAACTGAGGAGCACAGCCGGTTATGGCGGGCCATCACCAGTCTGATATACTTTGCAGTGATTGAGGGCATCATGTAGATAGGGTCTTCCCACAGCTAGGGGGCGTACAGCATCTGCCTGATCTAGTGCTCAATATAGAGTATCTTCATAGTAAGGACGGCAGGGGTGGAGATAGATGGTTCCCCACTTAATATAGACATGGCACCAGCATTGAGACGAGTGAGTTCGCTCTGTGTTGAGTGTCCAAAGAGTTCATGATCCTGGTCCATCCGCTGAGTACCTGGACTGGTGGCATCGTGTTGCACATAGAATTCTGTCACAAGGGATTGCTTTTGCCGACCCCAGGCCAACCCAGGTTCCAGACGATGCTATACTCAGAGGGTCGTCGCAGGCACCGACTAGAGTTCTAGCATCGGATATACCGGATAACAGACGTGTGGAGCGGAAATGACACATCGGTACACGTGCCACTGATCGAAGTGGCACTGGATCGACGACATGATGCAGGAGGAGCAGGTTGGTGGTGATGACGGAGGCCAGGCAGATCATGGCCTTCATCGATCTAGTGCTAGACGACGACTACTCGTGCTGGACGAGCACCTCCTATCGACCATGATGACGAGGCTGGATTTTCCCGTGGGCACCCTACTGACACTCAGGTTGGTGGCACCGCGGAGGCTAGTATGGGTGGTACACCTTTTACTCATGTATCTAGCTCTCAGGTACTGCATGAGTGTAGCACGCAGATGTTAGCTGATCTTGCTACCACTTTTTTCACCATGGATTTGGACGATTAGTTGGCTGGACCCCAGTTCTATGTGGATTTTACTGAGATCATACAGGGTGACGACGTTCATCAGTACCAGAGTCAGATTTCAGGCGGCCCGTCCGACCCTCTGGAGTATTGGCCACAGCCAGCGGATGTGCCATCCCAGGTTCCTGAGACCCAGCTCCCGGTCGTCCTGAATGAGCCCGCAAGCAGCCCGTATGACACTTGGTTTGGCATGGGGGGACGCCACTACCTGCATTTGGAGTTGGGCTACAGGAGGCTCCACCAGGAGATCCGCGAGCTGCCAGGGTTAGGCGTCCAACTCGATGTGGCACAGGCTCGCACCTACTTAGTCCATTTGGGGGCAAACCATGAGGTTAATGGTGACCATCAGTAGCGCCCATTGTCTTATTTCCGACCATTTTCCTTGTATAAATTATGACTTATTTATTTTCTTTTAGGGTTATCGACTTGTGGCAGTTATATTTGTATGTGTTATGTAGTTAACTTATTTTGTGTTATTATTAATGCCTGGTGGCTATTATTTTCGTACGACTTATTGCAAATGACGATTACATTTTGTATCAATTCGTGCATTTTACAGCATGGGTTGTTACTATTAACACAGGTATATATAATCACGCACTCTACTCATAATCCGCTACAGGATGTAGCGGATTATGCACAAATGCCATTTGGTCATAAACCGCTACAGGGTGTAGCGGTTTATGAGTAATTTAGCCCTCAACGTAATCCGCGATAGCCTGTAGCGAATTACATGCAATTGGGTTTCGCTACAGGGTGTAGCGGATTACATACAATTGCGTTTGAAATTTGCCAATGTTGTATTTGCGTAAAGGTTTCCTTCATTCATTTTATTTATGTAAATTGCCCTTAAATTAATTCTTAATCAATCAACCAAATATTTGTCATCATAATAAATAGTATTTTGTTTTAATATCAACAATCTCACTCTTGATAACAAACATTTAAAATAGAGAGCCTTTAAAGAAATCCTTTAAAGAAAATCATTAAGATTAGGATAACTTTTCTTTCATTCGCAGAAAGATCTCCCATTGAATCTAGAGATAAAAGCTTCCCCTAAATATGTACTATGAAGTCTTTGGTCTAAAAATTAGAATGTAGTAGAAATACAAAGCAAAGAACAAATAATAGCAACTATATAGCATTATGAACAAGAGTGAAAAGATGCCGCTAATAAACTAAGCATGACACAATAACAAATATAAGTCTCTCTATCCTTATTTTCTCTCTATTTTAATTACCCCTCTTTTGTCATCAAGAGAGCAAATGAACCACCTAGAAGAATAAGTTGGAGACCACAAAAATGAGAAAATAGTAGTAAAAATAGAAAATATGAAATAGAAGCAACACTATTATCACACGTCAAGACGAACGATCTCTTTCTCATCTTTTTTTTATCTCAAAAAAAAATTTTAGACCTTGGGAATACTTTTTGAAGAGGGAAGAACAATAGTACAGCAAAATATCTAGTAGTGACTTTGGTGCAAAGCATACAGATGGATGTGTGGTATGCGAGCATGAGGTGAGAAAGGATGAAGCTTTCAAGAAGAATAATAAAATATTTTTAGATAATCTCCTTTCTTAACTTTTAAATTCTGGACAAATACCAATTAGATAGTGATTGCCAATTTCTCAATTTGAAAAGCTGCAACACCTCCAAATCATCAATTTCTTATTGTCTGATTTTCATTTTATTTTACAAAAACAGCAAGAACAGTGAAAGATCGTCTATAACAATTAGATCAGTGCTAGTTCATATAATAATTTGGCAAAGTCCATCAGTTACTAACAAAATTTATCACGTCCTATGAATCACAAACTCAAAAAGCATCAATTATATCACAATAAATTGATATAAGTAATAATGACATGTGTAGTAACGAGAAAATTTGTAAAAGAATAATTAAATCAGAAAGAATATGCCAAAAAGACATAAAATCCAAAAAATTTTGTAAACATAAGTCATAGTAAAAATAATCTAGACCATAATCCCAATTTTTCATCAAAGGATGTTCAACCGAAACCATTATTTGCCAAAAGATCTCTCATCTATCTACAAGACAAAATCATCCTCAGTAGCAGACAACGTCACTGTTCTTTATTTCTTGTTGGTCCACACATTGAGAACATTTCCAATGGTGCAACATAAACCACTGGTTCTATTCTATCATTTGTAAAATCAGTATCTGAATATTCAACTATATTAAAAAAATTTGATTTAAGATACCATAACCCATAATATATAGTGCCAAAGATGTAACGAATAATTTTTTTCACATCACTTAGGTAAGATTCTTTAGGTTGGGACTGAAATCTTGAACACATTTTCACACTGAGGATTATATCAGGTATTGAGGCAATTAGGTACATTAATGAGCCTTTCAATCAATGATATCTTGTCTCATCAATGTCATTTATATTTTTGTCTTTGTCAAACTTTGTAGAAATATGCATAAGAGTACTCATCGGCTTAGTAAGATTCATTCCTAAATTGTTAACCAACTCTTCTTCTATTTTTTTTCACTCAAGGCAGATTATCTACAACTTTAGAATTAGAGGCTTTAAAGTTGCCTTCTGTTGTAGTGACATTATTAATAGCAGGAGATGAAATAAAATTGTCTCTTGTAGAATTATCTTCTGCAAAAATATCAAGTTCGGGTTGTAATTGTCCTGATTTTTTCTTGATTGTTTAATGAATTAATTGTCACTCTTTCAAGATCTTCTTCCTATCATGTACCTTGAACATCCAATATCAAGCTACCACTAGTCCTTTTTTCTTTTTGGATATAAGAAAAACTTGCATGGAATTCAAGAAAACTTAAGTCTAAACTAATTTGGATCTTTTGATATGAATTTTCCTTGACTGTCGAAGGTTGTTGTGATCCATCACAATTGTGTAAACTTTGTCTCCATACTTTTTTAATGAAATGAAGCATTTTTTATGAGTATTTTTAAGTCTATTGCATCTATAGGCTATAGCAAATATTTTTATTTGCTGAATTTGTAAAATTGCATAAAAAATTTAAGTTTTGATTATATGAAGTAAGCTTCATGGGAATGAGTTTTGAAATTAGTAGTGCTTTCTTCTTCATATTCCAAACCAGTTTATTTTTAAATAGGTCTTTGAACGGCTAAAATTTTGACCAAATTATTACATCCTTGAACAAATTCTGAAAAATCATAATTCAAAGAGTTTATGGTTTCATGCAATTTTTCATTTTCAGTACTAACCTTAGCAAGATTAGATACAAATTTTTCTTGTACACTTTGAATTTTAGTTTTTAAATCATTAATTTCTCTTTTCAACACATCATTTTCATTTTTTAAATTTACAACAGATGTATTGTCATAAGCATTTAATTTTGCTTTCAAAAAAGATATCTTATATCTCAAAGCTTCGGTTTCTTTCTTATATTTAGAATATTCGGACATAAGTTTACTAGAATTATGGGTTAAATCATCAATAATATCATGCAATTCTTCAATAGTATAATCATAAAAATTTACCGCATTATTAGATTTCTTGTCCTTAGCCATAAGATAAATGTATGCTTTTTGTTCATCCTCATCATCATCAGATGTATTATTTTTTAAATCTTTCGAAGATGCCATCAAAACTTTCTTCTTTCTCTCTTGCTTTTTTTTTTACTTTACCGTTGGACATTCAGATTTGAAGTATCCTGATTTTTTGCAATAGTGACAATTTTCTTTGTTATTTTCCTTCTTGTCCTCCTTAGACGAAGAACCTGTTTTTTCTACCTTTATATCTTATCATTTTTCTTAGCCTTTTTGCCAACAACTTTTGATTTTAGAGCCACACTTTTCTTCTTGTTTTTTGTCTTTAAATGAGTGGTTTCATATGCTAATAGCTTTCCTCTTAACTCATCATGTTAAGATTATTTTCTTCTTGTACTGCAGTAACTTTTTCTCCCACTGCTTTGTGAGACTTCTCAGAATTTTTCTAATCAGCTCATTTTCAGTGAATAATTTTTCTAATGCATTAAGATTATTGATTATGATTGAGAATCTCTCAAACATCTCGTCTATGGGCTCTTTTTCCTTCATGAAAAATAATTTATAATCTTTCATTAGCATATTAGTTCTGGTTTCTCTCAGCTGGTTCGTTCCGTCATGAGAAATTTGAAGCTTCTCCCATATTTTCTTTGCTGTTTTACATTGGGAGACTTTTTGCATTCTTTGAAACTTATGGCACAGTGCATTATATTCGCTGCCTTGGCATTTGATTCTACTTTTTTCTTCTCATGTGCTGTCCATTCTCTATCTTCCTTGGGAACGACCTGTCCTTCAGATGTTTGCTTTGTTGGAACATCAGGTCCATTCATAATGATCTTCCAAAGATTATAATCTATTGCTTGAATGAAGATCCTCATTCTCTCCTTTCAATATGAGTAATTGTCGCCAACAAGATCGTCCTTCGGTTAGGTTGAAAAAAATTTGATTGGTCGCCATGAATCGTTTTTTCATGTTGTTAAGCTTGACTCTCGGAGTCTAAGCTCTGGTACCAATTGAAAGTTTTATAGGGCTTGAGAAAGGGAGAGTTTGAATCAAGGCACTCTTTTAAAATTAAAAGCATGAAATAGAGCAAGCAGGGGACTTTTCGATTTTAGTCTCCTGCAACTGTAGAAGATAAACAAAAAGAGAGTAGAGAGAGTAACACCAGCAAGTATCCTGGTTCAATCTCAAAGTGAAATGAAATCTATGTCTAGCCTCCACCACAACAATGGCAAAATTTCACTATATTCAATTCAAGATTACAATCACCAATGTTAAGACCAATACAAAAATAAATCGAACTAAACTGGTTCTACCCTAAGACAAACGAAGCAACAATTTCATACTTCACATACCAACACCAAGACCAAACTAAATCACTAAGACCAAACAAAACCAAGGACAAATTATATCTAAAATTATGTTATGTTTTCTTCCTAATTTATGACTTTTCACTCATAGACTTTTTTCAAATAATCTATCAATAAATCATATGTCATTTTTCTTAGTTATAGGAAGACTCAAAACTGAATATCAAATACAAACCAAAATGAAGAAAATAGATACTCAATAATACAATGTTTAATTTATGAATATTCTCCTTAAGGTTCATCAAACTTTGTTCTTCTTCTTAAGTAGCAGCTTTTGTTTTCTTATTTTTTCATGTTTCCTTAAATCTATCCAAATATAATCAGATTATTGCATTGATGATAGGTCTAGTCGTTGTTGTCCATTATTAGCTCACAATTGTTATGATTGTTTCTTTTTCTATTCTTGGTAGTAGCAATTATTTTGCTGTTAATGGTTAATTCTTTTTAAATCTAACCAACTCAGCATTCATAATAAAGTCGATCCTAAAAGTTTATAGAACAAATAACCAATCTATAGATTGGAATTAATTCTAAATCAATAAACCAAATGTTTGTCATCACAATAAATAATGAAATTTTTTTCAAACTTAACAAATATCAAACATGATTTTTAATTTATGTGTTCTTGCTATGAAAGAAAAAAGCTTTTTGTGAGGATGAAGAGCATAAAAGTGTGATAAAAAGGATAAAGAAAGAGAATAATAAACATAAGGATATTTTTGTTCAAATAATGATTTTGAAATAAATTTTAATGTTAAAAATAATTTTAAACAAAAAAATATTTTAGACAATTGATGGTTATCAGTGGCTAAGAGAAGGGGGTTAAATCTTAACTTCCTTTTCTGCTGAATATTACTTTTGTATTTTCAAAGAAACTTAGGAGATATTTTTACTTTTGTCTCGTGTCGAGTTGAGAGACATTTTCATTTTTTCTCCTGAGTTACACAAATAGAAGTGAAGTAGAGAAGAGAGAGTAACACCCATATGCATCCTGATTCAGCTACTTAGTGCAATGTAGCCTACATCCAATCTCTATCACAACAGTGATAGAATTTCACTATCTTTCAATTAGGATTACATTCACCAATTCTCCCTAGGATCTACCTAATCATATCTGGGACAAATCCAGATTCTAACTCAATCTGAATTTGACTAGACCTCATCAATCTAGTTTTCAACAGCAAAGTGCTAACCCAACTTGCAAGGGAATCCTCACAGGATCATGACACAAAACAGAAAGATGTAAAAAGTAAACCTGAGATATCTTATGGCTCTTTCTCACAGTTAATCTCACTGCCTTTTACCTCTCATTAGCTTTTTCATACAAACCTCACCATGTTTGCCTTTTTCAATGAGACTAAGACAGACAAAACTGAGAAAAAAATACTAAATGAACTACATAAAGGAGAAGAACTCTAACAGGTTGGGTAGCTATGAGAGAGAACTCTATGCTTTTCACTTACTCTCTTTGCCTTCAACCCTTAGCCGTTCACTCTTAATATAGAAGAGTGAAGCTTCCAAGGTTAAATTAAGTTCAACCCTAACACTGTCTTTTTCTCCAACATCAGAGACTAGCAGTGGCTTCATCAGAGAAGAGAGAGAAATTCGAATCTGTTACATGCAACTCACCTATTCTCTCTCATCCTTTTTCTTCAAGCTTCTTCAATCTTGACCGTTGAGCTTGACTTTGGCTCCAAGTTTTGATTTCGAGCGTTGATGAGCTTCTGAACATGGTTGACCTCACCTTTTCCATGGTTGCTTCTTCTGTGCTTGAGACTTTGTTGATTTTCTTCTTCCTTCCTTAGTGTAGCACAAATGGAGGAAGATGCTTTTTTAAACAGCTCTGACCGAATGCAGCTCGCTAATAGATTGTAGCCCTTTCTTATTGCTTCATTTTGGCAACAAACTTTTTTTGTACTTTAATGCTTCATAGCCTCTGCACTTCCCTTTTCTTTCTTTCTTTGACGTGACCGAAGTGAAGAGAGAGGAGAGATAAGAGAGGAGTGTTGGCTTTCGGTGGAAGCTTCAAGGAAGTTAATTGAAATGAATTTGTGGTTCAAGTTACCAAGAGTGGGAGTAATCCGTATGAGGCTTGTGAACTTTTGGGTTCATTTCTTTAATTCCTCACACTTGGTTAATGGGCTTGTAATTGGGCTTGGCTTAGTTTTGATGAACCATCACGTATGAATAGTTTGGGCCAAGTTTCCAAAATTCTTTAATAATGCTTGTTCATCATATTTAATTAAATATTAGTTTTTCAAACTCAACAATCTTCTCCTTGATGACAAATATTATTAAAATAAATTGATAATGAGTAGATGAGGAGAAAAATCTTCCCTTTGATGATTCACGGACTCCTCTCCCTTTTTCTTGATCAACATGCTCCCCCTTAATGTGTACTTTGATTAACCTTATTAGAACGCAGAAATAATCCCTACAAACAAGCACTAATATGTTCCAAAAAGATGACCCAATTTAAAAATTTTTAAAAAATGGATCCTTTAAACAGAGCAAGATTAAAAACTCCTAAGATCATTCTTGGAAAGCATGCTTTCCTTATATGATCAATCAGGGCAAAATATTCAAGAATAAATCCCAAAACTAGATTAGAATCCAAAACAGAGCATGCAAAGAATTTATAATCCAATCAACCCCATATTTTATCAAAATAATCAGGATTGAAACAGAGCTCCAAAATCAGAGTGAAATTTTATTTCTGTTTGAAACAGAGCTAAAACAGAGCATGAATCTCTATTTCTATTTCAATTTATTTTTATGCTTTCTCCCCCTTCAAGGAGGGACACCTGCATGCACAAATATCCAAGAATGCAACTAAGATATTAACTCATGCAAACCGAAGTAATTTTACCAAAGTTTAACGTTATTACAGTCATCCAACATAAAATAAAATTCAAGATAAGAGATAACAGTACCAAAGTTCAAAATCCATAGTCAACAGAATAGAGATCAGTTAGAGGCAGCAAAGAGCAAAACTAGGCATCAAATTTCTCTTTTTCAGATTCCAAGGGTTGTCCTCTTTCTCGGAAGATGCCATATCCTCATCAAATGAATCCAAGTGCTTTAGAAGTACATCAATCCTATCATGAGATTTTATCCAGAATTTTTTATTTTCCATTGCAAGCTTTTAAGCTTCCTTACTAAATTTGACCATTTGCTTGGTCATTGAAGCAAATTCCTGAAGGACATCCTTAACAACTCCTGAGAATAAGTACTTGTAGGATTCAGATGTACCAGTAACAGAGGGAGAGGGAAGGCTCTCATTCTCACTATCAAACATGGCTGAAGCCTTAGTGCCTTTGACACTTTTACCTTTTGCTTGCTGAGGTACACCATCGCCTTTGATAGTAGACACCTTGTTCTCAACAGGCTCATTGCTCAAATCAATATTAAAATATTCAAACAAACAAGTTAAAAACATTTCATAGGGTAGAGAACTCCTTTTATCACTTTTGACACAATCCCACATGTGGCGAATCATAAGATATGCAAATGAAATAGGGATAGAGTTCAAAATAGCATAGAGCACAAGAGTGTCACAAACTGTTACCCTTTGATATGATCTGCTTTGAGGCATGATAATATGAGTGATGATGCAATGTAATAGAGCCCTAACAGGTTCTAGGGCCTTGTGTGTGGGAGTGGTACCATCCATAGAAGAAAAAATTTTCACAGATTCGAGCCAAGTCTTCTTGGTGATAGATGCCAACTTGGTTATCCTATTTACCAGACATATACACCTTTACCCCTGTGTCTTGGTATCTAAGGGTTTCACCAATAGTGATAGCATTCAAAACAAATTGAATATTTTTAACAAAAGAGTGAAGTTCTTCTTCATGAAAAAGCAAATTTGCATAAAATTCACACACAAGGTTCAGATAGATAGGCTTTCTAATGTTGAAGAGATTTTTCCATTTAAGATCATTAAAATTTGTTTTAAAGTCAATCCCTTTTTCAGATAAAGCATTGAGATCAACAACAAAAGAGGAGCAAAGAGTACGGTTTGCAAGAACTTGCTTATAAAACTTATAATTAGTGCAAGTGGCAAAGCGGTGAGGATCATAATGACAGTGTGATTTACCATACTTTTGTTTGAACTCAAGAGGGTCAAGATTAGGAGGCTCCCTGGTATTTTGAAGTATAGTTCTTTTCGGACCTCTAGAAGGACGGTTGCTTGGAGCAGAACGATCGGAGGGATGTGGAGTGGAACGGCGAGGAGGTGATGGTGGTTGGTCTTCCTCTACATGCATGGGTTCTTTTCCCCTTTCTCCTTTACCACGAGAGGATTCAGCCTCCTTTCGTGCTGAAGACGCTTTTGGATGAATGAATTTTCTGGCGATGGATTTGGATGAATGTGACAAATGAGAAGAAGATGAATGGGAATGAATGTGAATGTGTGTGTGCGACTGGAGTTGTTTGGAGTGATGAGAATTTTTAAAGGGGATGAAAGCTTCAATGCTTCTTCTTGTTGCAATCTTCTTTCTCATATTGAAAAGAAAACGGGATGGTGGAAAGGAGATAGAGAGCGACGAAGATGGGAAGTCGAAGAGAGATTAGGATTTATAAATCGTCATTAATGCTGAGCGGAAACCTTCTCTTTTAAAGCAAAAACTTTTAATGAAATGGTTTAAAAATTTGAATTTTAAAACAATGAAATATGAAAAGACAAGCCACGAGGAATGATAAAAGATTATGACTGACATGACTTGAAATGGAATGGAGTGATAACAAAAGACTTAAAGAATTAAAACCAAAAATTAAAAAATTTATTATTTAAAAATAATAAGTCCATATCATGTGAACAAGGTTTGTCTTACATAGGCCAAAAAGTGGTGACAACATGCTGGCCTATAAGGCACAGATTTCCAATTTTCCAATCCATAAATTTTCTGGGCTTTGTACAAGCCCCCTTTTGAAGAGTTCATCACTTGCCCAGTTTTGTCTCCCTGTTACCTACAAGACAAAATAACACAGAGACTAGAAGAACATCTTTAAACAACTGAATTAATGTCAATCATTCCAGTGCAGTTCTCAGCTTGCAAAATCTTTCTTCATACAATGACTTCGTAGAAATATCAGCCAATTGCTCTTCAGATTTTACAAATTGAATATTGCTAGTTTCCTTTTACACATGTTCTCTAATTAAATGATATCTCACTTTAATATGCTTGATTCTTGAGTGCAACACAAAATTTTTTGAAATATTTATTGCACTCATATTATCACAAAGTAGAAAAATACTATTAATTTTCAGTTTGTAATCCTCAAGTTGAGTTTTAAGCCAAATTAATTGTAAACAACAAGCAAATGGGAAGATGTATTCAACTTCGGCTGTGGATAGAGTAACATTGACTTGCTTTTTGCTTGACCAAACATTTAGAGACTTTCCAAGAAAGCAACACATTCCCGAAGAACTTCTTCTATTCACACGATCACCCGCATAATCTGTATCACAATATTCAACTGCACAAAATTCATTAGTTCTAGAATACCATATACCAAAGTCATATGTGCCTTTTATGTATCTAATAATTCTTTTAATGGTTGAAAGATGTGATTCCTTTGGGTGAGATTGAAATCTAAAGCATACACCCACACTTTGAACTATGTCCGACTTAGAGGATGTAAGATACATGAGTGATCTATCATTCCTTTATACCTAGTTTCATCAACATCTTTGCCATTCTCATCCTTGTCAAGTTTAGTATTTGGATGCATGGGAGTACCCATTGGTTTGAAGTTTTGTAAACCAAGTTTCTTTATTAATTCTTTGGCATATTTTTCTTGGTGAATAAAATGCCACTAGAAGTTTGCTTGATTTGAAGTCCAAGGAAGAATGTTAGTTCTCCCATTAAACTCATTTCAAACTCACTAGTCATTAGATTTTCAAACTCTTTACACAAGAACTCATTTGCCGATCCAAACACAATATCATCCACATAAACTTGAACAAGCAAGAGATCATTATTAGATTCTTTAATAAATAAAGTAGTATTAGTAGTACCCCTTTGAAAATTATTTTGCTATAAGAAGGTACTAAACCTTTCATACCAAGCTCTAGGAACTTTTCCAAGGCCATAAAGAGTCTTGGATAGTTTAAAAACATGATTATGATAATCTTTCTTTTCAAAACTGGGGGGTTGAGCTACAAATACTTATCTATCAATAAATCCATTCAAGAAGGCACATTTGACATCTATTTGAAATATTTTGAAACTTTTGTGGGCAGTATAAGCAAGTAGCAACAGAATAGCTTCCATTCTTGCTACCGGTGCAAAAGATTTATCAAAATCAATACGCCCTTGATCGTAACCTTGAGCCACTAATCTAGGCTTGTTATGAACAACACTACCATCCTCAACCAATTTATTTCTAAAAATCCACTTTGTACCTGTTACCTTCTTGCCGTTTGGGTAAGGTACAAGAGACCAAACCTCATTCTTTTTGAATTGGCTTAACTCTTCTTCCATGGCCTTTACCCAAGAGAAATCTTCAAGAGCTTCCTTTACATTTTGAGGTTCTAGTTGGGATAAGAAAGCAAGATTGTTGGTTTCGACTTTCTTGCTTGACGATCTTATAATGACACCATGAGATGGATCACCAATGATAAACTCATGTGGGTAGTTTTTTAAGAACTTCCACTCCCTTGACTTTTGAGAAGAGGTTTCAACTTGGCTTTGACTTAGTCTTGCTTCATTCATTGTTCTGACTTCTTTGGCATCATCAGGAGGCAAAATAGAAATGTCTCCTTCATTTTGAGGAGCAGGTTTAGGATTGACATTTTCTACAAAAGAACCTGAATTGACACTATCTTGATTCACTTGAGGACTTTCCTCTCCTTCATTTCCTGCATCATCATCCAAGGCAGCACTTGGTATGAAGTTAATATTGTAAAAAGACACATGTATGGATTCCTCAATAGTTCTTTGTTCTTTGATGTAAACTCTATAAGATTTGTTATTGGTTGGGTATCCAACAAATAAGCCTTCATATGATTTTGGATCAAATTTTTTAAGATTGTCTTTGTTATTCAATACAAAGCATTTGCATCCAAATATATGAACGTACTTAAGATTTGGAGGAGTTCCTTTCCATAGCTCATAGGGGGTTTTCTTTAATCCTTTCCTAATGATGGTTCTATTTAGGATATAGCAAGCTGTGTTCACAGTTTTGGCCCATAAGAATTTTTGAACTTCTTTCTCACAAAGCATTGCCCTAGTCATTTCTTAGAGATTTCTCAAAATCAGTTTTAGATTTCTTATGAAAACCCAGACCAGCCTTATCATAAAGAGGTTTTTGACTAGCCAATAATTTATTCAGATTTTCATAACTTTGAGCAAAGTTGGCCAGATCCTCTTTAAGGCTTTTTATTTCTTTGTGCAATCTTTCATTTTCTTCAAAACAATTTAAGTATGCAATCACAGAATGTTATTCCTATAGCCCTTAAGTCCAGCCTTTAACTGCTTATTTTCTTCAACAAGATCAACAACAGTTCAAATCCCCTTAATTTATCTTTGAGAAAACCATTTTCTGCCTTTAAAATGTCATTTTGATATTCAAGTTCATGATTTTCATCCAAGAAGCATCTAAGTTTCTCAGTGAGATGATCGATCATAAGATGAAGGTATTCAGTAGTGGGTTCAATGGAAATTACCTCATCAGTTTAATTGGCCATGAGATAGGTTTGGGATTTGGTCTCTGATTCATCCTCTTCATCAGAATCGTTTTTCAGGTCTTCTCAAGAGGCCATCGGCCCATTTTTCTTTTCTTTCTTGGAATTTTCTTCCTTTTTCAACTTTGGACAGTCAAGCTTGTAATGTCCAGCTTCTTTGCAGGTGTGATATATGATCTTGCTTAAATTTCTTTTTAGTTTTCTACCTCCTTTGCTTCGTTCTTTCAGCTTCATCATTTTCCTGAATTTCTTAGCAAAAAGAATAAACTCATCATCAGATAAATTATCACTGGATTCATCATCCAGGGACTCAGTGAATGATTTGAGAGTAATTCCTTTCTTTTTTGTGTCATTTTTCAAATAAGTGGTTTCAAAAGCAAGCAAATTTCCTCTCAGATCATCATATGTCATTTGATCAATGCCACTGCTCCCAGCTATAACTATAGCTTTAGTTTTCCACTCTTTAGTGAGACTTCTCAAAACTTTCCTCACTAGCACAGGTTCAGGGTGAGTGATCCCCATAGCATCCAAGTCATTGATGATGAAGTTGAATCTTTCAAATATTTCATCAATCGTTTCTTCTTCCTTCATAGAGATCATAACACAAAACAGAAAAATGTACAAAGCAAACCTGAGACAACTTTTGACTTTTTCTCACAGTTAATCTCACTGCCTTTTACCTCTCATTGGCTTTTTCATACAAATCTCACCATGTTTGCCTTTTTCAATGAGACTCAGACAGACAAAACTGAGAAAAAGGAAATACTAAATGAACTACATGAAGGAAAAGAACTCTAACAACTTGGGTAGCTATGAGAGAGAACTCTGTGCTTTTCGCTTACTCTCCTTGCCTTCAACCCTTGACTGCTCACCGTTAATATAGAAGAGTGAAACTTCTAAGGTTGAATCAGGTTCAACCCTAACACTATCTTTTTTTCCAACATCAGAGAAGAGAGATAAATCCAAATCTACTGCATGTAACTCACCTATTCTCTCTCATCTTTTTTCTTCAAGCTTCTTCAATCTTGACCGTTGAGCTTAACTTTGGCTCTAAGTTTTGATTTTGAGCGTTGATGAGCTTCTGAACATGGTTGGCCTCACCTTTTCCATGGTTGCTTCTTCTGTGCTTGAGACTTTATTGATTTCTTCTTTGTTCCTTGGTGTAGCACAAAAGGAGGAAGATGCTTTTTTAAACAACTCTGACCGAATGCAACTCGCTACTAGATTGTAGCCTTTTCTTCTTGCTTCATTTTGGCAACGAGTTTTTTTGTCCTTCAATGCTTCATAGCCTCTGCACTTCCCTTTTCTTTCTTTCTTTGACGTGACCGAACTGAAGAGAGAGGAGAAAGAAGATAGGAGTGTTGGCTTTCGATAAAAAGTTCAAGAAAGTTAATTGAAATGAATTTGTGGTTCAAGTTACCAAGAATGGGAGGAATCCGTATGAGGCTTGTGAACTTTTAGGTTCATTTCTTTAATTCATCACTCTTAGTTTATAAATTTGTGATTGGACTTGCCTTAGTTTTGATGAACCATCTCATATAAATAGTTTGGGTAAGTTTCCAAAATTATTTTCCAGAATGCAAATATAACATAATCATATAATCAATAATTTTTTAATAATGTTTGTTCATCATATTTAATTAAATATTAATTTTTTAAATTAAACAATAATTTTAATTTTTAATTAAAATCATAAATATCAAAATTGTACTTAACCCTATCACTAATATAACTATATCAACATCTAATATCTAATAAAATAAAAGAAATATAAACGAATGTAAAGCGCGCAGCTATAAAAATATATACAAACTAAACCATTAGTTTGTTCACAAAAAAAAACTAAACCATTAGTTGCTTACAAGCCAAATAAAGAAATATATATATATTAGATTGGTGATGCTCCCTATTTACTCAGTCTCCAATCCTGTCAAGTTTGTGAGCAAAATTCTGGGGTTCGAACCACTATGATAATATCTATAAAAATATAATTATATTATATTTAAAAACAATTACTAAAATAATTGTTTATATAAAATATTTATTAAAAATAAATTAAATAATATATATTTATATATATACAATAATTAATTTTTTATATATACATAATATCTTTTATAAAAAATAATTATTAAGTGTAAATTAGTTTAAGAAAAGGTTGAAAATTGACAGTTTGATAATGAAATTAAATTAGATTAAAATAAAAATAAATCCTGAAAAAAAGAGAGTAGAACAAGCCTTGCCCAAAAAGGTAGGAAATTGATCATGAAACCACGAAACCACCTTAGACATACGTGTGTCCCTAGCTCAAGCAATAATTGGACAATTTTTTTAATTTTTTAATTTTTGTAAACCACAAATATAAAATATTCTGCATGAAGTAATTTCTCTTTTATATGCCTAAAGTATATCCATATCACATTAAAATTCGCTCAACTAAGATATAATTTTTTTATTGTAAGAATTAAATTCAAAATCTAATTAATAATTTAAGAAAAAACGAATATTTACTATTTAAACCAATTATTTTAATAATTAGACCAATAATTTCAATAATTCTCTGACCAATAAATTATTTTGACATTCGCGCAATTTGGTTTACAATAACATTAATACATGGGATTATAATAATACAAATTACAGAAAAATTTCTTTTATAATAACACATATAAACTCAAAATCTAACATAAAAAAAGTAAATATATAATATTTAATAATTAATTTAAATATTCTGGCGATTTTTATAATTTCAATAAATTTTAATTAGATTTCTATTTTTTTAATTAAATTTTTATATCATATCAAATTTTATAATTAAACTTTTACTATTACAAAAAATTAAAGTTAACGAAATATTTCGTTAAATAAAATAAATATACTACACATAAAATAAAAAACCTAAAAGATAATACCTTTTATTTTCTGAATTACAAAAATGCTCTTAACATTCTCTTACACTCCTCTGCCTTTCACTTCCGCCCTGCCATCTTGTTCCACTGTCGTCGTTTTTGTCGTTGGTCTTTTCACCCATTCCTTCTCCTCCTCTCACTTCCTCCTCAACGCTCTCTTTTACCTCTATTCTCTCTCTCTCTCTCTCTCTCTCTTTCCTTTTTCTCTCTCTCCCTCTCCCACACCATCCACCTCTTCCATCAAATCCACCTCTTCGAAAGAGAATTTTAAAAAAATGCAATTGAAAAAACTTGATAGCATAAATGGTAAGTCTCGACAACGAAAAGACAGTTTTTAGAATTTCGGTCTATGCTAGAGCTCCATTGATGAGAAAATGTACCAATTAGTGTGCCTTATAAAATTTGGTGTTCTATCTGATTCACTTTGCATAGAGAATTCACTGGATCCGAGACTAGTGAAAGGCAACATCGTGGTTTGTGATCAGGGAAGCAGCCCTAGGATTGCTAAGGGTTTGGTGATGAAGAAAGATGGTGGAGTTGAAATAATCCTCGCAAACAAAATCTCTAACAGTAAGAGTCTCGTCGGCAATGCTCACCTCATCCCGACGTGTGTGCCATGAATATAGATGAAAGCAACATGATCAAATCCTATATCTCATCTACTGCAACTCTCGAATTCAAAGGAACAATCCTTGAAATCAAATCGACACCGATTCTGGCATTGTTCTCTGCAAGAGAACTTAACGACTTGAATCCTGAAATTCTCAAATCAAATTCGATTGCTTCTGGTGTCAACATCCTCGCAACTTGGACCGATGCTATTGGATCTACAGGTCTCGATTGAGATTCTAAAAGAACCGAATTCAATACTTCATCTTGTTTTTTTTATTTTGCTTTTGTTTCATTCTGCTTCTACTTGATTTTACTTTTGCTCACTGATTATGTTAAAAAAATTGATTGTGTTAAAAAATCTTGATTATATGTTTTGTTTGTAATTAACTGATTATGTTATAATACAAATTATGTTTTTGATTATGTTAAAAATTGATTATAACAAAAATTCTATTATGAAAGAAAGGAAATTTGTTGGTAGAAGAGAGGGTGATAATAGAAGAACAGAATGAAGAGATAGTGAATGACAGAAGAATGGTAAAAGACAATAAAAGTAAAAAAGAGTAAAGTGTATAAACAAATTAATAAATTTATATTTTATAAATATTTTTTTAATATTTATTGTTAATAAGAATTTAATTATAAAATCTGATATAATATAAAAATTTAATTAAAAAAAATAAAAATTTAACTAAAAATTCAGTAAAATTAGAAGAAGTAACCGAATAATTAAATCTTAATAATTTAAACCAATCATACTGAAGGTATAAAGAAGCCAAACATATTGATAATTGGACCATTAATTTTAATATTTTTATGCGGTCAATAATTTATCTTGACATCACACAATTTGCTTTATAATAATAACAGTAAATAACAATATAAACATAGGATTATAATACAAAAATAATTAAAAACAGGGAATTTGACCTTACGATATTTTGGAACGATGTTCCACCAGCCCACCACCGGATATTTTATTTAAATAAATAAAATAAAAGTAATATTTACTGAAATAAATAATTTTAAAAATATTTATCGTTTTGTGTTTTTTAGTCTTATCTCGTTTACAATGTAAATGAGATAATATTATATGTATCTTGTTTATACTGTAAACAAGATAAAATATGTCAGTTGTAACGTATCTATTTCGTTTACACTATAAACGAGATACATGAAATTTTCATCTCGTTTACACTGTAAACGAGATATATATGACAATCTCAGTCGCTATAAAAGGATGTATAACTTTTGGTATTCTTCACAAACTTTTTCTATCCTTTTTGTGTCTCATATTTCTCACAAATACAAGGCATTAATGGCCAATAACAGTCCATATATAGTTGTGCTTATTTATCCCAATTGTCGTATGAGAAATGGCGACAACGGGGTGACATTTGAGTGTGAGGATCCGATATTATTTTGCACTCAACGTGTGGAGACGTTGTTCAATTTGAGGAGTTTGATATTGAGCAAGTTGGGTGGTCACAAGCGAGGGAAATCGGAAGGGTGTCTTATAGGTTGCTGGCACCCATGGGTAACGGAGTCTTCCGGTTTCGACTATTCCGACTTCTAGGGGACGTGCATGTGTAACTGATGTTTGATATCCATGGGAGGATCATGGTGGAGTAGGCAATGGAATTTTTCGTAGAGGTGGGACACAGTGGTGGTGGAGTTCGGTACACTCGACCTATGTGCAGGACGACCGACCCCTCGCACCACCATCCATTCATGTCGCCATTCCAATGGATGAGGCAGAGGAGGGCGAGTAGGAGTTGGACGAGGATTATGTGGTGGACAGTGCGGACAACAACTTGTCCGATAGTAGGGATGAGGATAAGTGTGTTCCGGAGACACCTATTCAGACTGTGGTGCGCCATGTCTTGCCTCCACCTCTCCCAATACCAGCGCTTTCGGCAGTTCTATCTCACTATCACAGTCTGGATCTGGACGCCATGCATGAGAGGACTCCGTTTTTTGATACAGGTGAAGAGGATTGCAACCTGGACGGCGGTGTAGAGTTTCGGGTTGGCCATAAGTTTAGAAGCCGAGAGGCAGTACTTCAGGGTGTGAAGAACTACAGTATTAGGGGTAGTGCGGAGTACCGGGTGATTGAATCAGACCAGTTCAAGTACCATGTGCAGTGCCGTCAAGCTGAGAATGGGTGTCAATGGAGCCTCTGTGTGGCCCTTCGGTAGAATCTCGGATACTGGTAAGCTGAAATTTACTTGTGCTTTTCAGTGCTTCTGTACGATATATTAAGTAGGCATCCGACATGGCTAAAGCTATACTGTTTTGTTGTGTTCAGGGAGGTTCGGAGGGTGGGTGGAGTGCATAGTTGTCTAGCACCCACCATGTCTCAAGACCATTGTCAGTTAGATAGCAGTCTGATCTGTAGAGTTATCTTGCTGTTGATTCAGTCCAACCCCTCTATAAGCATTCTAATTTTGCAAGGTACGGTCCAAGCAAGCTATTACTTCAAACCGTCCAACAAAAAGGTGTGGATGGCCAAGCAGAAGGCAATTGCACAGATATACGGAGATTGGGAAGAGTCGTACAATAAGGTTACGAAGTTGTTTAAGGCACTTCAAAGCTGTTTTCCTGGTACCATTTGTGACCTACGCGTCAAACCGTTCTATGATGGACACCTCTTGGTACGTGACAGCAGTATGTTCGACAAGGTATTTTGGAATTTTCCGTCATGTGTCGAAGACTTCAACCATTGCAAGCCTTTTGTGTCTGTAGATGGTACGTATCTGTATAGCAGGTACGGTGGTGTGTTGCTTATTCTGGTGGCGCAAGATGGGAATAGCAACATCCTGCCTATTGCTTTTGCCATTGTGGAGTTCGAGAGCACCGAGTCATGGTCGTTCTTCCTAACTAATCTGAGATGCCATGTCACCCCACAAGATGGCCTGCTGGTTATCTCCGACAGATCTTAGGCCATCAAGGCTGCGCTTAGCTCCGATGATAGTGGTTGGCATCCCCCAAGAGCCTTCCATGCTTACTGCATCATACATGTGGCTGCGAATTTCATGACTCGGCTCAAGTCATCCGAGGGCAAGAGATACCTCATTAACGCTACTTATAGTCCAAGCAAGACCGGGTACGAGTGGTACATGGATGCGTTGAGAGGAGTCTCCCCGTCGATCGTTGACTGGGCTGGACGTTTTAGGAAGGAGATTTGGGTACAACATTGCAATAGCGGGTGTCGGTTTGGTCACGTGACGACAAATCTGTCTGAGTGCATCAATACAGTGTTGAAGGGGACTTGATACTTACCGATTTCTGCCATTGTGCGCATCACGTATGAAAGATTGCAGAAGTTTGTGATGAAGGGCAGAGAGGCGCAGTCACAGCTGGCTGTTGGATGCCGATTCTCACAGAGACTCTTGGCCGCCATTGAGAAGAACAGAGAAGCCATACCGAGAATGCGTGTTACTCATTGTGACGGGCGGGCCTCTGTGTTTGTTGGGAAAGAGCTAGAGTCATTCGAGGGATGGGGGGAGGTTCCTTCCGTGTCGGCTATCAGAGAGTACGTGTGACTGTAGCTTATTCCAATCTCTCTACTATCCGTGCCATCACGCACTTGTCGAGTGCGCCGCTGCTAGCATTGAGTGGGCTCCGTATGTGCATCCTGTGTACAAACAGGAAGCTGTGTTTAAGGTGTACAAGATGAAGTTTCCCCTATCCCAGACGAGTGGATGTGGCCGGAGTAGCATGGGACAAGACTGCGTCCTAACCCAGTCATGCGTTGGAAGACGACTAGCAGGCCCGTGTCCACAAGATTCTGGAATGACATGGACGAGACCGAGCGACATGAGAAGCGGTGTTGCCTGTGTAGGCAAGTCGAACATTCAAGAAGGGGATGTCCTAATCAGCCCACGGGTGATGTCTAGGTCGCACTAGGCTTCTATGTTTACTGTAGTTGGCATGTGTTAGTCTTTTTTTTAGTGTGATATTTTATGTTCTAGTAGCAGTGGCGATGTAATATTTTAACTTCAAATGATATATTTTATGATTCCGTGTCACTTTATGATTTTTTGCTATTTTTCTTAAAAATGACAGTAAGATATTCGTAAATACTCATAAGAAAGAACACCATCATAAATAACAATACACACAACTACAATCCAATTAAAGTACAATCCAGCTAAAATCCA
Organism: Arachis stenosperma; assembly: GCF_014773155.1. Taxonomy (NCBI): domain Eukaryota; kingdom Viridiplantae; phylum Streptophyta; class Magnoliopsida; order Fabales; family Fabaceae; genus Arachis; species Arachis stenosperma. Next base: position 127,915,894 of record NC_080377.1, read on the forward strand.
AAAGTACATACCATAATCTTAATCCAACAAAAGTATATACATAAGCTTAATCCAAAAAAAGTACATACAAAACTATAGTCATCATCGCTGGTGAGGATCGTGGTAGTGGCGCCTGTGCCCGGTGCCACATGGCGGAGGCTGAGCCGGGCGCTGATGTTGAGGATCCACGACTGGGGCTGTCGGATCCTGGTGCATCTGAGGACGATACGGCTAGAGCCCTCCAGACGGTGGAGCTGTAGCATACTGGTGTACGGTAAGCCTAGTGTGAAACGTATGGTGTACGGTAATCCTGCGATCAAGGTCGAACCTCATCCTGCAACTGTCGTACCACTGCTGGAGTCGCTCCGGCCACTAGACATCGTCACCACGGCCAGTGGTAGTCAGATACCTATTGTTAAACAAAGTAAGTAAATATACTACTAACAGTATCATAATCACAAACAACTTCATTCATATAACTTTCAAGAAATAATCCACTACTCATACCTGTCAAGATTGACTGGAGTGCCTGGCACCTACTGCTCCCCATTGAACTACCATTTCACCCTATCAACGTGGTGAAACCGGACAATGTTGAAGCAGACCAGCGGGACGGCCGACAATCATGTACCCCACTCCTCCTCCTCATGGAACCAGTGCGGGCATAGGGCCTGAAGCGCATGGTCATCATATAGACTCTCCATATGAACTGTATAAAAAATATGTTCGACATTAGTAACCATACACTATCTATCTAACTGTCAAAAATATACCGTAATACAACACAACGAGTAGTTTAAAATGACAATATATTTTATTTCATGACTAACCTCATCAAACCGTAACCAGTCAATCGAAACCCTCCACATCAGGACCCTGGCCTGGTGCTGATCCCTACTCTGCTGCTCCAGACCAACAAACCTGACAATAACAAAGATATATACGATTACATAAGTAACAAACCATATGAATTGACTACAACAATTAACGCAAATACAAAGATAATTTTGGGTTACCTCGCAACTAGCGGATACTGGTAGATAATCCTATCTGATGGACACCACTGAGAAAATTTCTGATAAATCCAGCTCATCAAAAGCGAAGTGCAACTGGCGATGTCTGTGGTGCCCTGCTGTGCTGCTAAACATAATGACTGGTACGTCTAGGCCAGCACAACAGAGCCCCAAGATAACGCCCTACACTCCATGAAGTCCCGGAAAAGCGGTAGCCAACGTACGTGCACCAGTTTGTTGGACTTGTCTGTCAACAGATACCCTCCTATCAGTAACATAAAATAGCACCGGGCATACTGTCGGAGGGACTTCGGGTCGTCGGTCGGGAGGCATTTGGCAGACACGATCACGTAACCACACCAGCTTCAGCGTGAAGGACTCTTTCCTCTGCGCCTACTGTGCCGCCGCCAGAGGCCTGGCACCAAGCAGCTGCTCTACCACAGCCCACGTCTCTGTGTCGTACCACCTACCAAGTCACGGAGGCACCCCCAGCGGGGATCCCATGTGCGCGTAGGGCTAGGTGGTACGCCACGTCCTGCAGGGTGATAGTGACCTCACCCCACGGGAGGTAAAATGTGTGCGTCTCCAGACGCTATCGCTCTACGAGTGTCGAAATCAGGGAATTGTCAAAAGTGAAGTCCCTGAAGGAAACCGTGTCACCGAATCCGGCCTCAGCTAGATACGGGACGATGGCGTCCAGTGGAGGGAGGGTATGGCTGACTCGCCAGGGCAGTAGAAGGCGAGGCCTCTGCGGAATAAATAATAAATTTTTAACTTATAAAGAGATAAGCATAAATTTTTGTACTCTACTTAAGAACATAGAGCTACTTCTACTTAATATCATACTTCCATATCTCTAGTCTATACATGTCTCTAAATTACATATGTCGGTAAGCAAATCCTAATTAAGTCATACCAATCTTACACAACCAAATACAGTTCTCAATTCATCATATATTCCAATCCCTAAAGCATTTTACTTTATACTTTGTCACTACGGGACTACCCTAACAATGTCCACATACTTAGATTAATCGAACAGAACGTAACTAACCTCGAAGTCGGCCGTCCCGACATAATGTGAGGTCTCATTTAGTCTGTTGATGTCTTCGTCGTTCCCCGCCGGGAGTGCCATCACCGTATCAATCTCAAATATGGTAGGAAAGGGTAAAAAGAGGGAAGAAAGAGGTTGACTAAGTCAAAATGGGCCCAAAGACTTGTTGTGAACAACTTATATAAATAGGCATGTAAACGAGATAGACATGTTGCAGCTGACGTGTCTTATCTCGTTTACAATGTAAACGAGATAAGACTAGAAAACGTAAAACGGTAAATTTTTTTAAAATTATTTATTTTGGTATATATTACTTTTATTTTATTTATTTAAATAAAAAATTCGCCCACCACCCCAATAAAAATAAGACTAAATTGAATGGTTTTAGAAATTGTTTTATACATATTTTTAGTTTTTTTACAGTATTTTTTAGTCTTACAGGCTAATGATTAATCTATCATGAATCAAAACTTTATTTAAGAGTTTGTCACTGACTAATAAATTACTGTATGCACAAAGGCGAGATTCTTTTTTTCCGACACTTACTTAAAAAGACTAATAAACTAACTAATAGACCAATCCAACTTAATTATTTTTTATAAAAATATGATATATAAAAAAAATACGAAATAAACCACCAAAAATGCACTCGAATAATTTTATCACGGACAAAAATGCACTCAAATTTTTGTTATCGATAAAAGTATCCTCAAATAATTTAAAAATACGACAAAAATGCCCAATATAAAATATGTGTTCTAAAAAAATACTTTAAAGATTGAATCTTGATACAATTTTTTGCAAGCATAATTAGAAAAATGATATATTTTTATCATTAAAATTTAATAATTTTTTGCTAAGTATATATTTTTTGTAATTTTTTTTATTAACAATCAATAATATTTTTAAAAAATAAAATAAAAATAGAGATCAAATTTTTATCTCTTTTTGTGTGTATTTTTTAAAAATTTATCTAAATATTTCTATAAAATTTTAGATCAAATATATAAATAATTTGTTAAATATAAAAGTGATTTGTCACTTAAAATAAAAAATATTTTAGAAAATTTTGTTATATTTTTAAATTATTTAAAAATATTTTTATCAATAATAAATTTTAGATACATTTTTGTTAGCGACAAAATTATTCAAGTGTATAAAAAAAAATTATTATCCATAAAAATTATTATGTCCTACCGTTAAAAAAAAAAAAAAAAAGAAAAAAGAGGCTGGCCCATGCCAACATGGAGGGAGAGATGGTTGGATTATTCTGATGAATCATGATACAAAATAACAAGTATATATCTCGTCAATGTTTTTATTAATTATTGTGGCTCAGCTTTGGTCTTTTCTAATAGTGGAACCATTAACCAATAATCTTTCAAAAACCAATTGTTTACGCTCACACTGAATTGAGAGAATAAACTTATTTTACAAAAATATTAAAAATCAACTATAATATATATATACTATTTTACATATTTTTAACATATAATTTACATTTTAAAACAAATTATTAATTAATAATTTTTTTATATATATTATATATAATATAATTATTTATTTAAAGAATTTAATTTTAATATTTATACACTCATTCGAAGCGTAAAACCGTAATATTACATTTTCTTTTATAAAAAATTTATAGAACCAATTAGTCGTATAGTCAACTACAACTAACTAAAAGAAAAATGTCTAATAAAAAAAAACTCCCAAAAAGAGTTAACCTCAATTTCACCCTAACCACTAGGATTGGTAATGGATAGGGTAGGATAGGGTTTGAACTCTACCCTAATCCTACCCGCAGGTTGAAAGTTTCATTAAAATATTATCTTATCCTATCTGCGGATTGAGAATCTCTCAACTCTAATTCTACCCGCACTCTAAAATTCTAAACCCTACTCTACCCGCAAAAACATCAAATTTTTTCAAAGTAAATATAAAATTCAATCATTTCGAATTTTATACATATTAATAACATAAAAAATAAAAAAACTAATGTTCTAAATTACTAAATTAACTAACTAATTTAGTAATTGCTTACTTATTGTAAGTCATTACATAAAAGAGATTGTGGGTTCAACTCTCATTTCCTTCACTATATATCTAATTTTTATAAAATATGTCATGTTATATATGAGGTGCGGCCGGAAAGGAATAGGATAAGGTACACCCTAAACCCGTATTCTACAATACCCGCAGACATACCCGGACACTACCCTATCCTTCTCGTAGCAGGTGGAGTAGTCTACCCTACTCGAACGGATTGAACCGGATTTGATACCTGCGGGTAGAGTATGAATTGCCAGCCCTACTAACCACATTGACAATACATGGTAAAAAAAAACTACACAAACCTTAATCCCTCTCACGTTATCCACGTGCGCGTCCTTGCCATTCTCATCGACCACCGCTATAGTGGTGCACCACCCTCCCTTCGTTAATGCAGTGCCGTCGACCATTGGAACACCTTTTTCCTTGCGAACGCAGCGCCACCAACCATCGCTGGAGGAACGCAGTGCCGCCAAGCACGGCCGCTGTCCTCCCCTCATGAACGCAGCTTCGTCAATCACTGCTGCAGCTCCTCTCTTGCGAATGCAGCACTGTAGATTATTGTCGCAGTCTTTTCTTTTCGAATACAGCAACTTTCATCTTAAACATCATATCCTGCCACATTCAAACGCAATAAATGTCATTTTTCTTTTTTTTTTTCTTTATTTTGGACAATTTTTTTTATTAATTTTTTCTTGATTTTATATGATTCTTTTTACTAGTTTTGTATGATTTTTTTTTTAATTTTCGAATGTTTCTTCTTCTTCTTGATTTTGGATAATTTATTTACTAGTTTAATGTTTCTTTTTCCTAAATTTCGAGTGTTTCTTTTTTTTTATATTTTGAATGATTCTATTTTTATAGTTTAGATGATTTTTTAATAGTTTTAGATGTTTTTTATTTAATTTTTAAATTTTTTAAATATTTTTTTGTACGTTTTGAATTTTTTTATGAATTTTTATAATAATTTTAAATAGGATTTTTAAAACAATTTTGAATTTTTAAAATAAATTTTAAAATGAGTCTTAAAATTTTTAAAATAAATTTACGTTTCTTCTAAAAACAATTTAAAAAAATTATTAATTAGCCGCGTCAGTGATTGGTTACCCAGCAGAGCAGTTTCTTTACGGATTGAACAAGTAGTAGTTATATAAAGGCACTTGGCTCAAAACATCAAAAAGGGAAGAAGAGTGTTTCCATTCTTCACACACACACACATATGTTCCAATCCTGTTTCGCCATTTTGCTGGCTTCATATCTTCACACCTCCGTTTAATTTTTCCACATTCGGAGGCTATTTATTTATTCTTCTCTTCGCGTTTCCCTTCTTTGTTTTGACCTGAACCTTTTCAGTTTTAGTTTCAGTTTCGGTTTTAGTTTCAGTTTCCGCAGCATCATTTGGTGGTGTTAGTTACAAACAAAATTTGAATTGCCACTGCACGATTCGTTGCATCTGATTCTGTTATTCATCGGGGTTTGGTGAATTGGGAATGGTGATTTTGAGTCTTGGGAGGAGGGGGAATGAAAGAAGTGAGGAAGGGAAGGGAAGGCAACTTGGGAAATACGAGTTGGGAAGGACGTTAGGCGAGGGCAATTTCGGAAAAGTCAAGTTTGCAAGGGATACTCATTCTGGACATCCTTTTGCAGTTAAGATCCTTGACAAGAACAAGATCACCACCCTTAACGTCTCTGATCAGGTTATTTACTTAATTTCTTATCCTTTCTTTTGGAATTCATATAAGTTATCTAATACGTGCAAAAAAAATTTGCAGATAAAGAGGGAAATTGCCACACTCAAACTACTCAAGCATCCAAATGTTGTTAGATTATTCGAGGTACACAAAAAAGAGAAAAAATTGCGAATCTTATCTAATTGAGCTTAATTTTCGTAATTAGGGATACTTAATTTAATTTGGCTTTTAAAATCCGTACTCTGCACTTTGCAAAAAAATTGTGAAAACACTAAGCAGTAATGATGTTTCGCAGTTTCGCTGAGATTTCCTTGTTTGGAATTTAGTTCCCATTTCCTGATCCTATTTTTGGAATTTAGGATCGAAACACTACAGAATAATTCTGTAGGATATTGGTATGGATAAAAGGTATTGTTAGTGTTAGTGTTAGTGTTAGTATTAGTTCCGTTTCGGTAAATTGAAGAGAACCAGATTCTCCACTGAGAATAGGCCAACCCAGAATCACTCTAACATCGCAGCATCTTCCGGAACATCCAAATTTACACGTTCAACCCAAACCCACCCTCATTTGCATTTACTTTCCTTTTTCATAGTTTTTTTAGTAGTTACGACACGTTGTACACGTCATCTGTCGTTATGTAAAGAGATAAAATCGTTTTTTTCTTTTACTTTTTCATGGTTCAACCTTAATCGCTAGAGTTGGTGGCTGTATTTTTTTTAATTAAATAAATCTTAATTTGTTATTTATTATATTTTATTAATAATTTAGATGTAAAGTTTAAGTATTAGCCTATCAGGATTTAATATTTATAGTTTAAAATTTAGAATTTAGAAAACACTAAATTCTTTATTTTCTCCTAAATGTATTATCCTTTGTCTTTTATCATATCGCAATAAAATAATATCCACTATGATCTAATTATCTAAAGTAAGTTCAATCTCGTTCTTGATAACAAAAAATGATCTAACATTGAAAAGCGACAAATTTGTATTTGTCATTTTGAGATCTGAAAGACGCCTTTGTTTTCTGTAGTTTGATTAAAATTTTAACTTGGAACATTTGTTAATAGAGCATAATATAACTTACTTTTTGGTTTTCTCTTCAAATAGCATTGTTTATTAAATATTGGATATGTGACCCTAAACTAATTAATGGCTCTTCATGAACTTAAAAACGTAAATTGCTACCTAGAAACGTTAGAATGATTGATTGATACATTCATTTGCCTCCTTTTCCGCATAAAAACAGTTATACACAGTAAACCAGTGGGTTCTACCACAATGAAATTCACACCCTTTCCTCTCTCCATGGGAAGAATATCACTTTCATATTATTAATTAATTAATTAATTAAAGATAAGGTATTGATTCATTATTGATACATAGAAATCCATTTTCAGTGCCTTTCGTTGTAGGTTATTTATCCTGATTTTTTGTGTGGATGCACGTTCACTAGGTGTCCACTATTTTATTATTGCCGGTTTCAATGGTGGATTTGTCTTACATTGGTTTGGAGAATATGGGTTTGTTTCATAGTAATATTTTTAACGTGGCAGTTTGGATTAGTAGCCAACCCATTTCCAGATTTTGATTTCTCAGCATGTGTTATGAATGGACGGTTGCTTGACCTATTAAAAAAATTACTTTTATTTTATTTTATTGTCTTGAGGTCATGAAGAGGTGAGAATTTATATATTAATTTTAGAGCAAGTTACTTGGTCCAATCAAACCCCGTTAGGAATTCCACTTTGCTTCATTTTAATATAAACTTTGTATTTGTATTGTGTTACACCTTTGCACGTCATGCTCTAGTCTTGCAATTCCTTGTGAGGTTCGGAGTAATAATTTTCCTATTTATTCTTGCTTGGACTGCACCTCATAATCATTTTTATCCGGTAAAGTCATTGACTAATTCATACAGCATATGTTATAGATGCTTAAATATTTGGATTGCGTTACTTCTTTAAGTCTTAACTCTTAACCTTAACTTTTCTCAATTAACATTTCAAATTCCAAGATTGTTGGTGGGGTCCACGCATTAATAATTAAATATCATGTTCATGTGGTTGTGTGTTTATCCATCTGGCATCTTTTATCCTTATGTACACATAGATAATTAACTTGTAACTATAATTAAATATTAAATTATATATGTTGGACTTGAATGGGCCTCCATTGCATTAATTAATCATGACTATGCTATAAGGGCCATCAAATGTTCTCCTTGTTACAATCATGGGCATGAAATCTTGTGCAGAAAATAAAGTTATTCAGATTAGGTGGTCCTATAATACAAGTGTATGTATATTATTGGTCTGGCTCATAGATTACAGTAGTTTATTCCTGCTGTTGCTCAGGAATGAAATATGTGATCATGTAGTGGCCCCTAGCATAAGTAATAATAATACTAAAAATAAATGGACAAAGCCTCAAAGTAATCTATTGGATTTACAACTTGCAATTGCAGCTTGCATTTGTATCATTGATTGGTGTTTCTGATTATCATATATTCTAATTATGCAGGTCTTGGCCAGCAAAACAAAAATCTATATGGTACTTGAGTATGTGACAGGAGGGGAGTTATTTGACAAAATTGTAAGGATTCAATAATAACTTGTCATTCACATTCCTTGATCTATATGAATTGAAGAGCATGCTAAAACTACCTCGAGGATTTTGGTTAAAGAATTTGAACATAAAAAACGTTAATTCAACCAACATCTAGCTTATTAATGTGTTAACTTTTTCTTTATTTATTTCTTTATTAATTAAGGGGAGTCTTAGAGTAACAGTTGAGTTATCTCTGTGATCTCAAGATCAAGATCATGGTTTTAAGCTGTGAAACTAGCCACTGATGTAATTATCAGGTTAGGCTGCGTACATTATACCTTTTGGGTGCGGCTCTTCTCCAAACCCTGCGTTAACGTAGGATACTTGCGCATCGGGCTAGCCATTCTTTCTTAATCTTGAATTTGAGTCTTGTAAATAGTAAACAAAAAAGTACATATATTAAGAGATGCCAAACAAAATCATAAAGTTACTAATCTATGAGCTTCCTTCATTCACAGGCATCCAAGGGTAAACTTTCTGAAACTGAAGGTAGGAAGTTGTTCCAACAGTTGATTGATGGTGTGAGCTATTCCCACAATAAAGGTGTCTTCCACAGGGATCTCAAGGTTCTTTCTCAACCATCTTTATAACTGTTAGAATACTTATTGAGCTTACATTGAAACTGCATTACTTACTGCTCAGTTTTCTTTGACATTTTATTTAATTGAATCTGTTTCCTTGCAGCTTGAGAATGTACTAGTGGATGACAAAGGAAACATTAAGATAACTGATTTTGGTCTTAGTGCTTTACCCCAACATTTCAGGGTAAGATATTTTATGAACCACACCTCATTACAAAGTGTATTAATATGGTTTTTTTTATTAACTTTGTGGATAACATATTTCTATGAAAAATTCCAGGGAGATGGATTATTGCATACAACTTGTGGAAGTCCTAATTACGTCGCGCCGGAGATTCTTGCTAATAGGGGCTACAGTGGTGCAACATCAGATGCATGGTCTTGTGGTGTGATCTTGTATGTAATTCTAACAGGATACCTCCCATTTGATGACAGAAATCTTGCAGTTCTTTACCAAAAGGTATTCAAATGATGATTCTTATGTTATCTTCTTAATAACGGTTATCATAAAGTTATATAAATTAATTCTTGATTATTTTCTGAGCGATCACAGATTTTGAAAGGAGATGTTCAGATACCAAAATGGCTTTCAGCCGGTGCCCAAAACATGATAAAAAAGATTCTTGATCCCAACCCTGAAACCCGAATAACAATGGCTGCGATCAAAGAAGATCCATGGTTCAAACAAGGATATGCTCCGGCAACTCATGAGGATGAGGAAGAGGACATATATATTGACAATGAAGCCTTTGCCATGAATGAAGTGGTATACTTTTGAACTTTCAGATGTCTGGAAACTTTACAGGCATCTGTGCTTGGTGCACTTCGTCCAGCCTCCTTACCTTTTCTTTCATTCTTTATTTTGTTGTAATAAAAAACTACTCTCTTGGTAATAGCAACTAGACGCTGAGCAAAGGAGTCCACAATCACCAACTCTTATCAACGCATTTCAGTTGATTGGGATGTCGTCATGCCTCGACCTCTCTGGATTTTTTGAGAAAGAGGTGTGAGAATCGAAGTTATCAACGATTACTGCACATTTCAAACATAATTTTCTGTATCTCTGGACATTCTTGTTGTCTTTCACTTATAGTTTTCCTTGAATTTCAGGATGTCTCTGAAAGGAAGATAAGATTCACGTCCAACCTTTCGGCTAAAGATTTGGTAGAGAGGATTGAGGATATTGTGACGAAAATGGGATTTCAAGTCCAGAAGAAAAATGGCAAAGTTGGTATCATTTCGCTTATATATTTGTTAAAGCTGCTTCTATTTCCAACAAACTCGCAAATAAAATAAATATTAAGAGTGGCTAACAAGTAATTTTAATTTCAATATTTCAGTTGAAAGTTATACAAGAGAACAAAACACACAAAACCCTTAGCAGCCTCTTAGCTGCGGCAGAGGTAAATAATAATATCTACAGCAAACTTAAGCTATCTTGTACTGATAAAATTTAGAGCTTAATGTTACTCTACAAAGTTTGTTGATGCTAATAAGATTAATTTCACTTCAAATGTAACAGGTTTTTGAAATAAGCCCATCATTGTATGTTGTAGAATTAAGGAAGTCTTATGGAGATGCATCTATATATAGACAGGTACAAATCCATTCAGAAAATTACATGCACTCTTCCCCCCAACCCCCCCCCCCCCCCCCCCCCCAAAAAAAAAAAATTTGAGGCTGATATGATATCTATATTTTCTTCATGCAATGCAGTTATGCAAGAAGTTATCAAATGATTTGGGTGTTCCTCCAAGGCAAGCGTTGCTTAGCTCTGAAATGAATTAGAAGCTAAGATAATATGTAGGTTATAGCTACTTATAAGAATTCAATTGTAAAATGCATTATAGATTTATAGTTAAAGGGTTAATGAAACACAAATATGTTAATATTGTAATAGCACCAATTTTGAGCTTAGGATCGTTGAACTGCTTATGATGGCATATCTATGTAAATATCAATTTCTTAAAAAGAATGTGACATTCAATTTCTTTTCTTTCCAATTTTCTCTTTTTAAACCAAAACTTTCACGGTCCTGCCTGTGGTAAAAATCTTACCAATTGTGTATAGTATATAACTGTATACTAATAATCAAATAAGTTATGTTCCTTTTACCTATAAAATGTAGACACTAGAATAAATAATATTAAACTAGCCATTATAGTAAAACTAGTAAATTAATACAGGGCCATATATTAACAACAATAGAAGAAATCTATGAAAAATTATCAAAACAGAAACCGAGTGTTTTCAACGTATAAGCACTATCACTCCCAAGGCAAATAAGTATTTGAGTAACTTGTCCCATGATTTTAACAAGGGTGTAATGCCAATTACTAGTTTGGTAAACATACAAAATGTGCCTACTGAATAAATTCTCGTAGTGATCCATGACGTTCAATACTTTTATTATTTTAGTCTTTCGAATTTAAAATATAATGTACTAATTAGGTCGTTTTAGAAAATAAGAGAAGATAAAACTGTTTACACATTTTATAAATTCTTTTTCGTTTTATCTTGTTTAAGTACTAAAACGAAATGACACTATTTAGTCTTGTGTCCATCGTAGCAAGTCATAGCCAATTTAACATTTCGTTTGTTGACTCAATAAGTCACTATTAAAAAGAGTCTAGGGACTAAAATAGTAAAAAACTAAAAACCGTAAATATGAGAAACCAATAAAAAAATATATACTAATAATTTATATATTGATGTTATAAAATGTTAATTAACAGCATACATGATATATAATATGTCTAATTTTTTTTGTGACTATATAATATGTCTAATTCAATATTGACTAAATATATTTACGAAAATTTATTAATTTAGTTCTTTAATTTCTCAATTACATAAATCATATTCTCATTATGATCTAACAACTAAATTGATAAATTTTCATAAATATATTTAGTTAGTATCTAATTAGACATATTAAATATCATGTATATTATCTATTAATATTCTATATCATCAATCGTTGACAAAAATTATTAATAAAATGATTAAAAAACAAATATAATTAATTTTTAATTTTTGATAAACTAATTTAATTTAAAAAAATTTAATAATAAATTTAAAAAATATATTTTTTAAAATTAATTTGACTATTAATCATTAATTTATTTACTCGATAGACAAATAGTAATTCTTTCTATGGAGCTTTCGTATTCATCTTAATGCATGCCAACTGAAAACGTATTATGTGAAGATTGATTTAAGAAACAACCAAGATAAAATAACGAAACAAAGATACTGTAGTCCAATGAATCAGACGTAACCAAGAGGCAAGCTAAGAGCTCCATTCAAACTTGAAAAAATTAAATTAATTTAATTTTGATGTACCGAGAGAATAAAATTATTTTATACGTATATTTAATTATATAATATTATATTAATAAAAATAATTATTTTTTACATTAATAGCATAAATAATCATCTAAAAAATAATTATAATTATATAATTATATAAAACATTTTTATATTGTCAATACATCAAAATTAAACTTAGACTAAATACCCTTTTATTCATACAAATAGAGCCAGCACACACAAAAAAATTTTACATAACTCGAGCAGAAATTTTCTATATATCGGCTCATTTTTCTAGATTTTATTTATTTATATTTTAGACATAGATATAGACGTTAAGACATATATTAGGAAGATAGAAATACAAAATATATATATATATATACATATTTTATATTTGGCAAAATAAATACATAAAATACACAAAATATTAAAAAATTTATAATATTTCTATCTTCTACTTTTTTTTTATTATCATCACATAGACTTTTATTCTACTATTACCTATTTTTCTTCTCCACCATCATTCATATAATCAAAAATAAATTATTCAGATATCAAGAAATTTTAATAATCTCATTAACAAATTTAATAATATTAAAAAAAACAGAGATGAATAATAAAGAAAAATTTAAATTTTGTTTTAGAAAAAATTAAAGAAAAAGACAGAAAGAAAGAAGAATGGATAGAAAACAAAATTAAAGAAAGCGATAGTTGTAGACTGAAGAGGAAGAGAGGCAGCAATGAGGAAAAAGCAAAGGCAGCGGAAGATCTGGACTAAATAAGGAGAAGGCGTATCTAGATTAAGGGAGAGGAATAGTTTTGAATATTTATTATTATATAAAATTATATTAGACTTTTTAATTTTGATAACTACAAGTTAATTTTAAAAAAAAATAAATATTTTTAAAAGTACTTCTAATTTTTAAAAGTTACAAATACAAACATATGGACTTCTTAATTTATCAAACGCGATATAAGGTGTTTATGCACCTCTTCAAAAAATATTACCAAACTAAGTCTTAAAAAGTATAAGATAAGAGATCACATTCTACCAACAATTAAAAATTTTTTTAAAAGCATCCATATTCATTATACTGTCACTCCTTGAATGTTAGTTTGAATTGATTTTTTTTATTTTAAAAAAGTATTTTTTTAATTTTAAATATGTTTAGATATTACTTTTTTTTAAGTATTTTTATTAAAAAAATAATTTATTTTTTTTAAAAACCAACAACACATTGCTTTTAAAAAATAGAAACAAAACTAATTTTTAAATATTTTTTTACTAAAAATATTCTTTATCATAATTAATAATTATAATTTATACTCTTAATTCTAATTTTTTTTCCAAATCCTTAATTTTTTTCTAAATCTTAATTTTTCTTTCAAGTTTTAATTTTTTTTCTATATCCTAAACCCTTCTTGAATTCTCATTATTCTATTGGAAAGACTCCTTAAGTCATCATACCTTATTGTATTTTATTATTAGTTTTAGTTACACTTTTAATTAATTATATAAGATGTATACATATTGTTAAGGCCATTTAAGTTTTAGTTATAGTGATTAACGCGAAGCTTCGAAAGTGTTGATTAATCTAAGATAATTTTAAAGTTTTATTTTTTATTGTTTGTGGTCAATTATAAATTTATTTTCTAATATTTTTGTATTATATTTTTACAAAACTGTATTGCTTTAATAATTGGTTTAATTATTTTGTTGGTCCTTATAGTTTTGCGAAATTTTTAATTAGGTTCCTGTATTTTTTTTCTTTTAATTGAGTTCTCGCACCAAATTTTTTTTTAATTAGTTCTTACACTTTTCTTTTTTTTATTTGGGTCTCTGCACCAATTTTTTTTAGTTAGGTTTCTATAAAATTAAGATAATTAATGCTAAGAGGGACTTAATTGAAAAAAAAATTAGTGCAAGGACTCAATTAAAAGAAAAAAAAGGTTTAGAGACCTAATTGAAAATTTCGCGAAACTATAGAAATCAACAGAGTAATTAAACCTTTATAATTTTAAATTTCTTGAATTTCTTTGTTTGATTAGCCATTTATTAGTATTTTAATAAATTTGATTGCTATGACACTAATTTTATTGATTAATTGATTTTTACTTATTTGTTTTGTATTGTTAAAAATATTAATAAAAATTACATATAATTTTAATATTGTCTTATTTTATGATTACACAAAATAGTATGCCTCCAAAATTAATTCTCCGAAGAATCAACGAAAAATATTCAACTGAAATACAAATAATTGAAAAAACTAGATGGAATGATCATACTATTGAAAATTTTTTTATTGTATGTAAAGAGAAAATTGTTGCTAGAAATAAATCTCATACACACTTTAATAGAAAAGGTTGGAAAAATATAATAACTAAATTCAAGAATATCATAAGTCGATGTTATATTTATGTTTTCTTGATCTTATTCTTTTATATAATTTAAATAAAAAATATTTTTTATCAAAATAAAAATAAAATTATTTTTATATTTACATTTTTTTAAATTTATTTAAATATAAAATAATTTTTTATTAAAAAATCTTTTAAAAAAATAAAAAAATTTAAGTAATTTTTTTAACGCCATTCCAAACTTACCAATTACCATGAATCTTATTTATTTGTTTCTTAATTAGTTTCTTTAAGTTATTCCAAACTGTTTTCTTTTTCTTTTTGGTCTTTGGCAATTCTTTAATTCGAATATAATTAACCATAGATCAACATTACCAAAGTTAAGAAATGGTAAATATGAAAAATATTGAAAATGTGACACTTGAGACCTTGGAATTCTAATTGGCAGAAGCCATAATTCATCTCCAATCAAAACAGTTTTTCAATTGGTAATTAGCCAAAAACCATATATAATGTATTGCTGCTTGTGCTAGCTAAAAGTTTGAACATTATTGCTTGAAGAGAAAAGACCACATAGCCATACAGAGCAATAGTTTTGGAGGAGATGGAACGTCTATATTAATTTAAAATAATATTCTTTTTTTTTATCATGAGTCATTTTTTTATTGAAGATAAAAAGACTCAAACTCGTGATATTTTAAGTGAACATGAAAAAATTATACCATTTAAATTATAACTTATTGACTTTTATCACGAGTCATTTATTCGTATCATACTATCATCCTATGTATTATCAAATTATATTTTTTATTTTTATTTTTTTATGCTATATATTTATATTTTTATAAAAAATTGATAAATTTTTCAAAAATTATTTTATATAATTTTTAATACGGTCTAATCTTGAATCTAATTATCTTTTAAGTTCACATAATAATTATTGTACACGAAATTTTTTTTTACTCAAAATACACGATATTCTTTATAAAAAGATTTTAGAAGACAATCTCAAGGATGTCCTAAAATAAATATTTATCTATTAACTTGATTAATATTTCTATCAATTTGACATTTCACCCACCATTAAATAAGGTTGCTTTTGAAATAATAATTCTATCATTTGTAACTCTTTTGTATTATACTCTAAATGTTTAATATATAGATAATTAAGCACATATTCAAAAGGATTGAGTAATAATTCATTAATTATAAATCTATTTATTAAATACATGATATTTACAAGTGATAAGTAACATAATATATCTATAATATTATTAATATTTAACAACAACACATAATAAATAGTTAAAAAATAAGGGAGTGTCCTCAGCAAAATAACATTGAATATTATTTTGTTATTATAATTTTGGCCTAATTATTTGAATATTAAATTAAATAATGTAATATATTTTTATTATTTAGATTATCATCGTTAAGTTATAAACAAAAATAGATATTTAAATATAAAATTAAAATTATCATCCTTCCAAAAAATACTTAAAAAGTTTTTTAAAAAAATTATTATGCATGAAATTTAAATAATAATAATAATAATAATTTTGTATTATTATTGAATAACAACAACAATAAACTATTTCTGTGATATTTTTAATAATAAGTAATAAATATTCATAGAAAGATAATTTAACACATACTCAAAATCTTTTTATATTTTAAGCGCAAGTTCATGTGTACTCCTCATAATACTATATCTATAGAGTACTAGAAAAACAAAATACTTAAAAAGAAGAATATTAAGGAAAACTGAAAAAAATCGAGTCAACCTCTATCTATTATAAAATGATAATTATTATGGTGTCTAAAAATGTTTGTCAAATTTATTAAAAAAAACAAAAGTTAAAAATTAATATTTAATTTAAAAAATATAAAAATAAATAATTATTAAATATTTAAAAATTATCATAAAAAGTAAATTAAGCAAAAATTAAACATCAAATTATAAATATCATAAAATTTACCTTATAAAACTATACCATTTATCTTGATTTATTTCTCTTACATATTCATATTTTTATATAAGATTCATAAAATCTTTTCATAATAAACTATTTATATGATATTTTAAGAGTAAATTCATATCTATTTTTTGTAATAATATATCTTTAGAATATTAAAAAATAAAATATTTGAGAAGAATAATTAAAAAACTAAAAAAAATTATTTTCTTTGCCAATCGTCTGACTCTTCTATCCTTACCTATTATAAAATTATACCTTTTGTATGGTTTATTTTTCTACTATATAAAATTAATAAGCCTTCTAAAAATTATTTTATATAATTTTTAAATACGATACTATCTTAAATCTAATTATCTTCTAAGTTTATATAGTAATTATTGTACATATAAAATACTTTATTTCTCTCTATTAGTTTTTTTATAAATATCTTAAAACATCGTATTTATCTCTTAATATATTCAATGTCATTTTTTAATATTTTACTAATTTAACCCTTTTCTATTTGTTAGATAAGATTGTATTTGAAATAATAATCTTTTTTATTTGTAGCTATTCTATATTAAACTTTTATACAGATAATGGAGTACATGTAAAATATATATAAAAATCTGTTTATTAAATACATGATATTTATAAGTGAAAAATAATATAATATATTTATAATATTTTTAAAAACAAATAATAATAATAAATAATTAAAATATGACAAAGAGTACGTACTCAGTATAATAACATTTAATATTATTTTATTATTATGATTTTAGCCTAACAATTTAAATATTAAATTTAATAATTTAACATTTTAGAATAAATATTTTAGAAGATCTTCACAAATATAAAATAAACATCCAAAATTACTTCAGGTACCAGAAATAAACTTAAAGAATTAACAAATCTAAGATTTAATGTATAAATCAGGTTACAATAAACATCAAAGATTGATAAAAAAAATTACAAATTACATACAATTATATTAGAAGAAGAAAGATTCAATCTAAGAACTCTTTTTCATTAGGGCATATCAAATATGTAAATTTCTAATGCCACAAACTTTTTATGTATTGTTAACTAAATTATTTTTTTATTAATTTAATATTTATAATAATTAATTATAATAAAAATACATAAAAATACATAAAATTAGCTATCAAACACTTTTTTTTTTTAAATATTAACTACTCTTTTAATAATTAATTATCATTGACATTAATTTAATAAAAAATATTCAGTGACATGTACTGCACATAAAAAATCTGGATACGAATCCTCAATCTTTCTAGTAAAAATGTTTGGATGTTAAGACACTGTAGTATCATTGAATTCAAAATTTTAATCGCCTTATTCTATTAGGAAAAAATAATAATATTAAAAAAATAAAATAATATTTAGTATATAATTTAATAAAATATGACAATATTTAAATAATATTTATTATTATAAAAATATTAAAATATTATAATTAAATTAAAAATAAAAATAAATTCCTAATGACATAAATTTTTTATGTACTGTTATTTAAATTATTTTTTTATTAATTTAATATTAATAATAATTAATAATAATAATAATACATAAAGAGTACATAAAATTAATTATTAAATTTTAAAAAAAAAATATTATTTATTTTTTTATAATTAATTATCATCAACATTAAATTAATAAAAAAATCTGATAACATGTAAATAATATTTTTGCTTCATATATCACAAAATAATACTTTTTAATTCAGCTTATTTTCTATGATACATATTTTTTTGTTTATATAAATTTGTCAAACTTCTTAAAAATTGTTTTAGATAAATCTTAAATTTGTTCAACCCATGTATCTTCAAAATCGGTATTGTAGTCCTCTTATACGAAAATCATTATTTTCTCCTCCTTAGAGTAAGAAGAGTTCTTGTAGAAAAAATTATTTTTCTCCACTCCTATAATAAGTCCTCTATAATAATAATAATAATAATAGATGGTTAAAAAATAACGGAGTACCTATAAAATACTTTATTTTTTTATTAATTTTTTAAAAAAATATCTTAAAACACCATATTTATCTCTTAATATATTCAATGTCATTTTTTAATATTTTTACTAATTCAATCGTTTTCTATTTGTTAGATAAAATTGCATTTGAAATAATAATCCTTTTGATTTGTAATTTTTTTATATTAAACTTTTATACAGATAATTGAATACATGTAAAATATATATATATATATATATATATATATATTAAATACATGATATTTATAAGTGATAAATAATATAATATATTTATAATATTTTTAGAAAACAAATAATAATAAATAGTTAAAACATGACGGAGAGTACGTATTCAATAAAATAATATTAAATATTATTTTGTTATTATGATTTTGCTGTAATTATTTGAATATTAACTTTAATAATTTAATATTTTTATTCTACTTAAATTATCATCATTAAACTATAAACAAAAATAAATATTTGAACATAAAATTAAAATTAACCTCTAGAAAAACAACTATACAAATACAACCAATTCAAAGAATACTTAAAAAGTTTCTACAAATTTTATTATGCATGAAGTTTGAATGATAATCATTTTATTATTATTGAATAACAATAGCAATAAAGTATTTCTGCGATATTTTTAAGAATAAGTAATAAATATTCATTGAAAAATAATTTAACATATACTCAGAATCTTTTGACAAAGAAAATATTATTTGGAAGGAGATGTGTCCAAAATAATATTCAATCGTTTAATTCTTCTATTTCCACGTATTATAAAATTGTATTTTTTGTTCTTATTTATTTTTTCATAATAAATATTAATATTTTATATAAGATTGATAAATTTTTTAAAATTATTTTATATCATTTTTAAATACAGTTCAATCTTAAACCTAATTATCATAGTTATTATATATAAAAATTATCTTTTTTTTCTCATAATTTTTCTCAAAATACAATATTTCTTGTAGAAAGATTTTAGACGACAATTTTAAAAATGTCTTAAAATAACGTATTTGTCTCTTAATTTGTTCAATATCATTCTTTAATATTTTTAATAATTTAATCTTTTTTCCATGTTGTTACACAATGTTGTATTTTATTTTTTTTGGTGACTACACAATGTTGTATTTGAAATAATGAATTTTTTTCTCAAATAAAATAAAAAATAATTAATTTTTCAAATTTTATTTTTTATTTTTAATTAAAAGTAAAAAATGAAATTTAAAAAATTAATTATTTTTTATTTTATTTGAAAAAAAATCCTTGAAGTAATAATTCTGTCATTTACAACTCTTTTGTATTAAACTCGAATTGTTTAATATATAGATAATTGATGACATGTTAAAAAAAAGTAGACTACTAGTAGATTAATTATAAATTTATTTATTAAATATATAATATTTATAAGTGATAAGTAATATAATATATTTTAAAATCAACTAATTGATTAATTCTATTATAAAATAGTGAAACAATATTAATCTAACATTTTTTAAGTACAAAATGAATGATCTAATTTATGTGCTATAATTTAGTTATTGATCTAAATTCTTCGTATCACCTTTATATAAATAAATAAATACAACATCATTTCATTATAAATTTTGAATCACAAAATCTTAAAATATTGATATGTGATATGAGAAGTTTAATTTCAACATTATTTCATTAGAAAAAGAAGATTAGTAGATAAAAAAATACTTAGTTAATTATAACATCAATATAAGGTTTTATATATATTTTAGTCAATAGATTGCTGTAACCTCTAACACTTAAATAAATAGACAGTGAATTGACTACTCGATCAATTTAAATTGATTTTGAAAGTTTTATACATGAACCAATGGATCCGTTTTTTTTGTCAGGCCAATGGATCCGTTTATCATGCAGGTCGGACAGCAAAGAAAAAGGTTTTTTTAGACATTTTTTGTGTGGATTGGGCTTGTCTATTTTGAGCGTAATTTTATTATTGGGTCGGAATATAAATAAAAAGTATGATTAATAACAACATAACTAACTACAATAAATATTTTTTTTTACCAAAAATAGGAGATTCGAACTCACAACCTCTTAATTGAATATGGGAAGACTATACTATTTGAGCTATAACTCATTGGCAACTACGATAAATATTAAGTTTAATTATTTTGTTAGTTTTTATAATTTTATTAAACTTTCAATTAGATTTTTATACTTTTTTTTTCAATTGGTTCCTATGTTGCTTTAATATTTTTAATTTTGTAATTAGATTTTATGTCAAAAATATTAAAATTAATAGAATATTTCTCTCAAAATATATGTGATCAAAGATCTAGTTAGATTTTTAATTATAAATATCTTCAATTTATAAAGAAATATTCAGTTAACTCTAACATTTTTTTTTACATTAGAAATGACCTAATTATAAAATTAAAAAACAGTACCCAATTAAAAGAAAAAAATTATAAAAACCTAATTGAAAATTTGATGAAATTATAGAATTCAATAGAATAATTAAATCTAAATATTAACTACAAAAAATCATCTTAAATTTTGACGAAAAAAATTCAAAAACTAAAAATGATGAAAACAACAAAAGGAGTTATAGTTACGAGAATCGTATTAATTCAATTTGTTCAATTAGATTAGTTAAAAATCAATTATTTGGCTGACCGATTCAAAATAAGTATTAAAAATATAATCATTTATGTATTTTTTATCAATTGAAAAAATAATTTTATAATATAATATTAAAATTTGTATAACCAAAATATCTAAAATTCGACTTTTTGATGAATCTTAAAAGAAAAGGAATTTTATCATTAGACGAAATTCAATTTTTTCATATATATTTTATATATAAATATACTATTTTATTATATTTAATTCAATTTCGTTATATTTGGTTTAACATCTATCAAGATATAAATCCTAAACTTCAATGGAATCTCTAGTTTTACTTGATTCAACGGCTAATCTATTTTTCAAAATCTCACAAGAAACACTATTTTTTAAATAAGTGATAAAATAGAGAAATTATATTTGTTAAACGACTTTTGCATTTGAATTTTTATAGAAACATTTGAAAAGTTATTTAGAAGGTACATGTAAATTTTGAATCAAAATTTAATCTTCAAATATTTCCTTTATTTAAAAAAATTTGACCATTCACGTTATTAATTACTGAAAGCATATGAAATATAGTTCTAATAAAATAATAATTAATTAATTCTTCATACAAAGTGTAGCTAAAAATTTGGTTTTTATGAATAATTTACACAATATCAAGCCATTTACAACTTCGACCAATCTTGTGTTAACGGTGGCAATGAAATTTTAACATATATAGAGATCATATTTTGAAAAAGTTCACATTGTTTTAAAATATTTAACTTATTATGCTATTTTCTCAATACCTAAGATCTAAAACAAACACAACTTCAGGAAGGATTACTATATCATGCACTCGTACACAATCATAACCCAAAAAAAAAAACCCAGAATAGGTTTTTTTTGTCATTGAGTTGGCTAGTGGAGTGGGGTTGATTTTTTTAGAAATGAATTTTGTTTGTTTGTTATGCACTGATATGGAGGAGGGATATGTTGTACTATAATGTGGCGTTAATTTTTTTAACTTAACACAGTGAAATTGGAGAGTTTGATTTGCTTTGCACAACTCCAAAAGAAAAATTAGACGGTCCGATTTTTTGGTAAAGAAACATTAAAATTTTTAACATAAAAAAATCGGTAGATTTGATTTAGGCTTTTATAATTTCTTTTTTATTTTGAAAATACTCAAATAGGTAGGTTTGATTTAAAATTAAAAAAAATATTTAAATAAAAAATATAAATTGAAGAGTCTGATTTGTGAGATTTATAGATAAACAATATTATTGTCAATTACGTAAAATTTTTTTCTTCTTCTTCTTCTCATCTCATACTTTATTCTTTTACTTTTAAAGAAGCGATCGAGTGAAATTGAATTTTGTCACTGTGAGTAGAAAAATAAAATGGATGATAGAATTATGTAAGAGTATATTATCATGGTCAGATTTTGTTACAAATACCTGACGGAATGAGATTTAGTATGTAAGAGTCCATATGATATTGTTTCCCCTTTCATACTTTCATTTGAAGAACTAAAAAGTGTGATTTGTGAAAATGCAGATTCTCAAATATCAAAGAGAGTGTCATATATTTTGTATAGATATCCTATATTAATGTTTGGTGGTTCGTTCAATTTCTAAGAATATCATGTATTTTGTACAAGTATCTTATATTAATGTTTAGTGGTTCATTCAATTTCAAACAAATTATGTGACGAAACGAACATGCAGAAGATATTTTCAATTTATATTGAAACTCGTTTATAGATGTTGTTCATTGAACTATATATATATTGAATTCAAACAATTACAAGTCCACCAAAATATCGAACGGAAATATTACAATAATAATTGCAAAGAGAAATTTAAAAGCAACTTTGAGGTTGTTAGAGAAATTCCACAATTATATTAAACTTCTAACAATAATTAATAAAACTTAAATATATCTAAAATATAATTCTAATAATTATTATCAAATACATCCAAAACTATATTCTCTAGTATATAAATTATATCATGTCAACAACATTATTTAGATTCAATAATACATAACATCTAATACAATATGTTATGTTACAATACTATCGTTTAATCATTATAAACAACATTAATCTCTATAACATTACTACTATTATTCTTATTAAATTATAAAATTTAAAATAATAATTTACGTAATTAAGATGACTAAAATAATTAACAATGTGAAACTCACAATGATCAACATTTTTTATTCTAGATCTCTTAAATATTATTGGCTTCAATTTTCTTGCCATTGTTGGAAGGAGGTGGTTGATGTTCCTTTTTTACTTCTTTGAGTTTTGAAGAAGGGAGTATTCAAAGTGAGAGTGAGAGTGAGAGTGTCTCAGAGTAAACATTCGACGATGAAAGAAATATGTGAGAGAGAAAGCACAAGTGATATAGAGCAAAAGTGAGGCGCAGTCCACTGCATGGGAGACATGTGGTTTGGGTGGCACAAATCGGATCGTCTAATTACTTTTTTATCAACTCGGATTGTCTGATTTGTTTATTGTTGTCCTCCACAACAGTGTTAAACACCAAACTCTCCAATTACACTGCATTACATAATACTTAGCTTCATTTTAAAATTAAAAAGTAGAAAAGTTGTGATAATGTTTAAAAATTATGTTGAAATTGAATGCAAAATCTTAGCATGTTTTTGCCATTGGTATGTTGTGATTGATTTAATTGCCATAGCTGAAGACAAATATTAAGGTTGTGAGACTCCATCATTCTTTGAATATGATACTCCATGATGCTACTCAAAACGCCACAGACAAGGTCGAATCTCCCAGATCGGAGGAATGATGCGTCTTTGGTTCTAACTTCTATCACAGAGACCCTAATCTACCCAAAAATCGGCTGAACTAATGTCTCGAGAAGTCTCCAACGAAGTCGTAGATTAGCCGTCTGAGAGATGTATAAACATAGCTATTGGTTCGTCCTTGTCCAGTGAAAGACGCATTCTAAATCAAGTAGACGCAGGTGTTTGTCAGGCATGTTCGTCTTAATATGATGAACAGAGCTAATTTGTTAGATCATCCTATTCACCACGATGAAGATCGAATATACATCTTAGAATTAATCAAACACGGATCGAAGAGAAATAGTAATACTTTTATTAATTCCTATGACTCAACATGGCTCCTCCCCTCAACGTAGGAGGTTTAGAAACTCATACTGATAAAAAATACAATGGAATAAACGAAAAAAATGCTGAATGGTGTGTGTAGTCTATGTAAAATATACTTTAAATACTAAACAGATGACTAGTAAGGGTAAAACAGTCTATTTAGTGCTAAAATTCACTTTTGGGGCCCACTTGGTGAGTGTTTGGGCTGAGCTTTGATGAGATCCACGTGCTATGAGGCTCCTTGGACATGGAACGCTAGCTAGGGGTCCTCTTTGGGCGTTTGGACATTGGTCTCTGCTCCTTGAGCGTTGGACGCCAGGAAGGGGGCAGGTAGCTGGCATTGGACACCAGCTTTGGGCCTTCTAATCCGAAGCAAAGTATGTACTATTATATATTGCTGGAAAGTTCTGAAAGTCAGCTTTCCATATCCGTTAAGAGCGCTCCATTTGAACTTCTATAACTCTAGAAAAGCTCTTCCGAATGTAGGGAGGTTAGATTTGGAGAGCATCTGCAGTGCTTTCTCTGTCTCTGAATCAGACTTATGCTCCAACTCCTCAATTTCAGCCAGAAAATACATAAAAGTGTACAAAAATACAAAAACTCATAGTAGAATCCAAAAATGTGAATTTAACACTAAAACCTATAAAAACTCAATAAAAATTGAATAAAACATACTAAAAACTATATGAAATTGATGCAAAAAAGCGTATAAAATATCAGCTCATCATACTGCGACCTATTGTTGTGTCGATGGAGTTATGGCGGTCAGAAATAATGCCGACGCCATCAATGGTAACAACATATCTTCGCAGATTAGTTAGGAAAAACTCCCACGCGTCTGTCGTCTCACCCTCAACTATCGCAAATGCAATAGGCACAATGTTTTGGTTCCCATCTTGTGCCACCGCAACTAAAAATGAATCTTTATATTTTTTATATAGGTGTGTGCCATCAACCTGCACCAATGGCTTGCAATGTCTAAATGCTACAATACACGGATAGAAGCTCCAAAAAATGCGATAGAAAACTCTTACACTTTGAACCTCCTTACTCTTACGATAAACGGAGAGTATTTTATTTGAACACGAGACTTTGGCATCTTTGCAGTCATTGCTTTCAACCATACTGGTAGAGTCTGGTAAGAAACATCCCAATCACTAAAAATTTTTGCAACAAATTTTTGTTTTGCCAACCAAATCTTGTGGTAACTTACAGTGTTGTTGAACTTGGATTGAACTTTTGCAATAATAGACTTCACCTTTATCAACGAGTTTGCTTCAACCAACGGCTTAATAGCATCTGTAATTGTGTCTGAGTCCAACTTGGCATGATTTTGTGAAATCGTCCCCGTGGTGCACATGTGTTTACCATTGTATCTCCTGATCTCCCAACAATCTTTCTTTCGAATCAAGCTAGCCCGGATAAGCCAATCGTACCATGCACCATATTCCTTGCATTTTGCATAGAATATTTGTGGCTCAGACTCATACACAGTGTAATCAACTTGATACGAAAATAAAAGGATAAATAAGACAAGAATTGAAATTGAATAAAAAAGATACATTGAAATTGAAATAGAAACAAAAATGATAGACTGAAATTGATTACAAAGAAAATCACTTTACTTCTACCCAATTTTTTGACGCAACAAGAAAGGGACTCTTCAACCTAATTTGTTAACGCCATAGTTTGGAATTGATTCGAAGGGACTCCTCAACCTTCTACTCAATTCCCCAATGTAACAAGAGAGGGACTCCTCAACCTCAATTGTCCATACAATGGTTTCATCACGAAACCAAAAAGGGGTTTTGAAACCTCTAAAAATTCTATACTACGACTACAATAGCTAAGGAGGTATTTATAACCTCTTATTATGTTAAAACAAAGAAAACCCTAAAGCTCATACACATAAGACCCAATCTAGTAATTAAATAAATAAAATCAGAATACATTAAATTAAAACATTCTAAAAATGTAAACTAATATCTTCTAAATAATACTTGAACTCTTCATATCTCGAACATTTGAAGCACGTATCATTCTCCTCCTCTTCAAAAAGATTCGTCCTCGAATCTTGTAGGTAGAAAAATAGTATATGAAAAGCACAATCATTATAAGGAAGATAATTTCTTTTTTTTCTTTTTTTGTATGTATTTCTTTTTTTCTCCTTTTTTTTGCATTGTAAATTTTTTTATTTTTTTTAAACAATAAAATCAATAATAATGAAATGCAAACGAAAAAAAATACAAGAACTTAAAGAAAGACACAACAGACACTGGACACTTTTTTTTTAATGATAAAAGAAGAACAAATATAGATTAATAAGAATTAATCTAATACATGAGCTCTGATACCAAATAATAAAGAAATAATAGGATAAATAAGACAAGAATTGAAATTGAATAAAAAAAGAAATTATAATTGAAATAGAAACAAAAAAGATAGATTGAAATTGAGTACAAAGAGAATCACTCTACTTTTTACCCAATTTCTTGATGCAACAAGAAAGGGACTCTTCAACCTAACTTGTCAACGCCATAGTTTGGGAATTGAATCGAAGGGACTCCTCAACCTTCTACTCAATTTCCCGATGCAACAACAGAGAGACTCTTCAACCTCGATTGTCCACACCATGGTTTCATCACGAAACCAAGAAAGGGGTTTTGAAACCTCTAAAAATTCTATACTACGACTACAATAGCTAAGGAGATATTTATAACCTCTTATTAGGTTAAAACAAAGAAAACCCTAAAACTCATACACATAAGGCCCAATCTAGTAATTAAATAAACAAAATCCAAATACATTAAATTAAAACATTCTAAAAATGTAAACTAATATCTTCTAAATAATACTTGAACTCTTCATATCTCGAACATTTGAAGCACGTATCACAACTTCTCTAGAGATAGTGTAGCTTTTGATTGTAGATATCACAGACTCTCTAGAACCAAATTCTATTATGATACTAAACTCACCATCTTTCGCTGCAACATTGCCTTCACCTACGACACGTAAACTAATATCTTCTAAATAATACTTGAACTCTTCATATCTCGAACATTTGAAGCACGTATCACAACTTCTCTAGAGATAGTGTAGCTTTTGATTGTAGATATCACAGACTCTCTAGAACCAAATTCTATTATGACACTAAACTCACAATCTTTCGCTGCAACATTGCCTTCACCTACGACACGTGAACCACCGTTAGTCGGTCAAGGCAAATAAAAAATTATAATGGTAACTTTAATTAATAACAATAGCATATCCATATTCGCATACTCAGAAAATTACGGGGCATGCATGGCTGCGAGATCCAGAGTTTGCATAAAAGATGAAATACCAAAGGGGTGCTGGTTTACAATCGCATTTGTTTCATTTTGCTCCGCCGGATTGTCTGCCAGGTCTCCGTCATCATTTTCGTTATCGACTTCGTAGTTCACTTTGAATTCCTATTCACTGTCGTTATTATCTTTTTCCCAATCTATATCCCCGAGCTCATCAACATTGACCTCCTTGCCAACTGTGTCTAACCCCGTATGCTGTTCAAACTCAACATACAGCTCTATCAACGGCACGTGAAATTGGGTTTGTTGATAAATATAGAACATCTACTGCATACATGCGTCGTTAGTGATGAACATTATTTGAAACTATATAAGCCCACCAAATACTTGTACATGATTCTTATATAAAATGCAATATAATTTTGTATGTTCTTACAAAGACCATTTTGCAACTTTACAAAACTCATGGTGCACAGAATAGTAAATGAAAATGGACATTCACAAACAAAAGTCACCCATTCGTGTGTGTTTGATATATTCTCACCGTTATAATACACTCGTAAATTTGCAATACCTTCCATAACCTCAACTTTTACCTAACCCGATTTTGTTGACACAACTAATTGCAAAAAAAAAAAAAAAACTCACAAATATGAAATATATGAAAGAAAGAGGAATGTGAGTAGAAGTGAGGTACAAGTCTGTATGAATTGAGTTTCGTATTTATAGGCAAGACTTTCGGCTAAAATATTTTTTCCATACAAAATACAAGCTGTGTTTTGCAGTTTTTGATAAAAATTTTCTACACATTTAAAATTTTCCAATCCTAGGTTACTAGCTCACACTGGACAACCCTCAATTATAGGTTACACACTCACACGGTCACACACACCACACCCACACACACATTATATATGTCCTCTTCTTTCTGTCAAGTTTGCACTAAATGAGACTCGAACCTAAGATCTTAGTGAAAAAGAAAAATATATGCCACTTGAGCTAAGGCTCATTCATTGGCTTATACACGTCTATTTAGTTGAGTTACATCATAAGTATTTTTATATGAAAAAAATAAGCCGAGATATAAAGATAATTTTATAAACTTGTATTTTTTTAATCGAATCAACTCAAAATTTAATAGTTGGATATTTTTGTCAACCAAAATTAATCTTTTATAAATAAAAAGTTAATTTTGTTTTTGTGTAAATAATTTTATCAACGTTTTAAATATTCATCGGTTGAATCGATAGTTTTTCTAAAAAAATAAAAATAAAAATAAAAATAAACCATATTAATTTGAAGACAAAAAAACCCATATTAATTAAATCTTTATTTTTTATTAAAATCGATTGGACAAAAACAATAAAAGAAAAAAGAAAACACAATGGACACGGAATATATAAATATAAAAATAAATAAAAAATATTGCCTGACAGCGATTCTCTTTCTTCCTTGTTTTCCAACTCCCACCATTCTATTGTGTTGTTCTGTGCTGTCTGTGTTTCTTTCTCTCTCCATTTTTTGTATTCTCTTTCCTTCTCTCTGTGTTGCTGTTTCTCCATTGTTTGTTATCCTTTCTACATTGTTTGTTATCCTCTCTTATCTTTTGGACTCTGTATTTTCCCTTTCTTCGTTCCTTTATTCCTGCCTCCAACAATAACTAACTATGCATTGTCGTCATCATCACCATTGTCCCGTGTTCACACACAGTTAGGGTTTCTCTTTGCTTGTTTCGTGTTTTCTTTTTTTCCATTGTTATAATAGTTTGCTGGAGGAGTTGAATCTCCGGCAGCCATGGCCACCAACTTGCCGATGACGCCTGAGCTGGAGCAGATCCACGGTGAGATCCGCGACCACTTTCGAGCCCTCTCGTATGCTTCTTCCTCTCTAATCTTTTCACCTCGTCACTTTCCCTTTCTAATTATGTATTATATACTATATATATACGCTGTGCTTTGATTGCGTGTTTCTTCTCTCTGTACTTCATTTATTTATTTACTTTTGTTGAGCTAACAAAGGAAAACGAAAGGAAATGTAAAGAGAAAATGTAAATGTTTATTGTGCCTGTGTTTGGGATGTGATTAATGTTGCTGGTAGAATAGGTCTTTAGGTTTTGTAATGATTGTTGAAATTGGGGTGATTGCTGGTTGAAATTTAACTATAATTGAATTTGAGTCGTGAGAAGTGTGATCAATGTTGTTGTTGTTGTTGTTTGGGGCCTTCATGTTTAGTGATGCTTGAGAAAGGGGTTTTAAAGAACAATGTTGCCTTCTTTGGCTATAAAAGGAATAAGGATAGTGCTTGATCGGAGGGTAGTAGTTACAGTGGAAAACTGGAAATGCATGATCATGGTGGTAGCGAAGTGTTTGTATATAGAATCAAACAAATTGTAAAGTGTATCTAGCTTGGCTGTTATTTTTAAGCGGTTTAATTATTCTGTCAGTCTGTATACCTTTTTTTTTTCAATTGGATTCATATATCATATAAGATTTTGTAACTAAGTCTCTACCGTAACAAAAATGTTGGAATTAACAGAATATTCTGTTAAACTATACAGAATATTCAGTTAAGTGTTAGGAATATTCATTTTGTTTAACAGAATATTCTTGTTAATTCCAACGTTTTTGTTACGGTAGAGACTTAATTACAAAATCTGATATGGTATAGGGACTCAATCAAAAAGAAAAAAATATAGAGACCTAATTGAAAATTCAATGAAACTATAGAGATCGACAAAATAATTAAACCTTTTTAAGCTGTAATCACACAATGTCCTACTTTTCTGCTTCCTGGGTCGGAAATATTCGAACGTGAAGTTTGCCCCCTTTCTTGACTGAAGCATCCTTTCTTTTTAGTTTGAATAAGTATATTTTAACAAAAATGCTATTTGTACACTAAAATCAGCCACTAAAACCAGTCACCAATGTATTTGTGTATAAATACATGTGTGGTTTAATTTATTTTCAATGTGTATTTGTATTCCAACATGTATTTTATACTGGTGGCTAATTTTTGTGTACATGTAGCATTACTTATATTTTAAATACCATCTCTTAATGTTCAAACTTCAAAATGCACTGTTTCCACTTTAATCTCAGTAGTCCTCTGTCCATTCATCATCTTGAAGTTTGAACTTAGGAATATTTTTGCTTGTATATTGATGTATTATTTTCACTTTCGGCAGTTACAAAGAATTGCTTGATGTCATGATGTGTAGTTTTAGAATGAAACAAATCCTTGTTGAATTTTGCTTTTTTAACTAACCCACACCCCCCTTCCCCCACCAACAAAAAACAACATATGAAGGCCTTGTTTGTACATTATTCAGAAGTTCCCTTTGGAATTTTAGAGATAGTGAGAATATATCGTTTAGAGGCAACCTATGATTTTGATTTTGGAAAAAAGATTGGGAACCAACTTTTTTCAGACAACAGTTCTCTTTTCATCTCATTACTTTGTACTTTTCTGGCTGATTGTTGGTTATAAACAAGTTCCCTAGAAAAACCGTTTTATTTATTCTATTTTTTACTTTTTGTGTTCAGAGTGATTTATAATTACTTTTATTCTCTTTAAAATGTGGATAGTGTCTATGACTTTGTCCCCCTTTTTTCATTCAATGATCGGCTGAAACCAGTTGAAGGGTATTATGTTATCATTCCTTTATTTATATTTTATGGGTGATATATGGTTTACTTGTAGTTCTCTTCTACTTTTGTCTCGTAACAATGTATCCTTAGCTGGTGCCACATTCATAGTTATAACTAATACCAGGAGAAGGAAAAGAAATAAGGCATAGATCTCATCCTTTTAGCATTCTCTAATGTGTCTATTTGTTTATATTTAATAAATTTACTTTCATCCAGAAATGGCTTCCAGAGGCTGGATAAAATTAAAGATTCCCATAGACAAAGTAGTCAACTGGAAGATCTCACGCAGAAGATGAGGGAATGCAAAAGGTAAGCATGTACATTTATGTGGTAGTCATCTTAGCATTGGTACCTCTTGGTGGTAGCAGTGACTCACTCAGTGAGATCCCACAAATACAAAACTTAATCTGAAGGAAAAAAGACCAATTTATACAAAATATCCACTTTCATGATTTCATGCTATTTTGACATATTTGAAAATTTTTCTTTCCCATATGCCACTGCCAAAAAGTGAAAATTCATGCTATTTTGACATTTGAAAATTTCCTTTTGAATGCTTTCCACTCATTGTTAAAATATGAAACATTATGTTCTGGTTTCAGGTTGATAAAGGAGTTTGATCGTGAAATTAAAGATGGGGAGGGAAGAAATTCCCAAGAAGTGAACAAGCAACTCAATGACGAAAAGCAATCGATGGTCAATGCCAATAACCTTTTTCTTTTCCTTGCTTATGTTGCAAATATAGTATCCATATCCTCAGTTTGGAAAGGGATGCAAAATCCTCCATGTATCCTGAATAAGTAAAAACAGCATATCATGCTTTCAACAGTAACAGCTTTATGAATAATTTGCATGGCATGCCAATTACTTTCTTAGCATTGTCATTATATCAAATAAGTGATCTCCATTTGTTCCTCAAAAGCTTTTGATTTTGTACATTGCATCTTCATGCATTCAAGCAGTCAATTCATGTTCTGACATATATTTTTCCTTGCAGATCAAGGAGCTAAACTCATATGTGGCACTTAGAAAAACGTAAGCATATCTTCATATTTCTATTTATCTAGTCTGAATAATTTTAAGATACAATTGGGCACTCTAAAGGTTATTGATTCGATAAAATCAGATGGCTAATATCAATTTTCCCAGTGGGCACACTGATCTTTCAATACCGTGATATATGTTTACTGTTGGTGTTAGTAGAACCAATAAAGCAAAGTTTTAGTTCCTTTTATAACTTTTCCCTCCCAAATAAAAGGTTTAGTCCTTTGAGTTATGAAAGGTGGATTTTTTACTGTCACTTTTATGTTTAACAGGTACATGAACACCATTGGCAATAAGAAAATTGAGCTTTTTGATATGGGAGCAGGAGCAGGTGAACCTACAGCTGAAGAAAATGTTAAATTAGCTTCAGGTAAAATGTTTAGTGGAAGTTGTAATTGAACTACGATGCCATACAAGTTGAAATTGATTTTGCACATGTAGTTCTGTTTTAACTGGCCTCTATCCTGAATCCATACTCCATAGATTGTCTTTATTTGTTTGCGAATTGTTGCAAGTCATACTTTTGGTTTTCATCTTTGTTGATGCATCCTCTTTGTAATTGTGGCCTGGGGCATTCTTGTAATGTGTGCTATGTATAGGGAATAACAGAATTATCTCACCAAAATACGCACTTGCTTTGTCCTATAGAAATGTCAAATCAAGAACTTATCAAGGAGGGGATGAAGCAGATGGATGAAACTGATCAGGCCATTGAAAGATCTAAGCAGGTGAATTACTTCAGACTTTTGACTACATTGCCCCAGCAGCTTTGTTTTTAACCCTTCAAAATATGTAGGTTGTACAACAAACCCTTGAAGTAGGCACTCAAACTGCTACCACCTTGAAGGGTCAAGTAAGTCTGATTTACTTCTAGCATGTTTTAAGAATGGAGTCTAAACTATCACATTTTAACCTTTTTGTTTTTAAATACTGCAGACTGAGCAAATGGGTCGCATTGTCAATGAGCTTGACTCTATTCAGTTCTCAATTAAGAAGGCATCCCAACTTGTTAAGGAGATTGGTAGAAAGGTCACTTTGTTTTTTGTTTCTTACATGCATTAACTTCTTTGCTTCAATAGTATCCCGTAACTAAACTATCTTTCCCCAATTATCAGGTAGCTACAGACAAGTGCATTATGCTTTTCCTATTCCTAATCGTCTGTGGTGTAATCGCTATTATTGTGGTGAAGGTACTATAATCACGTGTTAAAAATTACTAAACCAAGATGCTCCAACAATTTATTTTAAAGAAGCATTTGTAGTGCTGCACTAAACTGTTTTTGCCGTGCTCTGCAGATTGTGAATCCCAACAACAAAGATATTAGGGATATTCCGGGATTGGCTCCTCCAGCTCAGACCAGGAGACTCTTGTATGTAAGGAACAGAGAACATTTTGATTGATTCCAACATTATTTGAAGAAAGAGTTTTCTCCATCCTATTCCTACCAACTTGATTCTTGTACCTGTCACTAGGAGAGTATTGCTCTTGAGGGGGCATTCATTTTGGTCTCTGTAATTTGAAATTTTTAGAATTTCTTGCATATCCTGTTTGTGGTTCTGTACTTGTATGTAAATCACAGAAGAACAACTTTGTGCCATGTTTCTTTTTTTAACATTGGGAAATCATACGGGATAGGAAAGAAACAATACTCTACTAGTCTACTGTCATATATGTCATATGTGGTGTGTACATGTCTCATTCAAAGGAGTATTATGTTATGAATATTTCTGTAATCTACCCATTCATCCTCAACATTTTCTGTAGGATCTGTTTGTAAATTACATGTATTCTATGTTATGCTTGCGCTTGCAGATGCAGTTGTCCCTTTTCTTTCTTTGTTAATATTCCTTCCTTTTGTCTTACTATACGATACTCTACTTTTAGCATGTATTAAAAGCTGTTTTGTGGGTGCGGATGCCGTGAAAAATTGATGTTTATGAGAATTAACTTACAAAAAAAGGGATCATTTTACTGTATAAATCTAATCTAACGAAAAGAATTTGCTGCAAGATAAAAGGTTTACATACTAACTTAACATGTCCGATTAACAAGGGATCCTACTTGAAGAATACGTTCTCCTACAATTACAAACGCAAAATATTGTACATGAACTTTCCTCCCCCTCTTCCTGGCACCAAGCGTCTTGTCCATTGAACATCTTCGTCCTTGAAGAAAAGATCTTTGTGTCAAGGACTTTGCAGCATTGCACCCTAACAGTGGGGCTCCACCAGCATTCTCTCCCATGGAGCCAGATTTCTTGGAATTTACTGTCCACAATAAAAGTGCCTACACCATGAAGAACTGGAAGCTTGCTGAGTTTTTGTCACGCCTTTGTTTGCCCACCTACCAAGAGAGGAAGATTTCAGCATAGGACAGTTTTATAATA
This sequence comes from Arachis stenosperma, assembly GCF_014773155.1. NCBI lineage: Eukaryota > Viridiplantae > Streptophyta > Magnoliopsida > Fabales > Fabaceae > Arachis > Arachis stenosperma. The sequence continues at coordinate 127,950,625 of NC_080377.1, forward strand.
TCGTAATAATTCTTGTTTTACTTACAAATTATCTTTCAATACGTGCTCCTATGATTACAAACAGGAAGATAATATCCATGAGGAACCGAAGATTGATTGCACAAAGCAATAACTTTGTCATGTGTAGCTTCCCAAATTTTAGAACCATGTTAATTATCTCATTTTGTGGTGACTGATGTGATAATAAACTAACTGAAAGCCATAAGTTAGTTAGTTAGTATATTAATAAAACTTGGGGAAAAATAAGAAAGAGATCACGAAACACATACATAAAAGCTTTAATAAACAAAATTTGACATTCAAAAGAGTTATAAAATTTGGGAGTCTACATTTTCACAATACACATAAATTTTAATAAACAAAATTAGATATTTAAAATAGTTCCTAAATTTGGGGATGTTACATTATGGGTGTGAAAATTATCCCATATAATATGAATTCTGAATCTTCATTTTCCTGTTGCACTGTTTTGTTTAGCTCGGAACTTGGAGTATGAGTTAACTAAGTAAACCTTGATGAAGGAATTAGCCATGCTTGCCAGTTTTTAATCAATGTTCTTGTTAGAGGCACAACAATTTTGGACGACAAATGCAATGTACGCCGAAAAAAAGGTCTTACCTCTTGGTATCACACTTTATAGCTTAGAAGGTTTAGTCCTACATCGTGGGGAGCAGAAATAGAGAGACGAGGCTTTAGTATAAAAGAAAGAATTGAAGACAGAATACAGCATACCTTTCTCGGCCTTTTGGCTAAGATCAAGTGTAGTATCTGTTCTTATCAGTTTAATATCTGATATGTGGGCCATTGGCCCACACGATATTAAATTTATTTTTTGAGGGGGATGGGCCACTATAGTAGCTTGCTACTGGGTTCATCGAGCGTCGCCTAGGCCTTACACTATTGCCTGGGCCTGGCGCACCCCACCAATTTAGTTTAAAGGTTTCTTAATTCTTGGGCACTGGATCGCAGTGCGTATTTTCACTATTTTCAAGGCACTGGATCGCAGTGCGTATTTTCACTATTTTCCATTGGGCTTAAGTTTTGAGGGGACCGAAATGGAAGTGTTGCAATGTTTTCCCATGGATTAAGGGATACGTTGACGAAATGATTTTCAACAATTCACTTGTTTAATCTTTCAGCTATTAAATGTTATTGGTATTTTTATATTCTGATTACCCAACTCAAAACAGTAATTAACATTTAACAATGATGTTTTCTGTTTATGTTTGATGTTGAAGTGCTTCAAATATTTGGAGAAAGCCTTAACGCTGTCATTTTTATTCAACACGCATTCGGTAAAGTTGGCATCTGATTCTTATTAGGGTGTTCATGAGCGACCCAAATTCGGTCCTAAAAGGCACTAAATGTATTTTGACTCGACTCAAAATGATGCGAAAAGAAACTGAATTAAACTTAAACCGGGTCGATTAGATAAAACATTAATATATTTAAATTTGTAAATTTTATATATTAAGATAATAAAATTTAATTTTTAAAAATAAATTTAATAAATAGTAAATCATATTTATATCAAATAAATAATTTTAAAACAAAAATAATACCGTATAATATAAAAAATATTAATTAAATTATAAAAATATAACATAACATTACTAATTAACTTAAATATATATATTTTTATCGTAAAAAGTAACTTTGTGAGTCCAGTCCGGGTGACTTGAAACAAAATTCAAACCTAACCCAAAAATAAAATCGGACAAAAAATAGAAATTTAAATCCGACAAAATATGACTTGAGTCTGGATCAATTTCGTGCTGAACCGGATCTTGAACACCTCTAGTTCTTATCAGTTTAATGTCTAATATGTGGGTCATTGGCCTACACGATATTAAATTTATTTTTTGAGAGGAAACGGACCACAACTTAAACCTTACACGGTTGCTGGAGTCTGGTGCGTCTCACCAATTTAAGAATTTAAATTTTTAAATTTTAATTTTAGAGAATAAAATGTGATTTTTTATTTTTAAATATTTTTTGCTTTATTTATGAAATAATTGATGAAAAATTAAATTTTATTTTTTAACGTAAAATTTAAAATTAAAAAATCTAAATTTTTAATTTAGTATAAAATTATTTATGTTTTTATCGTAAGTAGTCACTTATTTTTAAGATTATGTGACTAATGTCTAGATGACAGGATAAATATTTTCAAATTATATTTTAAGTTGCAATATATGAATATGTTAGTTTAGCGTGATTTAAGTTACATGGTATGAAAATTTTAGGATGATTGACGTAGATAAATCATTTAGAAATTAAATTTATTAAATTTATGTAAATGCACATTTACAAATTACATGTAATTTGTTACACAAAATTCAAAAAAATAAAAGAAAAAAAGTGTGAAGTTTACTGACAGAAAATTTTTGAATATTTTTATCCGGTCATCGAATACGTCAGATCTAAAAATCAATATATTGCAGAAATTTGGGGTATGTAAGACCAAGTGAGTGAAAAAATTGTTTTACAAAATACTTATTGGAGTTGTATTCTCTAGTGTGAAGTATGATATATTTGTGATAGGATTCGACGAAGATCTGCAGGCTTTGTTTCATTGTCAGAGAAGTTTTTCGGAAGTGAAAATACACGTGTTGTATGCGAAGTTAGAGGATGGTATCGACAGTTCTGGGGCATCAGCTCCGAATCCTCAATCCACTGCATTGGGGATGCTTTTAGTTCGATGCTTGTGGTTGCATTGGTTTGTCCGTTGGTTGCATCTCCATCTCATCCAGTTGAAATGGCTGGTTCTCATCGCATGATTCCGGATTCTGTTAAAAAAGTAATGCGAGAGGGTGAATTGGAACGAGTTGAAAATGCAATGTGAGAGGATGATTCAGACGAAGAGCCTGTTGACATACTTGGGGAGCGCGATAAGGATAATAGGAGCAATCCACCTACACAGCATGGCCTATCAAGTTTCGGTACACAGCAACATCCTCCATATTTATCAACCTTAAACTTGGATGCTATGGGGCAACAGTCAGACATAGATGCTACCTTTGGAGGTTAGGGCTTGCATTATAGAATCGTTTCTACAGAATTTTAGATCGGGTAATCTTTCCAGAATAAGTAGGAAGCAATGTTGAGTGTAAAGAATTACAGCATCTGCTGTGGAGTTCAGTATAGGGTATTAGAGTCAGATCATCTTAAGTACCATGGAAAATGCAAGGACTTTGGTAAAGGTTGCACTTGGTTGATTCGCATCACACTTTGGCAACGAAAGGGTACCTGAGAGGTAGTAAGGTACAATAGACCTCACACTTGCATGACTACATCGATTTCAAGCGATCACTGACAGCTTGATTATCACGTCATTTGTGCTAGGATCTTTTCATTTATTAGAGTTGATGCTGCGGTTATGATAAAGGTGCTGCAGCAAGCTACAGAAACAACTTATGGTTTCAAACCTACTTACAGAAAAGTTTGGTTGAAAAATGAGAAGGCAATAACATAGATCTATGGAGATTGGATAGAGTCCTAGGGCAAGTTGCCCCGTTGGATTCTTGGTGTGCAGTCCACCATGGTCGGAACCATTACAGTGTTGAAGACTTCTCCTATTAGAGTTAGTGATCAGGTTGATGAATTTACAGTGTACTTTCATCGTCTTTTTTGGACATTTCCTCCTTGTATTAAGGAATTTCGACATTGCAAGCCATTGGTGAGTATCAATGATACTCACTTGTATGAAAAATATGGTGATACTTTGCTTCTGGCTATTGCGCAGGATGGAAACTCGAATATCTTGCCCATTACATTTGCACTTGTGGAAGGTGAAAATGTGGAGTCGTGGTCTTTTTTCTTGACCAACCTATGACAACATGTGACTCTGCAAGAGGGTATTCTTGTGATCTTTGATAGGCACAATGACATCAAGGCTGCTCTGAAGGCCCCTAATAGTGATTGGCTACCTCCTCGTGCTTATCGAGCATTCTGTATTCGTCATGTTACTGCTAATTTTCAGCTGAGTTTCAAGGGTCAGGATGCAGAAAGGCTTCTTGGGAATGATGCTTATGGAAAGACCGAGGCAGAGTTTGACTATTGATTTGATATTATGAGGACCGAAAATCGGTAATGTGTGCTTGAGCAAACAGAATGGAATACAATAGGTGGACTCAACATCAAGATAGCGGTAGATGTTTTGACCACATGACCACCAACATATCTGAGTGTGTTAATTCTATTCTGAAGGACAAAAAAATCTTCCAGTCACTTTGTTGGTCAAATCCACATACGAAATGTTTGCAGAGATATTTATTATTTAAGGACAAACAGTAGAGGCGCAATCAGGAACTGAGCATCAATTCTGCCAGGCCCTGGTGAAAGCAATAGAGCGCAACATGAGAGATGTTTTACTGTCACTTTGTTTGACATGCATCAGTCGGAGTTTACTATGGCAGAAACAACTCCGACGGGTAACTTCTCACTCGGCACGTATCGAGTTTCTCTTGGGGATCGTACATACGACTATGGCTATTTTCAAGCTCTCCATCAACTATGTTGCCATGCTATTGCATGCTGTGCACATTCCCTCCTGGATTGGGCTACATATGTTCATCATGTCTACAACATGACTGAGGTGTTTAGCGTATACAGGATAAGGTTCGCACCACCTATTCCAAAAGGCCTTTGGTCGCCATATGATGGTCCCACTATCATTCCTGACCCTCACATCTGCATAAAATTGTAAACCACCTATCTGATCGTGAATGACCATGGTCATTGTAGTAGTAGCAATATTAATGAACATCTAAGTGCTGACATCTTAATACCTGAGAGTTCGACCCAATAGTAAATGTGCCTTTGTCAAACCCAATCTCCATGTCTCCAACCCCCCCAGATCAGCCTGTACTCCATCACCTGCACCAGTGGAGCTCCCATCGAATCCAGCCAATCCACTGCCACCTCGACGCCTAGCTCTAGATTGACGAACACGATGATCACTAGGCCCCTCCGCTTCATCACTGGCTTCCTCCTCTCGTCTAGCCAACGCCACCCCCGATCAGTATGCAGTGAACCAACAGGTTGTTGCTGCTCCACACGCCTGTTATCAGGCACATCTGGCACTTGCACCCTAGTAGGCACATGTGATGACCCTCTGTGACGAGCAGCCACCGAAATTTCAACCGGCTTAGGATTAGAAAATGCTACATCTGGAGACGGAATCCTATGCTCCATCTGGAACTACCAGTCTAAGTACTCTAAAGATGGACTTGGATTAGCCACTCTTTGTATCGTTAGGACAGAATTAACTCTGTTATTCTAATACAGATGCCATCTCTGATAATAAGTGGGGAGCCACCGTTCTCCTCCCCTACTATCCTTCGCAAGGAGCCAGTTTGTGCTTAGAGCTGGGTCAGGTAGATGCTATATGCCTCTGAGCTCTGGTACCACGCTATTAACTTGGTGCCATTTAATCATAGCAAAATATATCAAGCTCGTGAGCATCCGCCATAACCTAGAGTGCTCCTCAGTAAGTATCTCTGGATGAACCACGACAACCACCTCAATAGCAGAATAAGACTCTCACACAAACTGCAAAGGAGAGGAGAATCTAACGTTAGAACACGATATATAAAGAAGTCGGTGAATTGCTTATGATACAATTAACCAACCTTAAACAAATTATATCTCAACTACCTAATCTGTCCAACGCAAGACGAATCTAATAAGTCTTTGCTCCTTCGCATCAAAGGTTGGTAAATAAGTCGTCCACCTAAAGGATCACAACGTAAAATAAATATTTAAAATAGGACAATAAAGGATAATAACTTCAAATAGATAAATAATACGCTCAAGGCGAAGAAAAGATACCTGGATGCCAATGGAAATGCAAATATGTCAAAACCATGCGGCGTCAACGTGGGGAACCTCTAGAATATCCAAGACTGTAGAAGCTGAAGCGGACCAACCAAGTTCGTGATATTTTTGTTGGTCACCCGACACATGGATCTATACAACTATGCAAATGCAGTTGAACCCTAGTTATAATTGCCCATCTCGTCAAGTTTCACCACATTCGGCAACCATTGAAGGTGAATCCGATTCCCACTCTTGTCACTAAAAAGCTGAGTGGATAGTAGCATCATGATGTACGCACGAGCGTATATGCGAACCGTTTCATCACTCGCATCGGCTGGTAGCACCCAGAACCTCTCCTGGAACTATGTGAAGTGGATTGTCATTTGCTTGACTTTCATCGGCGGCGGCATCTTGCCGAATAACTCTTGAAACCACTCCCACGCTGGTCTGTCATCCTCAATAAACTGTTCAAAGTCAGTCAGGCACGCACTAACGGCCTCCCCATTAAAGGACAACCTGATGTGCCACGTCCTGCAACGTGATGGTGTGCGCCTCAGGACACCATCTCTCAATGAATACGCTCACCATAGGCTCATCCAACCAGAACCAATGAGTGTTCAACCTAGCTAAGTGATATAATCCAACCCTTTTCAAATAAGGTATGATCTGTTCATGCAGATGCATATTTTGTTGCCTGCTAACGCTGTAAATACACCTAATTGACTACAACATATAGAAAAAGAACGACGTGCTAATTAAATTCTAAAACATACAATCCTAAACTATAAATTATTTATTTATAAAAATGATTTTAAAACATAAAAGCCTAAAGTATAAATTATTTAGAAAATTATTTCTTTAAAAAAATATCCTATTTAGATTTCAAATGCCCCAATGCGTATTATCTATCTACTCTTGTACATATACAAAAACTACACTGATGTTACATGACAATAAAAAATATAAAAAATTTGAAACATAAAAGCCTTACCCATAAATTATTTATAAATTATTTATTTATAAATTCTAATTAAATTCTAAAATATACAACTATAAATTTTTTATTTATAAATATATCCTAATCAAATTTTAAATACACAAATGCGTGTTATCTATCTACTCTTGTAAATACACGAAAACTATATACATGTTACATGAGAATAAAAAATATAAAAATTCTATTATATAAAAGCCTAAACCATAAATTATTTGTAAATTATTTATTTATAAAAAAGAAACTAACATTTTCATTGATACTTCCGACGACGTGAGCAACGCCGTTTAGCCAGTACAAGCAATTTTCTTCCGCCATGGTCCCAATTAAGGTCTCCTGAAATTCTCTCTAAGCCTCCTCTCTCAATCCAAAATTCTCTGTCAATCCAAAACCTACTGAAACTAGTGAATGAAGAATCCGTTGCTGGCTATCGTAGTTTTATAACAATGCATCACGTAATCTGCGATAGCCTCTAGCGGATTATGCTTCACCACTATTTTCTCATAAACCGCGACTGGATGTAGCGGTTTATGCATTGTTATTTTCGTTCATAATCTGCGACAGGGTGTAGCGGATTATGACTTAGTGTGTTTTGACTATAATCCGTGAGACCATGTAGCGGATTACATGTAATTTGTAAACTGTGGTATGGTGTAGCGGATTACATAAAATATGGTTAGGACACGAATGTAACCTGTTTTCAAAAATTGTATTTACGTAAATTTAAACTCCAAATGATTTATTTATGTAACTTGCTTTTAATTTTATGTTTTACTTTTGAAATTTTGCAAAGGGACAAATGGACCAACACTTACTAAAAGGGTACAAGAAGATTCTAGACAAGGTTGGTCAGGCTAGATAGCTAGTATAAAATTTAAATAATGTGATGAGTTTGGAAAACTCTTATTTAATTTTGATGATGAACAAACATTATTGAAATATTTAATTACAAAATTATTAATTTGATCTTAATTCATATTTGCTTAATTAATAATTTTGTTGTGCAGATTTCATATTGGGCCGAAAGCAAATTTCTGGTGCAAGCCCAATATACATTCAGCCCTTGGTTTTAATAATTTATGATGAATATGGCTGAATGGAAAATAAATTAATTGGGCCAAAACTCAAACATTATCATAAGCTCAATTAATTTGATTGAATCAAAATTTTATTGGGCCAGATTAAGCTTTATTGCAACAAAGCCCAATTTCAATTTTGATGAATGTTTCCATGCATGATCCGAATCCAAAGTCCATCAGGAAAGCAAAAGTTAACATTTGTTACTTGCCTCCAACGAATTCCATTTCTCACTTTGGATGGAATTCAAATTTAATTTAATGCATTGGAAACATAAGCAAGTGAGAGAAGATTGATTTGACTAAGGGCATAATTGCTACACGCCAACTAAGGGAAGTAAAAGCAAGCTATTTTCAATTAATTAGTTTAATCACTTTGAAATAGCTTTACTTCAGATTCTTTCTTCTCTCTCTCATCTCTTTCTCTCTTCGGTTATTGCACAAAAAATATTGGCAGCCATGGAAGCAAAAAAGGAACTACCGAAAGGAAGAGAAAGCAAGCCTAAAGACCATCTAATGATGGCAAGAAAACACACTAAAATAAAAGTGAGCTGTGGCTGAGATTTTTCACCAAATGTGGTTAAGATTTGGTGAGGTAATCTTGAGCCTTTCATGCTCAAAAAGGGACGTTGAAGATTCGGCCAAGAGGGAGATTCTTGAAGCATGGCTTGTCTTTGATTCTGATCAACCACCACAGGGAGTAGCTAGAGTGACGAAGTGATGGTTGAAGGCAGAGATTGAAGCAGATGAAGTCATTATCATCATGAGGCATCAAGGGCCAGAAATCCATCTTGGAGAGCAAGCCAAGGATGGAGAGCCCGGATTGATGAAGGGTGATGATCAAGAAAGGACTAGAGGTAATTGCATGTTGGTTAATGCATGGTTATCTCTTCTCTCTCTCTGTGTGGCCGAACCGGTTCTGTGTTTGTTGAAGGAGGAAGAAAGTTGGTTCGGTTTTGGCTTCAAGTGTGGAGGCTTTCCTCTTCTTTTAAAAGGGGGAACAACCACTGTTTGAAGCAAGGAGAAAATTTGAGAGTGCAAGGCACAGAGTTCTCAAAGCTACCTGAGCTAATAGATTTCTCTTCTCCTTCAATGTATTCTGTTTTGTAATTTTTCTGTTTAATTTTGTCATGTCTTGAGTCTCATGGAAAAAGGCAAACAAGTGAGGTTTGTATGAAAAAGCCATAGAGCGGAAAAAGGCAGAGAGTGCAAAATTAAAAGAAAAGCCATAGATGTCTTAGAGGTCCTTTGTTCATCTATGTTGTGTATCATGATTCTGTGGGAATCCCCTTGTAAGTTGGGTTAGCACTTTACAAGTTGTAATCAGATTGATTATAGTGAAATTCCATCATGTTTGTGATGGAGACTGGATGTAGGCTGTACTCCACTTAGCAGCCGAACCAGGATATATCTGGGTGCAATCTTCTTCTACTTCCTACTCCATTTCTGTTTTCAAATACACAGGAGCAAAAACTAGAATTATCTCGTGCCAAGTGACGAGACAAAAAGAAAAGTCTCGTGGCAAGGGACGAGACAAAACAAAGTTGCTCGTGTCTATTGACGAGCAAAAACAGAAAAGTCTTCTCTGAAGGTCAGCAAGTGTTTCAAGTAAAAAGGGGGCTAAGATTCAACCCCCCTTCTCTTAGCCACTGAAACCATCAATTGGTATCAGAGCTTGGTCTCAAAGAGATCAAGCTTTGCAGCTTGGAGTAAAGATCCTCATGGCAGAAAACAGTGGCGCAAGTGTGTTGTCATACAATCTGGCTGAAAGTCAATCAAGCAACAGAGCTCCCCTCTTCAATGGGAAAAATTATACCTATTGGAAGGAGAGGATGAAGATATTTGTACAAGCCGTGGATTACAGACTTTGGAAGATCATCTTGGAAGGTCCTAAATTTCCAACTACCACAAATGCTCAAGGAGTAATCTCTCTTAAACCAGAAGCAAGCTGGACCGAGGAAGATAGGAAGACGGTGGAGTTAAATGCCAAGGCAACCAATCTGCTCAACTGTGCCATCAGCTTTGAGGAGTACCGACGAGTATCACGATGCACAACGGCAAAGGAAATCTGGGACAAGTTGCAAATCACTCATGAAGGAACTACCATTGTAAAGAAAACTCGGACAGACATGTTAAACAGGGAATATGAGATGTTTGCAATGAAGGAAGGAGAGTCCATTGATGAACTGTTCGAACGGTTCAATATCATCACTGTTGGCTTAGATGCTCTTGGAATCACACATTCAGAGTCTGTGCTAGTGAGAAGAGTGTTGAGATGTCTCACAAAAGAGTGGGAAACAAAAGCTTTAATTATTTCTGAGAGTAGTAACTTAGATTCCATGACACTTGATGATTTGAGAGGAAATCTTCTTGCTTTTGAAAACTCCTATTTAAAAAAAGATTCAAAAAAGAAAGGAATTGCTTTTTCTTCTGTGACTAACCCTCTGGATGATGAATCCAGTGATGACTCTTCTGAAAATGAGTTTGTGTTGTTTGCAAAAAAATTCAGGAAAATGGCAAAGCTCAAAGGCAAAGGCAGCAGCTCAAGGAGGATGAAGAAAGATCCTAGCAAAGTAATCTGTTTTAATTATAAGGAAATGGGGCATTTCAAATCTGATTGTCCCAAGTTGAAGAAGGAAGAAAAGCCGAGAAAAGGAAAGAAGAAAGGACTAATGGCTTCATGGGAAGAGTTGGAAAATGACTCAGATGATGATGATGAAGAATCAGAAACCAAGTCTCAACAATGCCTTATGGCAGATCATGTAAATCAGGTAGTCTTTCATAACCCTGACACTGAAGATCTTTATCTTATGATAGACCACCTTTCTGAAAAAATAAGATGCTTTCTGCTGGAAAATCAAGAACTTGAACAACAAATCACCATTCTTCAAGCTGAAAACAGTTTTCTAAAAGAAAAAGTGAGAGAGGCCGAAACTGCTTGTGATCTTGTTGAAGAGAATAAGCAGTTAAGAGCCCAAGTTAGAAGTTGTGAAAGTGACCATTCGGTCCTTGCATATGTGGATTGTTTTAAGCAAAATGAAGAGTTGCTTAAAGAGGTTAAAAGACTTAAAGAAGACTTAGCCAAGTTCACCCAAAGTTCTGAAAATTTGAATCAAATCTTGGCTAGTCAAAAACCTCTTTATGATAAAGCTGGGTTGGGGTTTTATAAATCTGAAAAATCACATTTTGAAAACATTGCTTCATCTTCAAATGATACAAAGTATCAAAACCCAACTCACTTTAACAAAACAGCAACTCCAAGATTTTGTAGGCTATGCAATCGAAATGGACACTATCCTATTCAATGTTTCTTTGGTGAAAGAATGATTGGTGATAAAGTTTGTAAAGTTGTTTTTGATTACAATGGCTTAGGACATAGAAGATGGTTTAACGTAAAAGGATCCAAAAGGACTTGGATACCTAAGGTCTCTTAAGCATTGTTTTGTAGGTGTGCCTAGCATCCAAAAGAAAGGAGAACATGTGGTATATGGACATCGGATGTTCTAGGCATATGACCGGAAAGACAACATTCTTCATAAAGCTAGATGAGTATGATGGAGGACTTGTCACTTTTGGTGATGATGCAAAAGGAAAAATAGTGGCTGTTGGGAAAGTTGGTAAAAACTTTTCTTCTTGTATAAATGATGTGCTTCTTGTAAATGGTTTGAAACATAACTTACTTAGTGTTAGTCAATTGTGTGATTTAGGTTTTGATGTTATCTTTAAAAAGTTTGTTTGTTTGGTTGTTTGTGAGAAAACTGGGGATATTTTATTTGAAGCCAAGAGATGCAACAATGTGTATGGATTAACTCTTGAGGATTTAAAGGAACAAAATGTAACATGTTTTACATCTTTTGAATTTGAAAAATGGCTTTGGCATAGAAAGTTGGGACATGCTAGCATGTACCAAATTTCTAAGCTAGTTAAAAAGAATTTGGTTAGAGGAATTCCAAACATCAAGTTTGACAAGGATCTTACTTGTGATGCATGTCAATTGGGCAAGCAAGTAAAATCCTCTTTTAAATCAAAAGATGGAATTTCAACCAAAAGGCCATTAGAAATGTTGCATATTGATCTTTTTGGCCCTACTAGAACTCAAAGTTTAGGAGGTAAACACTATGGTCTTGTAGTGGTAGATGATTACTCTAGATTTGGTTGGGTACTTTTCCTTGCTCATAAGAATGATGCATTTTATGCCTTTTCCACCCTTTGCAAGAAAATTCAGAATGAAAAAGATTTAAAAATTGCCCATTTGAGAAGTGATCATGGAAGGGAATTTGAAAATCAAGATCTTGAAAAATTTTGTGATGATTTAGGAATTTCTCATAACTTTTCATGTCCTAGAACTCCCCAACAAAATGGGGTGGTTGAGAGAAGGAATAGAAGCCTTCAAGAGATGACTAGGGCTATGCTATGTGAGAATGAGATTCCTAAATTTTTGTGGGCAGAAGCTGTGAACACAGCATGTTATATTTTGAATAGAACAATCATTAGAAAAGGGCTAAAGAAAACCCCTTATGAGCTATGGAAAGGAACCCCTCCAAATCTTAAGTACTTTCATGTTTTTGGATGCAAATGTTTTGTGCTTAATAATAAAGAAAATCTTGCAAAGTTTGATCCAAAATCCTATGAAGGAATGTTTGTTGGATATTCTACCACAAGCAAGGCTTATAGAGTTTATCTCAAGGAGCATAGGACAATAGAGGAATCCATACATGTTACCTTTTGTGATTCTAACTTAATTCCTAGTACTGTGATAGATAATGATTCAGATGGAGAAGGAGCTGGAACAAGCAAAGAAAATCCCAAATCTGTCCAGAATGAAGAATCTGCCAGTCCAGTTTTGTCTCGTCAGATTGAAGGAGAAACTTCTGTTTTGTCTCCTGAGCAGGCACGAGAAACTGAAACAGTGAGACCACCAGAAGTTCATCAAAACTCAACACCTGTCCGAAAGCCTAGAGAATGGAAGTCCATGAGAGGCTGATGAGCGGATAATTTGTACGCTTTTTGGCATTGTTTTTAGTATGTTTCTAGTAGGATTTAGTTAGTTTTTAGTATATTTTTATTAGTTTTTAGTTAAAATTCACTTTTCTGGACTTTACTATGAGTTTGTGTGTTTTTCTGTGATTTCAGGTATTTTCTGGCTGAAATTGAGGGACCTGAGCAAAAATCTGATTCAGAGACTGAAAAGGACTGCAGATGCTGTTGGATTCTGACCTCCCTGCACTCGAAGTGGATTTTCTGGAGCTACAGATGCTCAATTGGCGCGCTCTCAACGGCGTTGGAAAGTAGACATCCTGGGCTTTCCAGCAATATATGATAGTCCATACTTTGCCCAAGATTTGATGGCCCAAACTGGCGTTCAAAGTCACCTGCAGAATTCCCAGCGTTAAACGCCGGAACTGGCACCAAAGTGGGAGTTAAACGCCCAAACTGGCACAAAAGCTGGCGTTTAACTCCAAGAAGAGTCTCTACACGAAACTGCTTCATTGCTCAGCCCAAGCACACACCAAGTGGGCCCGGAAGTGGATTTTTATGTCATTTACTCATCTTTGTAATCCTTAGGCTACTAGTTCCCTATAAGTAGGACCTTTTACTATTGTATTTACATCTTCTGATCTTTGGAATCTTTTGATCTTTAGATCTTTTGATCACTTTTGGAGGCTGGCCTTTCGGCCATGCCTAGACCTTGTTCTTATGTATTTTCAACGGTGGAGTTTCTACACACCATAGATTAAGGTGTGGAGCTCTGCTGTACCTCGAGTATTAATACAATTACTATTGTTCTTCTATTCAATTCCACTTGTTCTTGTTCCAAGATATCACTTGTTCTTCAACTTGATGAATGTGATGATCCGTGACACTCATCATCATTCTCACCTATGAACGTGTGACTGACAACCACCTCCGTTCTACCTTAGATTGGGTGAATATCTCTTGGATTCCTGATACACGATGCATGGTTGATCGCCTGACAACCGAGCGCTCGCCTGACAACCGAGCCAGCCATTCCGTGAGATCAGAGTCTTCGTGGTATAGGCAAGAACTGATGGCGGCATTCAAGAGAATCCGGAAGGTCTAACCTTGTCTGTGGTATTCTGAGTAGGATTCAATGATTGAATGACTGTGACGTGCTTCAAACTCCTGAGGGCGGGGCGTTAGTGATAGACGCAAAAGAATCACTGGATTCTATTCCAGCCTGATTGAGAACCGACAGATGGATAGCCGTGCCGTGACAGGGTGCGTTGAACATTTCCACTGAGAGGATGGGAGGTAGCCACTGACAACGGTGAAACCCTTGCATAAGCTTGCCATGGAAAGGAGTAAGAATGATTGGATGAAGACAGTAGGAAAGCAGAGAGACGGAAGGGACCAAGCATCTCCATTCGCTTATCTGAAGTTCTCACCAATGAATTACATAAGTATCTCTATCTTTATCTTTATGTTTTATTCGTATATCACCCATACCCATCAAAGTCTGCCTGACTAAGATTTACAAGGTGACCATAGCTTGCTTCATACCAACAATCTCCGTGGGATTGACCCTTACTCGCGTAAGGTTTATTACTTGGACGACCCAGTGCACTTGCTGGTTAGTTGTGCGAAGTTGTAGTGATCACAATTTCGCATACCAGAGGCTATCCTCATGACTTCATCATTGGTGATCCCTCTCAAGGAGTAACAACAAGATCATCCATCAAAAGGCCAACCGAACCTATCAATCTTGCCTTCTTGTCACAAATAGAGCCCAACAATGTCAAACAAGCTCTTGAGGATCCATCATGGGTCAAAGCAATGCAAGAGGAGCTTGCTCAATTTGACAAGAATAAGGTTTGGACATTAGTACCCCATCCGGATGGTAAGAAGGTAACGGGTACTAAGTGGGTTTTTAAAAATAAACTTGGTGAGGATGGACAAGTTGTTCGTAACAAGGCTAGATTAGTGGCCCAAGGTTACGATCAAGAAGAGGGTATTGATCTTGATGAGTCTTTTGCTCCGGTAGCTAGAATGGAAGCAATTAGGTTGCTTCTTGCCTTTGCTGCCCATAAGGGTTTCAAAATGTTTCAAATGGATGTTAAGTGCGCTTTTCTTAATGGCTTTATTGATAGGGAAGTGTATGTGGCTCAACCCCCCGGTTTTGAACATAAAGAATTTCCAAATCATGTTTTTAAATTAACTAAGGCTCTTTATGGTCTTAGACAAGCTCCAAGAGCTTGGTATGAAAGGCTTAGTGCTTTTTTGTTGGAAAATCATTTTCAAAGGGGAACCACCGACACTACCTTATTCATTAAAACATCTAATGATGATATCCTTCTTGTTCAAGTTTATGTTGATGACATTGTATTTGGTTCTGCCAATGTTTCCTTGTGTGAAGAGTTTGGAAAACTCATGACTAGGGAGTTTGAGATGAGTTTAATGGGAGAGCTTACTTTCTTTCTTGGCCTCCAAATTAAGCAAACTCCTAGTGGTATTTTTATTCATCAAGGAAAGTATGCAAAAGAACTTATCAAAAAGTTTGGCCTAGAAAATTCCAAATCAATGGGCACTCCTATGCATCCCAATACTAAACTTGAAAAGGATGATGATGGCCAAGATGTGGATGAAACAAGGTATAGAGGAATGATAGGTTCACTCATGTACCTTACCTCCTCTAGACCGGATATAGTCCAAAGTGTGGGTGTATGTTCAAGGTTTCAATCACATCCAAAAGAATCCCACCTTACGGCTGTTAAACGCATCATTAGATACATTAAGGGAACTTGTAATTATGGATTATGGTATCCTAAATCTGATGACTTTTGTGCAGTAGGGTTTTGTGATGCAGATTATGCGGGAGATCGAGTGGATAGGAGGAGCACCTCCGGCATGTGTTGCTTCCTTGGAAGCTCACTCAACATGTGGTCAAGCAAGAAACAAGCCACAGTGGCTCTATCCACTGCTGAAGCCGAATATGTTTCCGCATCTGCTTGTTGCTCACAATTAATTTGGTTAAAAACACAATTGGAAGATTACAAATTAAAAATCAATAGTATACCCTTATTTTGTGATAATATGAGTGCTATAAACATTACAAAAAATCCTGTTCTGCACTCAAGAACTAAGCACATTGAGATAAAATATCATTTCATTAGAGAACATGTGCAAAAGGGTACTATTGATATTCAATTTGTAAAATCTGAAGACCAAATTGCTGATATTTTTACAAAACCTCTCTGTGAAGACAGATTCTGTACCTTGAGAAAAAGTTTGGGAATATTTGATTTAAGTTTCATTGAAAATCTGTGAATTTCTGACTCTGTTCAGTTTTGCTCGTAGGTTTGGACGAGATGAAAAATAAGTGCATAATGAAGGAGCTGTGGTCAAGGGGGAGGCAACGCAGAATTCAAATTTTATGGGCCCCACTAAAATTCCATGACCCCACAATAACAGTTTTGTTAGTTATCTCTCCATGCAAATAAGAATCTTCTTCCTTGTGTCACCATATCTTCTTGGAAGTGGTTATTGTCAAATCAAATCCCTCTCTCCATCTAATCTCTTGATTTAAGGCAACAACTTTTCAGTTTTAGATTTCAAAAGTTAAAAAAGGGGAAATCATCTTTTTGGGTAATAACCACCCCATAATGGTCATTAACCGCCCACTAATGATCATTATTTCCACTATTCTCTCTCCAAGCCTCATTTAATGCGTCACCCACCTTGCTTCTCTCCCACTCAACTCGGTTATCAACCCTTTCATATTTCATTCCTCCATTACCATGAAAAAGAAAACCGCGCCAAGAAAGAGTGAAAGAATTCTTCTGTCTCAAAAACCATCAACGCCTCAAACCCACACTCATATCCACATTCATTCAACCTCATCATCTTCTCTTTCACCACCGTCCAAACAAACAACCACCATGAGAAAAAAGGTGATTGCCCACAAAAGTTCAGGCCGAGGCAAGAACAAGAAACCTGTAGTTGAAGAAGAAGAGCAAGAGTCTCATACTTCTCCCACTCCTTCACCTCCACCCTCATCACCGAAGAAGTCTACCCCCGGAAAAAGCTCCCAGAAGAATCAGGGGTTTGCACTCAATGACACGACTGAACCTCCAAACTTGGAATCCATGGAATTCCGAGACAAGTATGGCAAGACTCACCCTCATTTTGATCCAAGCAGATTTAACTCCTGTACCTCTTTTGAGTTTCACAAAGAGGTTATGGAGAAGCGTCATCTGTGCACTACCTATCTTGTCAGTCTCGAAAATCTCAAGAGTACCAACATCTCCTCTCTGTTTGAACTCCTCAACTGGAAGCCTCTGCTCCTCATCAAGAAACCAGTCTACCCAGGTCTTGTTCGAGAGTTTTATGCTAATATGCGACTTATTGACGGCACCCTTCATTCCTATGTCAAAAGGGTTCAAATAGCCCTTGATGCTGAGACAATTGGAGCGGCCCTGGGCTTCAAGGATGAAGGACCGCGAGCATATATGGTGGAGAAATGGGACACATAAGTCGGCGTTTCTCACAAAACTGTTCTCCAGCACATTTGCAAAAACCTTTCTGGATTGCATGGCACCACTCCAACTCACAAAGCCCTTGGACCAGTCAATTCCCTGCTTCACCGAATCATCACTCATATTCTGACTCCCCAAAGTGGCTCACACAACCGAGTAACATTTTCTGACTGTCTCATATTATTTGCTTTGGTTACCTCTACCCCTATTTCCTTTGGTTACATCATGATTAGGCACATGTGGGATTCTGTTAGAAGCACCAGAAAGGCTAACCTGCCTTATGGTATGTTTTTAACTAGAATTTTTGAGTACTTTAAAGTTGATTTGTTAAATGAGAAGGTAGAAAACGAGGTGTCTACAATCCGAGGAGGAGGAGCAACTAAGGAAACCAAAGGGCAAAAAACTGCATCGGATAGTGACCATGAAGGCAGGCCAGAATCTTCCAAAACAATCAGATCCATCCAACAGATTTTGGGAGAATTTTCAAACATGGCGGACATGATGTTTCGATCTCACAAAGAGGCCCGCAAGCAAGCTTATGAGAGTGAGAAAGCTTGGAAAAATTGCAAAGAAAGGGTCAACCTGATGCTGGAACATCTTAATAAGGATTTGGGAGATGAAAGTGAAGGAGGCGCTGAGGAAGAATATATTCATTTTTCTGATGATTAGTAACTGTGTTTATCTTGTTTGATATTGGCTCCATTAGGCTCAATCTTTTTTTGTATAAGCATGACTTGATACTCACTGCTCTAGGATAATCTCTAGGATTCTGTGATATACATTTACTACTTTCTCTTGAATATTCTGCTGTGATTATCATGTTTTGTGCAGGTGCCCCATGATGACAAAAGGGGGAGGAAATTTAGGTTCCAAAATTGAAATTGGAAAAACAGGGGAACAGGGGTTGAAATTTTTATTTTTGAAAATTCATGATCACCCTTGTTCAAAGAATGCATGTTGCTATTGCATTGGTTTTACTATGGTCATTGCTGTTTGAACTGCATTTAGTTTTTTGGTTTATCATGATTAGTTTATTTGGCATTTGGATGATAATGATGTTGGAATTATTTTGATGCCTGGCTGTTGATTCATCATTGATAAACTTGTTGGATTGAAAATTTATTTTTGGCAGTTCCTTTAATTTGTGTAAAATATCAAAACTGTCTTGTTCTGTTCTTCAAATATTTTTCATGATGTTGTTTTGCTCTGATATCCTAAACAGGAAAATGTTCGAAAAATATTTGGATACTTTTTGTAAGTTTGAGCAGTAAATCAGTTTATGATATCAAATGAGTTTTGATTATCAATTAAAACTGCTCATAAATCAAGCATTTAGCATCATAAAATATGCTAAATAACATTGTTACTTGAAGCTTGATTTAAAATGTTACAGGTTAGTGCTTCCCTTGGTAAAATAGCATACATTAAGGGGGAGCCATGTGACATTTAGAAAGGGGGAGAAATTCAAAAATCAAAGGGAGTATTCTATCTCTAAATTTCTTTCCATTTCAATTTTAATAATGTTTGTCATCAAGGGAGAGATTGATGAGTTTGGAAAACTCTTATTTAATTTTGATGATGAACAAACATTATTGAAATATTTAATTACAAAATTATTAATTTGATCTTAATTCATATTTGCTTAATTAATAATTTTGTTGTGCAGATTTCATATTGGGCCGAAAACAAATTTCTGGTGCAAGCCCAATATACATTCAGCCCTTGGTTTTAATAATTTATGATGAATATGGCTGAATGGAAAATAAATTAATTGGGCCAAAACTCAAACATTATCATAAGCTCAATTAATTTGATTGAATCAAAATTTTATTGGGCTAGATTAAGCTTTATTGCAACAAAGCCCAATTTTAATTTTGATGAATGTTTCCATGCATGATCCGAATCCAAAGTCCATCAGGAAAGCAAAAGTTAACATTTGTTACTTGCCTCCAACGGATTCCATTTCTCACTTTGGATGGAATTCAAATTTAATTTAATGCATTGGAAACATAAGCAAGTGAGAGAAGATTGATTTGACTAAGGGCATCATTGCTACACGCCAACCAAGGAAAGTAAAAGCAAGCTATTTTCAATTAATTAGTTTAATCACTTTGAAATAGCTTTACTTCAGATTCTTTCTTCTCTCTCTCATCTCTTTCTCTCTTCGGTTATTGCACAGAAAATATTGGCAGCCATGGAAGCAAAAAAGGAACTACCGAAAGGAAGAGAAAGCAAGCCTAAAGATCATCTAATGATGGCAAGAAAACACACTAAAATAAAAGTGAGCTGTGGCTGAGATTTTTCACCAAATGTGGTTAAGATTTGGTGAGGTAATCTTGAGCCTTTCATGCTCAAAAAGGGACGTTGAAGATTCGGCCAAGAGGGAGATTCTTGAAGCATGGCTTGTCTTTGATTCTGATCAACCACCACAGGGAGTAGCTAGAGTGGCGAAGTGATGGTTGAAGGCAGAGATTAAAGCAGATGAAGTCATTATCATCATGAGGCATCAAGGGCCAGAAATCCATCTTGGAGAGCAAGCCAAGGATGGAGAGCCCGGATTGATGAAGGGTGATGATCAAGAAAGGACTAGAGGTAATTGCATGTTGGTTAATGCATGGTTATCTCTTCTCTCTCTCTGTGTGGCCGAACCGGTTCTGTGTTTGTTGAAGGAGGAAGAAAGTTGGTTCGGTTTTGGCTTCAAGTGTGGAGGCTTTTCTCTTCTTTTAAAAGGGGGAACAACCACTGTTTGAAGCAAGGAGAAAATTTGAGAGTGCAAGGCACAGAGTTCTCAGAGCTACTTGAGCTAACAGATTTCTCTTCTCCTTCAATGTATTCTGTTTTGTAATTTTTCTGTTTAATTTTGTCATGTCTTGAGTCTCATGGAAAAAGGCAAACAAGTGAGGTTTGTATGAAAAAGCCATAGAGCGGAAAAATGCAGAGAGTGCAAAATTAAAAGAAAAGCCATAGATGTCTTAGAGGTCCTTTGTTCATCTATGTTGTGTATCATGATTCTGTGGGAATCCCCTTGTAAGTTGGGTTAGCACTTTACAAGTTGTAATCAGATTGATTATAGTGAAATTCCATCATGTTTGTGATGGAGACTGGATGTAGGCGGCACTGCACTTAGCAGCCGAACCAGGATATATCTGGGTGCAATCTTCTTCTACTTCCTACTCCATTTCTGTTTTCAAATACACAGGAGCAAAAACCAGAATTATCTCGTGCCAAGTGACGAGACAAAAAGAAAAGTCTCGTGGCAAGGGACGAGACAAAACAAAGTTGCTCGTGTCTATTGACGAGCAAAAACAGAAAAGTCTTCTCTGAAGGTCAGCAAGTGTTTCAAGTAAAAAGGGGGCTAAGATTCAACCCCCCCTTCTCTTAGCCACTGAAACCATCATAATGCATTTCATAAGTATAAAATCTATGTTTTTTGGAGTCTCAATTTTATGTAAGGTTTTTTTTTTGTCTTTGCCTGTCAGGGTCTTGCGAACTTAACAGAATATACTGGTGTGACTTAGTGAGCTTTCCAGACCATATTTTAGACATGCAAGCTTCTATTTGGCATATATGCTTGAATGGGATATGATTGCGTGCTGGTGTTTGCTTTGGTCAATAGGTGGCGGTCGGAGTCACATGCGTTTCACATGCCTTGTGGGGAGATGACTATTTTGCTATAGGATGTGCCTTTATCAGCTAAGGCTTCTGACTAATGGGGAACCTGATAGTAGTTGGATAAACAGTTGGGAGCTTTTCTATCAAAGACAAACCATAGAGGATATATGTCAATAATTACTAGGAGCCATACTAAGATCTATTGTCAGACAGAGACAAAACAAGTGGTGCGTCATTTATTGTGGTTCAAGGATATAATATGCTGAGATTTAGAAGAAAAACTTATGGATAAGCGGCTTATGCAGTACACCTGATGGTATATCATGCAAATTATAGGGGGTATTCTATTTTTTTATGCATCTGACTGCCAAATTCACATGAGGTAGATACCACTTTTGAAGGATCTAGATCGATGCAGTCGTGTGTCTTAGGGTTCAGCTGTACTGGCCTTTTTGTACAAGCAGATGTGTCGGTCCACAAATTACAAACAACGAAACTTGGATGGATGCGGGAGTTTGCTTCTTCTTGGGCATATCATCGCATCACTGCGTGTCGACCCCACATATTTGATTAGGGGAGGTTTCCTTGGTCGAGAGGTATTTATGCATCTTTTATACTTGTTTGTTCTATAAGTTGTCGTGTAAGGATGTGTGATTTTTTACTACTTATGACATTGCAGGTAGGTGGGATACAAGTCGAGCAGACACTGAGGAGACCAGAATTTGGATTGGAGACGGGTTCTCAACAACATTAAAATTCATGACGTACGTAAAAATTACATTTGTATTTAAATATATTTGTGTTGTTATTTTTTGGTTTGAACAATTGTCTTGTTATTGATTTTAGGTTTAATTACTCTGTTGGTCCCTATAGTTTCGCAAAATTTTCAATTAGGTCTCTATACTTTTTTTCCTTTTAATTGGGTCCCTACACCAAATTTTTTTTTCAATTAGTATTTTTATCCAAATATGATGTGTCCATTGCTGTGCTTTCGGATCATGGAGTGGCATCAGGCAGTGACGAACCTAGAAAAGTTTAATCGTAAAATAAAAAAATATATAAAAATAAAATTTTAGTATAATTATTTATAGTTTAAAATTAAAACTATTTATATTTATCAATAATAAACTAGAATTATATACAAAAGCATACATATATAAATTAAATTTAAATTTTTAACAAACTAATTATCCGATAAAAAAATATATTAATTTAGAATAATAAAAAATAATTAATAATATTTTGTATTTTTAACATAATTACATATTTTTATTTTCTACATGTTTTTAAATAATTATTTAACTATTTATTATTTTTTATTCATCTACAAAATTTTATTTATTATAATTTTTATGGTATAAGTTTTTTTTTAACCAAAACAATTACCAGCCTAGATAAGATTATTTTAATAAAGAATATTAATATATTATATATAGATAATATGTATTTTTATCTTAATTAACCTTAAAAAAACACTAATAATTTTGTTATATTTAAAAAATTAAGTTCCAATTTAATTGTTAACGGTGTTAAAAGATGACTATAACTATTGTTTTATTGAGTTAATTTATTTATTATTTTTAGTATCTATATCAAAAATTAAATTTAACAAGATAATTATAATTTCTTTTATCATAAAACGTATCATCTATCTATAATTTTAATTTTTTTTAAAGAAAGTTTGTGGGGACAAATGTCCCCTCTATTTTCTTCTTAGGTTCGTGCCTGATATCAGGTGGATCGTGTTGTTTTAGAAAGTTTAGTGGTTTGTAACACATCTTATTACACCAATAAACGTAAATGAAATGCACGTTCACGATGATCAATTTGACAGGAGAGATTGGTAACCGGACTTTTTGAAGAGTTGGTATGATATGTGACATGTTTGAGGTACTATCGATTACGATTATAG
The DNA here is from genome assembly GCF_014773155.1 of Arachis stenosperma. Lineage (NCBI taxonomy): Eukaryota > Viridiplantae > Streptophyta > Magnoliopsida > Fabales > Fabaceae > Arachis > Arachis stenosperma. The sequence continues at coordinate 127,973,533 of NC_080377.1, forward strand.
CATAGCTTTGATATGTGCTTGTCGCAGCAGTATTGACGGTGGTACTTCCAGTGAGTGCATTTAGTGTTGGTTGGCTTAGGTGACCACCAGGATCTTGCTAGACGCATACCTGATGATCTACCTATTTACAAGTCTCAAAGGTTGTTGTTTTCAATTCATTATGATGGAAAAATAGTGTTAGATCATAATAGATCTATTGTATTTAATTTTGCTCAACCGATATTTATTTACATGCCAACTCAGGTGAGATTAGGGATGGCAAATTGGTAATGAGACTCCATAGAAGTGGAAACTCCTCCCCCATCTAATGACAGATCCAAAAAATTGTCAGTGGGAACAATGCATATATGACAATAATTTTTATAATTATATTTTATTATTATAAAATATGATTCAGTTCAAATTATCTAACGAATAAATTTAAACACTAAAATAGTAAGTTAAATAGGTTTTATATTTTCTTTTCATTGTCAATACAATCAAATATTTTTTTTATATATGTTATTAAATAATCATTTAAAAATTCATCTCTCATAAGATTATAAAATCAATTATTTATAATATTTATAGCTGAAAAAAGTTTTTTAACTAATATTATTATTAGAAAACTTAAAACTAATTTAAAAAAATATCAATAAAAAATAATATTCTTTTAAATTTTAATCAATTTCTGTAAAAATATTTTTTTTATTTTAGAAACTAAGTCATTTGATTTCAGACAACGTTTTTTTTGTTTAATTTTCAATTTTTTTTGTTTTTCTTCAACAATTGATTATATTTTAAAATTTTGCTACAAATTTTGATATAGGCAATTTATAAAAAAAGTCTTTTGGTAATATTTATTTACATAAACATACCAAAAGTCTAAAATTATTTAGATATTAATTTTTATTGATATTAAGCAAACTAAATATATTTTTTATGGATAAATTTTTAATCTTTTATAATAAAAAAGTATTTAATAGAGTCAAATTTTTGCCCATCATTACATTTATTTAATTTTTTTAATTTGTTAAGCACCAAATTAACAAATAAAAAATAATTTTATTTTAACATTATCTATAATATATTCACTTTTAATAATAATAGATTTATCTATTAAAATTGAATTGATGTGCTCTATATTGGTGCTTTTATATATTTATTATTGATTAATGTTTATGTTTTGTGCTTTTTTTTAATTTCTATATACTGAAAAGTGTGAACTCAAAAAAAAAAAATACCAAGGTCAAATTTATTTATTAAGTGGAAGCAAATATTTTTTTTATATTCTACATGAAACTTTATAAAAATTCAGAAATGACATTTGTCCCCACATAATTGAATGTAGATCCGTTTCTTCTTTGATTCCATCTCCATCCCCGTTTAGTAAAATGCCTTCCATCCTCACCCCATCCTTGTTATAGATTCCTATTTATTTTTTCTCGCAAGAAAACAAATACTCACGGATATTTTTGAATATAAAGTTTTAAAAAAGTTAAAAAAATTAATACAGTCATAATAAAATCTAGGGTTAAGTATGATTTTGGTCCCTAACGTAGGGGCCAAAAATCGATTTCGTCCCTCGGCTTTTTTTCGCTCAAAAATGGTCCCAAAAGTTTTAGTTTATTTTAAAATCGTCCTTTTTACCAATTATATTTTTTTATTACCAAATTACCCTTTATTAAAAAAATTATAAAATAAAATAAATATAAAATAAATAAAAAAAAAGAAAAAAAAGAAAGAAGGGGGGTTCAGGATAGGGGCCGAGAAAGAAAGAAAAGGGGGGGGGGGGTTGGCGAGAAAGAAAGAAAGAAAGGGGGGAGGGGGGAGGGTGGTGGGGGAGAGAAGAGGACGCCATGCCCGCCGCACCGCCGCTGAACCGCCGCTGCACCGCCGCCCGCCACTTCTTCTTCTTCTTCTTCTTCCCGCCGCCGCACCGCCACCCGCTGCTTCTTCTTCTTCTTTCCGCCGCCGCACCGCCGCTCGTTTCTTCTTCTTCTTCTTCCCGCCGACACCACCGCCGAGTCGTTGCCCGCCGCCCGCCGCTTCTTCTTGCCGCCGCACCGCCGCCCGTTTCTTCTTCTTCTTCTTCCCGCCGACACCACCGCCGCACCGCCGCCGCTTCTTCTTCTTCTTCTATGAATTCTGTGAATTTGATTTTTTGTGAAATTTCTGGATTTGTTGTGTAATTTGTTGTGGAATATTGTTGTTGATGAAATTTGATTTTGGAGGATTGTTGTTGCTGATTCTGGGTTCTTGATGATGATGATGATTCTGGGTTTTTGTTTGATGATGATGATGATGATTCTGTTGATTTTTTGAGTTTTGGTTGGTGTGATGGATGGTGATGGAGTGGCAGTAGGTGGGGGTGGTGGTGGTGGTGGTAGTTCTGAGTTCTTATGATGATGATGATGATGATGATGATGATGATGGTGGTGGGTGGTGGGTGGTGGGTGGTGGTAGTTCTGAGTTCTTATGATGATGATGATGATGATGATGATGATGGTGGGTGGTGGGTGGTGGATGGTGGTAGTTCTGAGTTCTGGTGGTGGTGGTGGTGGTGGTGGTGGTGGTGGTATTTTGGAGAAGAAGGGATAGGGGTATTTTGGTCCGAAGGACGGTTTTAAAACAAACTGAAACTTTGGGGACCATTTTTGAACGAAAAAAAGCCGAGGGACGAAAGAAATTTTCAGCCCCTACTTTAGGGACCAAAATCATACTTAACCCTAAAATCTAATACAATTCAACTAAATGTATCAAATTAAAACACAATTCAAATACAAATTTAACACAATTAATATACACATAAAATTTTCAACATACAAATTAAAATAAAATAGAAAAGCTTCCAACAAAACAATATAACAATTCTTAGTGGTTGATCATAGCTGGGTAATAATACTCTCTTTTTGTAATGACACAAATTTAAATAATTAGTTGTTACAAATGAGAAACTCTTGGAATCAGCAATTTTTAGTATATTTTGTCATCACTTGACTAGTACAGATACTAAATTATCTTTAACAAATAAATTTTACTAATTTATGTGTGTAAATTCTAAAAAATATGGATATAAATTGTATTGATTTATATGTGCAAACTTTGATAAATATAAGTACAAACGATATGCTTATTGTGTGCGAAACCCTTATAAATATGAGTGCTGTTACCTAGATTTGCTTTATTAGTTTAATATTGATGGTAATTAATTATAGTAGGAGTACATAAGAAGTATATAAGGTTAATCACAAAATATTTTTTTAGTTTTCTATTTTCTTTCATTTGAAATTTTCAAAATGAAAAGAACCAATTTTTCTTCCTCTCTCAACTTTTACTCTTCATCCCTCTCTTTTGGTTCGTCAAACCATTAACATCACACTTTGAATAGTTCAGGATATGAGATTTTTTCATGGTGTGATGAGTGGAGTGCAACCAAGTTGTGAATCGAATTAAAAAGTTATGAATTGTCAATAGTTGCCAATGACGTCGTTTTCTTTCTTTTCCTTATTTTTTCTTTGACATTTTCTTTTCTCCTTTTTAATTCTTTCTTCAAACTCATCCAATAGAGTTTTATGAGAGGCTATCAACGAGTTGGAAGGAAAAAGATCTAAATCTTTATTACTCTGTGATTCATTGATCTTTCAAGATGGCGGACATAGTAAATAGATCTTCGAGTGGTGATTTTGACGACCAGAGTAATGCCAATCTCCTCTATTAACTCACGAATCTTCTATCTCAAATTTCGAAGAGCAACACGAGTTCGATTTAAGATCAATTAAACCATTATTTTTTCCACCCTAAAGAAAATCTAGGTAGTAGAAGTTGTAGAGTTACAATGGTATGCTCTCATTGTAACAAGTAAGACTACACAGAAGATGTGTGCTATAAGAAGCATGGATATTCCTCACATTTTCAGCACCGGCAGTAACATAACGCCACAATCAATCACGTGATCATTGAAGAGCATGATGATATACTTAGTGATAAACAATCCCAACTCAATTGTCTCAAAGAGAACATTGAAATATCAATATCTGAATTCACTCCAAAGCAAGGATTTGCCTTGTCAAAGTTGTTCAAAGATAAAAGTGTGCAGCAACAGCCTCATAATGCAAACCAAATTTTGACTAATTTCATTTAGACATCCACTCCAGGTAAAATCATTGCATTGCGTTTTAATGCAAGAATTACAAGCATTATCACTCCAAAATTTGCACTATAAGTCATTGACTCCGGTGCAATAGATTATGTGACTTTCAACTTAAAAGATTTTGCAAGCTTTCATAATATTGTTTCAATCAATGTGATATTGTCAAATGAGACCAAAATTGTTAGCACCATCTTTAATCACATTCTCTACAAATTTTTTTCTCAAAAATATTTTTTACATTCCTTCTTTTGATTTTAAACTGATCTCTATGTCAAAATTAACCTCAAACTTACATTGTCAACGGTTAATCAATGATAAGTGTTGTGAGATACAAGATCAATCCACATCAAAGATGATTGATATTGCTAAGTGTAGAGAATGGTTATATACAATGAGTAAAGAATCAGAATTCTCTCACTTCATCCCTCCTCTAACAAAGCAAGCTTTATTGGCAGCAACTACGACTGCTACTCATCCCACAACACCTTCACACATTGAGCACAACAATATTTGGCGTCTTAGATTATAACACATACCCATGCATAAACTGATTTTATTGAAGAAATATTATTTTTTTATAAATTGTATTGCTTCAAAACTTCACTATGACTCATGTCGTTTTACAAAACAAAAGAAATTATCTTGGATCTTAGTACAACTAAAATAAAAAATTATTTTGACTTAGTTCATATGGATATTTGGGATTCCATTTCTGTCCCTTTCAATAAAGGATATAGGTATTTTTTCACTGTGGTGGATGGCAAGAGCAGATTCACTTGGATTTTTTTATGAAAACCAAATCTAAAGCATCACAATTGTTTATTAATTTTGTAAATGTTGTCAGAGTACAATTTGAAAAACAAGTTAAGTGTATACAAACTGAAAATAGGCCATAATTCACTCTAAAATTTTTTTTGCATCAACTGGAATTTTACACCAAATTTCTTGTGTAGAAATACTAGAGCAAAATGGGATTGTAGAGCAAAAATACCAGGACATTTTAGCTGTTTTGTTATTTCAATCAGGAATTTTACATTATTTTTGGCAATATGCAGTTGCTCACGTTATTCACCTAATTAATAGGCTGCCCAACACTAAACTGGATAATGCTAGTTCTTATAAATTTTTGTATGGAAACTTTCCTAACCTTTTATATTTGAGAGTATTTGGTTCTCTTGCATATGCCTTTACATTAACAAATTCAAGAACAAAAGTAGACCCAAGAGCAAGAAAAATAGCTTTTTTCGGTTTTAAACTAGGAACAAAGAGTTTTGAACTTATTGATTTAAAATCAAAAGAATTTTTTATATTTAGAAATGTAACTTTTTATGAAACTCATTTTTTATTTTCACATTCAACTAGCACTGACATTTCTGCGGTACCCACTCGTACTCCACAATGCATTGATTTTTCAATATGATACATCATCCACATATCATTTGCAATCACTCACACATATCACATTCACATATTTAAATGAATATTTCTCAAGTTCAATACACTCATCAATTTTCTCACACACCATTGCACCCATTACCATACCACACACTAACAATGCACCTGCATCACAAAACTAAGACATCACAAACGACTGCATCACTAGAAAATTTGAAAGAGTCAAGAAATTGCCTACTTATTTGAAGGACTACCATTGTATGATAACCCACACAACTCACTCTAGCAACTTAGCAAGCTCTAGCTCTTTATATCTTATCTCACAACACTTGTCAAACTAACTCCAAAATATAAGTCCATTTCTCTAGCCATCTCCTTAAATTCGAAACCTAGCACTTATGAAAAAGTGGTTGCACATGAATATTAGAGAAAGGCAATATAAGCTGAATTGACAACTCTAGATCAGAACAAAATTTGGTGTCTCACTAAATTCCTAAAAGGCAAGAAGGCTGTGAGTTGAAAATGGATTTTTCGAGTAAAATTCAATTGCGATGGCACCATAGAAAGGCACAAAGCGAGACTAGTTGTAAAAGGATTCACTCAAGTGCAAAGAGTAGATTATGGTGATAATTTCCAATTGTCAAAATGACTACTTTACGAGTAATGTTAGTATTAGCAGCGGCAAAGAAATGGCATTTGAAACAGTTGGACGTCAATACTACCTTCTTTCACGGAGATTTAGACAAAAAAGTTTATATGAGGATACCACCTGGTTTGGCTATGTCACAACCATGTTTGGTTTATAATTTACAAAAGTATTTATATGGATTTAAGCAAACAAGCAGACAATGGAACATTAAGCTATAATATAACTATATTTCAATTTTATTTTTAATTTAATTTTCAATTTAATTTCAATTATAATTAGAGGATGTCCTGTTATAAATTTTGATTATCAAATTTTAAAATTTGTAATTAGTCATAAATAATGATATATAAGAGCAATTTAGTCCTTCAACTTGCACGTGAACTTCAATTTAGTTCCTAAAATTTCGATTGTTTCTATTTAGTTCTCAAACTTTGCGAATGTAACTTACGTTAGTCCCTAGACTAATTTTTGACGCACCAATATTAACGAAACACTGATGTGGACAGTCAAATGCCATGTTAGAGTATGTAAAATGACATCATTTTTATTTTGGCACTCCAATAGTCTAAAATAATATCGTAAGTGGTATTTATGGAAACTGTTTCTTCTAAAACAAGTGTTTCGGCGTCGTTTTGGACTATTTAAGCGTTAAAACAAAAATGGCGTCGTTTTACAAGTTTCAGCATGACCTTTGAATTTGGTTGTCCATATCAGCACTTCATTAACTTTTTTGTGCCGGAATTATCCCTACTAACGTGAATCACGTTTACAAAGTTTGGGACTAAAAAAAGATAATTAAAACTTCAGAGACTAAATTGAGACTCGGTGCAAGTTTAAGGAGCAAATTAAGTATTAACGAGAGAGAGAGAGAGAGTTGTAACGAAGAAAAGACATGTGACACATTTTGATTATAAAATTAGTAATATATAATAGATATAATAAATATAGTTATATTTTAATATTATAATTTTAATTTTAATTGCAATTAGATAATGTTATGTTGCACATTTTAATTGTTAAATTTATAATTAGTTATTGATATTGATAATGATATATAAAAAAGGTAAACTAGGTGAAGGAATGAGATAAAAAAAGAAAGAGAAAAGAGAAAAGAACTCATTAATTTAAAAAAAATTGATTTTAATTATAATAAAAAATAACATATGATATATTTTAATTATATAACTAATAAAATATAACAAAATAATAGATTTTATACTAATAAAATAATAATTAATTTTGATAGTTTATTTTAATGTACACCTGAGATGATTGATTGAATAAATATTCTCAAGTGCCAAGTCAATATTTACATGACATATTTGGAACGCCCTTTTGTACCCTCTAACAACAACTTCACAAAAAGGTAAAAAGGGGTTCGTCTTTTTTTGTGAGGGCTGAGGAGGGAGGGGGCAATGGTGCTGCTCTGAGAATTGGAAAATCTCCATTTTTGAAGCAATAGAGCTGCATTTTAATTTGGACTAAAGTAGTGATAATGGCCTAAAAAAAAGCCCAAATCTGCCAAAATTTGTAATAGAAGCCCACATATGCCAATGGAGATTGTCATCATTCATCAGCAACCTGGAGTGGAGGGGAACAGGGCTCTTTGCTCTCTTTCAAATTTCAATATTCCTTCCCAATCAGATCTCTCTCTGTTCGCAGCGCAATGGCCAATTCACTCAGAAAACAAATCACCCATGTCATTTTCGACATGGACGGTCTCTTGCTTGGTACCTCTCTCTACTATACACTACTCGTATGTGATACTCTCCAGTCTCCATTTGTCTCCAGCTTCGTTCACTCTTATTACTTGCATAAGTCACGCATTCAACAACTGCATTTTATGATTATGATGGAGAATTACGCTTTTTTGCAGACACGGAGAAGTTCTACACTGAGGTTCAGGAAAAGATACTAGCCAGATACAACAAAACTTTCGATTGGAGCCTCAAGGCCAAGATGATGGGAAGGAAAGCAATAGAATCTGCTAGGATCTTCGTTGAAGAGAGTGGAATTAGCGATTCTCTTAGCGCCGAGCAGTTTTTGGTTGAGAGAGAGGAGATGCTTCAGGAATTGTTCCCAACAAGTGAGCTCATGCCAGGTATATTTTGAAAACTAGGATTCTTGAATTGCCATTTAAGATCATTAGACCTCTGCTGTCAAGGGTTACTCAGTTTTCTGTTTTCATGTTATAGGTGCTGATCGTTTACTCAGACATTTACATGCAAAAGAAGTTCCGATTGCCTTGGCAACTGGGTATGTTTTTTCTGATTCTTGTCGTTTTTGTTTTCATGTTTAAAGAAGCGATTGTTTTCTGTCATGCATCTATTTGGAAGGAGTATTGAAATTTAATGTACAGTTCTCACAAGCGACACTTTGAATTGAAAACTCAAAGGCATGGTGAACTCTTTGCTTTGATGCATCATGTTGTTCTTGGTGATGATCCTGAAGTTAAACAAGGCAAACCATCTCCCGATGTATTTCTTGCAGCAGCCAAGAGATTTGAGGTATACCAATTACCATGTTATAAATACCTTTCAATTACCAGATCACAAAAATGACTGCAGATTGAATGGTTACAATTGACTTTCCTTTTTCCTAATCTGAACTTGGTGTTGGGGATTCGCTTTTTTGGTTGTTTTATTTCAAAATCTATAGTTAGTAGTCGTATATGGTGATGTTGTAGTTAATGTTCAGCTGGTCAACAGGGTGGAGCTGCAGATCCTTCCAACGTTCTTGTTTTTGAAGATGCACCTTCAGGAGTTCTTGCAGCTAAAAATGCTGGGATGTAAGTAGATTGAGCCATTGAAAAATATCCCTGTTCTTTTCTTATATTTTCATTTTTTCATCTAAACAAATTTTGTTTCCAAAAACATTTGCCGATGTTTAATAGAATGGATATAAGTTGATAGATTTATCAGTTCCATATGTCGGATTATCGCTTGCTTAGCATACACATTTTATATCAGTGGTCTGGGATGATTCAAATTTATACTTTTATATGTTGGAAAAGTTCTTCATCCTAACAGTTATTACAGATTGCGTCTTTGTAATGACTTTATGTCACTTTGAATTAGGATCATTTCTTTCTCTAATCTCTAGTATAGACGATACATGACACAGTTGTGCAATATGTTTAGTATGTCCTAGGACTAGGAGTGAAAACTATGAATTGTAAATATTAGTGTTCAGAAGCAAGTTAGCCGATGTCACTTCCACCATCTTTTATATTCTAATGATGGCTTAAGTTTGAGAGAAAACTAGGGTAATTTTTAGAGGCAGCTGATAAGTTTGCCAACCAGATGCAGTCACTGAAAAAATGGATCTGTTGAGTCTGATAGATCGTCCCAACTGTTCTGTTATCAAAGTAGGAATCTGTTATTATTTACCTAATTATGAATTGATTTCTTACCTATAAATATTCCAAGAATTGAAATCCTCCTCATTTGTTAGCTCTGAAAGTTTGAGGTGGCTAATGGCTTGCATGGTATTGTTGGAATTTCAAGCAGGATAAGCTCTAATATTTTAAAAATTATGTTACACTATTTAGTTTCAAAAGTTAAGAACTTAGTGCTAAATCTAAGTCTAGCTCATGAGCAGGCTAATAATATCATTTGAAAAATGAAAAGCAAAGTGATCAAATCAAACCTCATGCTTAACAGAAAATGGATACAAAATTTTATCTGATGGTAATATAGCATTCAATGTGACACAGGTACCTCTGAACGCTATGTAATGATGATGGTGTTTACTTGTTCCTATTTCTTGCCTAAATCAATATCCAGTTGCATGTTGTTTCGATAAATATAGATACATTGTGCAATTTGATGTAGTAGTAGAGATTTAAATTTATTCTTGATGTTGATCTCTTTCTGTTACGTGCAGGTCTGTTGTTATGGTTCCGGATCCAAGACTGGACAATTCTTTTCATGATACAGCAGATCTAGTCTTAAACTCATTGATGGATTTCAACCCTAGTGAATGGGGTTTACCACCCTTCTAAGATAATGGAAGCTCAAGTTAAACCTCCAGTTGCCGTACAGTTTCCACTGCGGTAAGAAAAAAGCTGGCACCATCTATGTACAACTATATTTATGACTCGTTAATCCATTTCCATAGAATTTCAGTTTCTTTCTTTCTTTTTTGTTTTTGCTGCATTGTCAGCTATTACATTGTTTGACGTTCATATTCTGTGTCCTTGATAATCATAATACTACTAGTTTATTTATTATTGATTGAAATGTAACTGGAATGCGGATGTTAGCTGGTTGGTTATCCTGTTATAAAATAATTGTTGGTTTGATTATTACTTTGGTATATTTAAATTTTAAATTCAATTTATTTGTTTTGATCAAAACGGTGACTATTTTGAAATAAAATAAATAATTGATATATTTTGAGAGAATAACAAATGCTCTGCTTGTTGGAAATATTTCCAACTTGGTAATTATTGTAACTTTATGGGCTTTTTGTTGGTTTTTATAGGACATAAGAACCTCATTTATGTTACTTTAAACTCAGTTATCTTGTTTGGAGCTTTTAAATAAACACTACTTTATTACTACTAATCCCTGTGTTCCAATTTAGTAGCTAAGTCATTTGGAGTGGAGGTTGACATGCACTAACATCTCTATCATTAATTTTGTACAAAGATCAAAATTAGAAAACAGAAAATAAATCTTTTGAATAGCAGAAGAGGTATGTTATGCTATTGATTATGTTCAATAGCAATTGGAATGTCATTGTTCTATTTACACATAAAGGCTATTCTAAAAAAAATCTTTTTTTAAATGATTTTTTACAAAAATAAAAGTAATTTTATATTTGGATACTTTAATTAAAAGTACTTATTTAAAAGATGTTATTGTTTGGATACAAAAATACAAAAATACTTTTATAATAATAAAATTACCTAAAAGAAAAATAATTATTTATACTAATTTATTTGATCCGATAATTGATCTCTTATATTGTCTCTTATTTCTTCTATTGCGTGAACATCTTGTGTTGGTTCTTTCCATTTATTAATTTTAGAATTTGTTGATTCATTTCTTATAGTAGTACCGTCATCTTCATTGGCTTGTAATGAAACAATATCTTCAAACTTTTGTAAAATACTTATGTCATTAGAATCCATCATTCTTATAAAATTATGAAGGGTGAAACATGCAACAGTAATATTAGGCTGGGTTTTAAATTTGGCTCTTAATGGCATGTTTGTTTTGTAGTATCTTCCATCTTGCTTTGCATACTCCAAAAGTCCTTTCAATTACTGTTCTTAAACTTGAATGACAATAGTTGAACTATTCATTGTTTGATCTAAAATTTGGTGCTAGTCTAAATTGTGGAATATGATACCTTGTATGACGATAAGGTCCTAAGAATTCCTTAAAAGTTGGATAACCAGCATCAACTAAGTAATATTTACCTGAAATACATTAAAAAATATACAAAAATCAAATCACACATTATCATGAAAATGAATGTAACCTCAAAATAAACTTAAATGACATAACTAACCTTCTGGTGGATGTGAAAAATTTAGCTTTTTTGTTCAAAGAGCCTCCATAAAAATTCTTGTATCATGTACAGAACCTTCCGAGCCAGCCCATATAAATGTAAAACACATTAAAATTACACACATCCATTACATTCTTTGTAGTATTTTCTTTTCTACCAATAAATCGCACTTGCTCATCTTGGTAACATGAATGGCTATATGCGTACCATCTATAGCTCCAATACAATCTTTGAAATATGGCCAATATTTATCATTATCCATAATGTATTTAGGTGTCTCTCCAAAACTAGGATCAATAGGTCTAATAATATTTTTTGCCAATTTCTTCACACATGATAGAACATGATGAAATTGACGAAATATAATTTCACCTGAATGCTGAAATCGCTCCTCTAACATTCTATAAGAAGCTCCTTGCCCAAGCATGTCTAAAAATGTTGCTACAATCTCTTCTCCACTAACACCTTGTGTGAATTTCAAGTTATAATCGAGAACCAAATCATTGCATAAACGGTTAAACATTGATTTTCTCATTCTAAATTGTTTAAAAAATCGCATTTCATTCCCTTCCTTTAATTCTAATTGCCATTGATATCCTAATAGTTTTGAAGTCCTTTTCTCTTGTTTGAGGACATATCGTAAGTAATAATTGGCTACTCCACAAATAGCTAATATAGCAGCTGATTCGTAATCTTTTTCATGTTCTTCATATTCAGTATCATTATCTGTTTCATAATCACTCATCCTGTATAATTTAAATTAACATGAAAAATAAGATAACAAAGCAAAAAATATTATTCACAATAATGTCATTATTAAATAAAGTTCCAAAATATAGAATCAAAACACAAATTATAACATTGTCACTAAATTAAAGTTCAAATTAAAGTTCAACAATAACGATAATAAGAATTCATGCAGAAAAAAAAATTTTAGAGACAGTTCATGTCATCCAATTTAAAAGATTCTAGCCAGTTTCTTGTCCAACTAATTTAGCTCATAATTGAAAATAAGATTTAAGAGCATCTTCTTTATTTCTTAGTTGTTTATGCACATATGGGAGTTCATTTCTCTTTCTAATTTTTTTTTTAAAATTTTTTCAACCAATTTTGTTAAAATGTTTATTAGGTCTATTACCATCTCGTATCTCTTTCACACAAATAGTAAAAAATATTTCAATATTTCAATCATCCCATTTTGTTTTTACAGTTGCTACTTCTCCTTCATTTATTGTATCTTTGTTTTCAATATTCACTTGACTAGAACCTCTTCTTAAATTTAGTTTTGGAGCCATACTATATAAATTATAAATTATATCAAATTTTATAATGTATAATGTTAATAAAATAAATTGTAATATAAATAATAATCGTGAATATAATAACACATTAAATAAAAATAAAATACTATGATAAAAAACCAAATAAAAATCATAAATAAATTAATAATAATAATAATGACAAAATGATAAAAAAAAACAAATAATAATAACGTAAAGTAATATGAAGATAGAGACATTATAAAAAGAAAGCAAATAATAATAACAATATGAAAAAAATGGTAAAATAAATAAAAGAAAGTAAATAATAATAACGTATAGTAATATGAAATTTATAATAATAACAATATGAAGAAGAAAGGGTAAAAGAAAAAAATTTGATGAGTTGTTGTTGAGTGTGTAAAAAAATAATAATATTTTAACTTTCAACCTTTATATATATATATTTTACAAAAGCTAAACGAGTATATTATATTTTTATTTGTGAATCATTTCAGATTTTTTATTTTTTTATATTTTGATACTAGTATATTTTTTATATTTATATATGATTATATTTTATATCAAATCATTAAAGATTTTATCTCAAAATATTATATAATTCTTGCAATAGTGAATTTGATAAAATATTACATAATAATGCTCTCAAAATATCATATACAAAATTCTAAAAGATCTCAAACATCAAGCTAAAGTCAACACGGTATAAAATATAAATCCATCTATGAAAATAAAAACAAAAATAAAAGATATCACGTATGATTATAGCAAAAGAAAATAAAAGTTGCGTTGGTTTTGTATTAATTGACTTTTCATATATGTATTGAAAATGTAAAATAGATTAAAAAAAGATAGCAGAATCAGAGATTACCAGAAGAACTGCGGTTTGAGTTGGAACCTGATTTTGAAGTTCAAGGCATGAAGGAAATATTGAATGTATAGTATATTCATCTATGAAAGAAAAGGGGTAAAAGATGTTTTATTAAAATTTTAGTAAGGATATTTTTGTCTATCAATGATTATAAAATATATTTTTTAAGAAAAAAAATCTTTTAAAAAAAGATGTAAATTGTAATTTTTAAAAAAAGATATTTTTTATTTTTTAGTACTTTTACTTTTACTATTAGAAATTTGTCAAACACACTAAAAAAATTTTTTTTTATTAAAAAATTTTTTTTTTATCAAAATAATAGCACCCAAAGATACTGTTAAACTATTTAAACTAAACAAGGATAATGTGGCTTTCTCCTTCCCCATTAATCATATATATCAGATTCCCCATCCTTCTGTTTGGTTTTCGGTGTTCACTTAACTGTTGAATTGTTGGCAGTGGTCCTCTACAGTTATCTTCCTGTGGTCCATATTTATTGATTTAAATAAATTGGAGTAAGGATTTGCCCTGGCCTTTAGGTTTGAAAGCTAATTTAGTAGTGGTTCACATGCACATGAACACAATATATGTTAGGTTCATTCGGAGGTGTTTTAAGATACAAAGTAGAGCTAGTGATACTAAAATAATGAAAAAAAATATTATTTTAAAATAAATTATGTATATATTTAAAAAAAAAAATATTTGTGTCACTCAATATCTTATATAGTATTAAAGCTCATGTGCATGCAAGATAAATTTTTTTTTTAAGATTTGTATTTGTACAATATGTTGTATCAAGATATTTTTAATTAAAATGTTTGTTTGAAAACGAACTAAATAATAATAGGGGAAATATTATATACTCTTAGATCATACGTTTAATTCACGCTTTAAAAATATTTACAAAACTAATTATATATATATATATATATATATATATATATATATATATATATATATTAAAATAAATATACTATAAGTTGCATGTAACAATCTTTTTATTAAATAGAGGAGTATGTGATTCTTATGTGAATCTCTAGTTTTACTTGGTTCAATGACTAATCTATTTTTCAAAACCTCACAAGAAACATACTTTTTTAAATAAGTGGCAAAGTAGAGAAACTATATTTTATTAAACGACTTCTGCATTTGAATTTTTTGTAGGGACATTTGAATAGTTATTTAGAAGGTATATGCAAAATTTTGGATTAAAATTTAATCTTCAAATATTTCTTTTATTTTAAAAAAATTGAGCATTCACATTATTAATTAGTAAAGCATATGAAATATAGTTCTAATAAAATAATAATTAATTAATTCTTCAGTGTAGCTAGAAATTTAGTTTCTATAGATAATCTACACAATACCAGGCCATTTACAACTCTGACCAATCTTGTGTTATTGGCGGCAATGAAATTTTAACATATACAGAGATCATATTTTTTTTTAAAAAAATTCACATTGTTCTTAATGCTTATCATTTTATCAAAGTAAAAGCAGTCTTGAAATGAAATAAATATCATACGTGTCTTATTATAGATAAAATAAAATATATTTAAAAATAAATATTATCATGTAATTTAAAAAATAAAAAATTTATATATGTACACTTTTCAAAAAAATTAAAATTAATATTAAAATTTATTTTACGTAAAATTATATTTTTAAGTAATTAAAATTAAGATGTATGAATAAATTTTATATTAAAAGAAAGAGTTCGATCTCCTGAACGAAGTCCGAAAAAGAGTTCGGATTAGGAAGGAAGCTCTGAAGTAAAAGATGGCTCTAAGGTACAACTAAAAGATGATCAAAAGGAACTTCACTACCAACGACCTCATCCTGAATCAAAATGACATCGAAATACAGAAGTCAGGAGAAGGAAAGTTGGTGGCCAATTGGAAGGGACCTTACAAGATAGTAGAGGTCTTAGGTAAGGGTTATTACAAAGTGTTCAACCTCTAAGGGCGGGAGCTCCCAAGGTCCTAGAACCCTCGTAACTTGAGGAAATACAACAACTAGGTAGTAAACCTCGTCTAATTGGTGCACTCTTTTTCCCAACTTCAAGAATTTTTTAACGAGGCACTAACGTGAGGACTAGGGATGTTCAAACCCCTAGTATGCTTTTGTAAAGGAATTTCTTAAATATTAATAAAAAGTCCTATTTCATTTCTTTATTTAAAGGTTTCCTATCTTGAATACATTAATTTAAGCTCGATAAACTGCGAAAATCATTGTCCGACCTAAAATGGTCGGAAAGATGAAGCGACGAGGTACAAGTTAATATAAGAAGTTATATAAACAACTCGTACAAAACGAGCTGTAAAAGTAACTTAGCAAAGGTCGATTGTTCAAAGTCAAAACTATGAAAGGAAACTCTTAAATTAATAAACTTTGCTAAGGCTACAAAGTCAAAGCAAACTGTATCCAGCTATGAAAATATTGTTTCAAAAAAAAAGAAGGTACTCTATGATATAAAAAGAACAATTTTTGGACATTACTTCATAAAAAGTTGTGGAAACAACTAAGTAGAAGGTAAAAATGTTCAGAAAAAACTACAAGTTTTTACAAAAGTTTAAGTACCATAAAACCCACAAGTCGGGCTGTTACCGAAATCTCAAACAGAAATAAAAGGGCCAAGGACTTCTCGCCAAAAAGAGGATCAAGATTCTCGCCTGTAACCACATCTTCTTTCTTATCCAAAAGAACTGGAGAATGCATAGAGACTAGCACAACTAAAATAACAGTGGGAGCCGAAGAAGAGGTCTTTATAATAGCAGCTTTAGAATGGGCTTCCGATGTTGGGGTCTAACCGACTTGAGGACCCGAGGTCTTCAGATTAAGGCGAGGCTCCTCCTCATCTTCCTCAGGTGCAGGGACTATTTTGCCATTGATGATTGGATTTTTGACGGTTTAGAATTTCACAAATAAAATCTCGTTGTAAAGTATAGTTTCTAAACCAAACAATAATCCTTTCATACAAAAAGTTGTTTGTCACTAGTACAAACCCCTAAAATTTATAAACCGAAGTATTCAAACCTCGGGTCGTTCTCCCTAGGAATTACAATAAAGTGTCTTGTTATTGGTTGTGAGTTATTTTGGGGTTTTGATATGAAGCATGAAAAGTAAATGGCAATGAAAATAAACTAACTATAAAAGGCTCTTGGCAAGGTATGAAAATTAGAAGTCCTATCCTAGTTATCCTTCTCAATTGTGATGAGAATTGTTCATTGCTACCACTTAGTTAACCCTTACTAAAGAAAGGAAAGTCAAGTGGATGAATTGACTTAAGCCACAAGTTCTAGCCAACTCCCAAGGAGAGACTAGCTTTAGTGCACTCCAAACCAATTAGCAATCTCTTCAATTATCAATCAACAAAGGAATTAGATGACTCAAGTGTCACTAATTACTCTACCTAGGCCAAGAGGAACAAAATCTACACTAAATCTAGAAGAGACATTTCAACAAACACATAAAGTGCAATAGAAGTAAACAACATAAATTGCAAGAATTAAAGGGAGATCTAACTACAAAGGCAAGAGATCAACAATAGAAAAGCAAAGAAGAACATTTATCATGAATTACCTCTTATTGAATTGAAAGAAAATGGAAGGAGCAATAGTAGATCTACAACAAAGTATAAGAACAACATAAAGGAAATTACAACAAAAGAATAGAGGAAGATGAATCTAACAACAAAGAATTGAGATGTAGAAGTAGAAGAAAGCAAAGATTAAAATCTAAATCTAAGAACTAAACATAATCCTAATCCTAATTCTAGAGAGAAGTGAGAGCTTCTCTCTCTAGAAACTAACTCTAACTGCTAAACTAAACTAATGGTAACTAACATCTGTTTCCCTCTTCAGTCCTTGGGTTAAATAGCATCAGAAATGAGTTGGATTGGGCCCACAAGGCTTCTAAAATCGCTGGCCACGAGTTGCATCTTAAAAAGTCACATGCAGCATCGGCGCGTCCGCGTACTGTGCGCGTGCGCACCCCTATACGTGTATCAACTATGACAAATCTTATATCGTTTCGAAGCCCCGGATGTTAGCTTTCCAACCCAACTGGAACCGCATCATTTGGACCTCTGTAGCTCAAGTTATGGTCGTTTAAGTGCAAAGAGGTCGGCTTGACAGCTTTCCGGTTCTTTCATTTCTTCATGAGTTCTCCAACTTTTCATGCTTCTTTCTTCATTCCCTTGATCCAATCTTTGCCTCCTAAACTTTAAATCACTTAACAAACATATCAAGGCATCTAATGGAATCAAGGAGAATTAGATTTAGCTATTTTAAGACCTAAAAAGCATGTTTTCACTCTTAAGCACAATTAAAGGAGAAGTTATAAAACCATGCTATTTCATTGAATAAATGTGGGTAAAAGGTTATAAAATCCCCTAAAATCAATACAAGATAAACCGTCAAATTGGGGTTTGTCAACATCCCCACACTTAAACCAAGCATGTCCTCATGCTTAAACCAAGAGAAAGCAAATGGATCAACATTTATTCAATGAAAACTAACTAAATGCAATCTACCTATATGCAACTATCTACATGAATGCAATTGCTTGGTCAAAATAAATTAATTCCCAAGAAGCATATATAAGCATAAGGGCAAAAGGTATTAACAACCATGCCAAATCACAATTGAATTGAGCTATTAAATACTTTTACAAACTTGCATGAAAGGAGATGATCATTGGTGGAAACATGTAATTGAGCATCAAACCCTCACCGGATGTATTTGCACTCTATTCGCTCAAGTGTTTAGGGTTGATTCACTCAATTCTCTCCTAATCATGCTTTCTAAGATTTGTTTTTCTTCTAACAATCGACATATATTTCATGCATGCATACAAGTATCATGAGGTCTTTTCTTTAGGTTGTAATGGGGCTAGGGTCAAGGTAGGATGCATATTTGGTTAAGTGAGTTTGAAATTTGAATCTTTGATAAGCTTAAACTTTCCACCTAACCTATGACATCCTATACAATTAAATTCCAACCTAACTACCCATTTTTCACTCTTTCACATACTCATGTATTCCTTTTTAATTTCACAACACCTATGCATTGATTTGATTGGACTATACTTTGATTTGGGGCATTTTGTCCCCTTTTTATTCCTTTCTTTTTCTTTCTTTTTCTATTTTTTTCTTTTCCATATTGCTTTTCTTTTTTTTTTCTTTTTCTTTTTTTCTTCTTTTGTTTTTTCTCATTTTTTTCTTTCTATCTACAAGAGCATCAATGCATAAGGTTTTACATTTGATCAATACATGAGCATATACCCGATTCCCAATATTTTCAATAATAATACAAAACTACCCTTTTATTCCCCCAATGTCCCAAGATTTCCCACACTTGAATGATACTCACGCACACTAGCCTAAGCCAATCAAAGATCCAAATAAGGACATTTATTGTTTTTCGCTTTAAGGCTTGTAATGTGCTAAATTAAGAACAAAGTGGGTTAATCGTAGGCTCAAATTTGGCTAACAAAGGAAGATAAAAGGTAAGGCCATTTGGGTAAGTAAGCTCAATGAAATGATGGCCTCAATCATATAAATGCATGTATACACAAAATAATGGACATAAAGGATCAAACAAATCAAAGATTACATTCATAGAAAGAGAATAATGCACACAAGAAGGAAAATAGGTGGTTATAAGATGTAACCACACCATTAGGCTCAAATCTCACTTGCTTGTGTTCTTAGCTCAAAAACATGATCCACGATATATATAATTCAAGCAAGTTTTATGAAAAGTTTTCACTCAAATCAATTGGTGCCCTATAGATAGAAATCTTGAAAATTCATTATTTTGACTAAGCTTATTGTGTATATATATGCAATAAGAATCCTAAAAACCTAAAATGAAATGCAAAAGTGTTGGGATTAGAAGTTTGTCACCCAAAATCGCCGAACGGTCGGACGACCTCCCCACACTTAAAAGTTTGCACCGTCCTCGGTGCATACAACGAAGAGCAGGGTGGATGGGTTGCTATAATTGATGAGCTCCTCAAATGGTAGTGCGGATGACTTGTTTGTTGCCCCATTTAAAAGCTTTTCCTTTCTCCCTCCTTGGTGGCCAACCAAAAAGGAAAGAAAAAGAAAGAAAGTTAAGCCTATAACAAAGATATCGAAGCAAATAGAACATAGGCGGGGGCTAATGCCAAATAAGAGTAAGGTTCTCACTACATGTTAGCTACGCATGTAAGTGAGAAAACAATATAAGCTAATGGCATATTAACTAATACTTGATGCAAGAGTAAAATCAAAGCATGAAGAGCATATGGCACATCAAGTTCACATAAGAAGAAGTGGGTCATGAAAGACAATATGAGGTCATATCAATGCACAAAGACATAAGAGTCATACAAGATGAAGCATTGATTTAAAAGTTTCATCACCCAACAATATCAAACAAGTCAAGAAGCACCAAAATAATGCAAGAATTTCTCAACAATTGAGTGTAAGAATCCAACACCATTATTGAAATGACACTTAGAAAAAAAACTGAAAACATGCTATAAAAACAAAATGAAAATGGAAAGAGTAGAAGTATGCGAATGTAATGAACAAAAGAAAATGGAAGACGAGAAAAAAAAACTCTTTTTTTTTTTACCGACGCGTGCGCGTCATGCACGTTTACGCGTCAATGGGCATATTGGTCGAAGGGCGCGTACGCGCCAGGTGCGCGCACGCGTGCGTCGAGTTAGGCCGGAGGCATAGTGTTGGCCCAAGTCTGGCACAACTCTCGGGTAAAAGTACCAGGAGTGCAGATTGTGCAATCGACGCGCGCGCGCACAGTGCGCGTGCGCGTGCATTGCGAATTTAAGATCATGTGCGCGTACGCGCCAAGTGCGCGCACGCGTGCATAGACTGGTGCCTTAGGCCCAATGTTCGCACAGTGCAGGCCTAACTCTCGGGTTTTTGGCTGGAGTCGAATTTTTTTTTTGCATCCACGCGTACGCGTACAGTGCGCGTCCGCGTGGGTGGTCGAAAAATGCTCAGGTGCGCGTACGCGTTAGGTGCGCGCACGCGTGGATGGTGTTTTGTTTTTCAAAAAATATTTTTCTAAGTTCTTACACCAATCCAAGCCTTTCAATCCTCCAAACAGCTACCAAAACGCCCTAGAACCTTATTCAACATACTATACTACTAACTAAACTTGATAAAACAATAAAAACAAGAAATTAAACTAATTCTACCAATATTTACAAAAGATAAAAATGAAAATGAGAATCTACCTATAATAGCAACTCAATTCACTTATTAACAAACTAAAAGAGTATGGAAAGAGTTTACCATGGTGGGGTGTCTCCCACCTAGCACTTTTATTTATTGTCCTTAAGTTGGACTTATGGGGAGCTTCTTATCAAGGTGGCTTGTGCTTGTATTCATCTTGGAACTCCCACCAATGCTTGGTTCTCCATTGTGCCCCAAGATTCCTCATGGATTGAGCCAAGTGTTGATGGAGTTCTTCACAAGTTTGGGGCTCCCAAAGTTGATCCTCTTCTTGTGATCCGGGGTCCCACACTTTGTTTTCACACCCGTCTTGAGGTTGATCATCATTATTAGTCCAACCGGGTGGTGAGTAAGGTGAATTCTCTATGAAGTGCCCAACAATCCTTCTAGACCCATGTATTTGAGCACTACTCCATCCTTTATATCTCATGTTTGATGCATCAACCATAATGAGCCTTGATTTGCAACGCCAACCACGAAACATCTTTCGCTTACGCTTCAACCCACAAAGCATCCTAAGTTGACCATCCGTTTCAAGCAAACCATACTCAAGTGGGACAATAAAGCTAATAGAAATGAATTTTACCCACTCAAGTGAGGGAGTAGATGGCAACCTAGGTAGAGATGCTTCCAACAATCTTGACAAAGCGTATTCCACTCCCATCCTTCTATTTCTAAGGACTTCCACCTCTTCACAAGATTTCTCTATTCCAATCCTTTGTTCATTAGTACTATTTAAGCCTTTTCCATTAATCAAACTATAATTGGGAGAGTGAGAGAAGTTTACCTCCACAACATTTTCAAATGCACCGGGAGAAGGCTCTTCAAGCTCAAAGAATTCTCCACCACTAGGACTTGATACTTGCTCTTCATTGCCATGGGAATTCAATTCTTGCTCTATCCCATCCAAGTCTTCATATGGAATATGCCTTGGAAGGTGTGCACTTTCCTCCCTAGCATCAATTTCAATCATCTTGGAGGGGTTTTCTTCAACTTTATGTTCCCATAGAGGCTCCGCATCTCCTAAGTCTTCTACCACTTCTTCCTTGTCTTCAACAATTAAAGCTTCCTCCAATTGTTCCAATACAAAGCAACTTCCTTCATTTCCCACAGGAGTTTCCAATCTCTCCTTCATGCTATGTTCTTCATTCGATTCTCCACATGTAGCCATGGGAGTTCCTTGAGTGTTCAAGCATTGAGAGGCTAATTGATTTGTTACCGCATCCAAGGCGGCCATGAAATTTTGTACATCCCTTTTCATCTCTTCTTGCCATTGAACAAGAACACCAAGGGTTTCATCCATTAGAGATTGGGGTGGGTGGAAGGGTTCATCATTTTGGGGGAAGGGTTCATAGTAGGAAGGGGGTTCTTCTTGGTAGAGTTGTGGTGGTTCAATGTTTTCCATTCTTTCCACTTGTTGCACAACACACTCCATGGTTGCTTGAAATTGATCCAAGGCTTCCTTGAGATGATCCCTTGACTCTTGTTCCTCTTGGATAATATGATTAGGATCATGTGGCTCTTGGATCAATGGATATGAGTATTCTTCCATGGGAGGTTGTGGTGGAAAGTAGTATTCATCTTGTGGTTGAAAATTTTTATATATTGGAGGTGGTTCATCTTGGTAATAATGTGGAGGAGGTGGCTCTTGAAAATATTGATGTTGGAATGGTGGTGGCTCTATATGTGGTTCATATGGTTCATATGGTTGTTGGTAGGATGGATATGGGTTAGGGTCATATGAAGGTGGTTGGTAAGAAGGGGCTTGTGAGTATGGTTGAGAGTTACGTTGAGGATATGGTTCATAGGCATATGGTGGTGGTTCTTGAAAGTCACAAGGTGATTCACCATAGCCATTGGATTGGTATGCATCATAGAATGGCTCTTCTTCATAGTGCATTGGTGGAGGTTGTTGCCATGAGGATTGATCATAAGCATATGGCTCCTCCCACCTTTGGTTATCCCATTCTTGATACACATCTTCATTATAGTCCTCATTTCCTACAACATGTTGATAACCAAACTCATAGCCAAGGTGAGAATTCATGATAGCAAGAGCAAATAAGAAACAAAACTAATAAGAAATAATGAAACAAAATACTAAGACTAGCAAAAACTAACAAGCAATCAAAAAAAAAAAAGCAAGCTATTCACAATATTCACATATATACAACAACCAATAACACAACACCATTGCAAATCCCCGGCAACGGCGCCATTTTGACGATTGGATTTTTGACGGTTTAGAATTTCACAAATAAAATCTCGTTGTAAAGTATAGTTTCTAAACCAAACAATAATCCTTTCATACAAAAAGTTGTTTGTCACTAGTACAAACCCCTAAAATTTATAAACCGAAGTATTCAAACCTCGGGTCGTTCTCCCTAGGAATTACAATAAAGTGTCTTGTTATTGGTTGTGAGTTATTTTGGGGTTTTGATATGAAGCATGAAAAGTAAATGGCAATGAAAATAAACTAACTATAAAAGGCTCTTGGCAAGGTATGAAAATTAGAAGTCCTATCCTAGTTATCCTTCTCAATTGTGATGAGAATTGTTCATTGCTACCACTTAGTTAACCCTTACTAAAGAAAGGAAATTCAAGTGGATGAATTGACTTGAGCCACAAGTTCTAGCCAACTCCCAAGGAGAGACTAGCTTTAGTGCACTCCAAACCAATTAGCAATCTCTTCAATTATCAATCAACAAAGGAATTAGATGACTCAAGTGTCACTAATTACTCTACCTAGGCCAAGAGGAACAAAATCTACACTAAATCTAGAAGAGACATTTCAACAAACACATAAAGTGCAATAGAAGTAAACAACATAAATTGCAAGAATTAAAGGGAGATCTAACTACAAAGGCAAGAGATCAACAATAGAAAAGCAAAGAAGAACATTTATCATGAATTACCTCTTATTGAATTGAAAGAAAATGGAAGGAGCAATAGTAGATCTACAACAAAGTATAAGAACAACATAAAGGAAATTACAACAAAAGAATAGAGGAAGATGAATCTAACAACAAAGAATTGAGATGTAGAAGTAGAAGAAAGCAAAGATTAAAATCCAAATCTAAGAACTAAACCTAATCCTAATCCTAATTCTAGAGAGAAGTGAGAGCTTCTCTCTCTAGAAACTAACTCTAACTGCTAAACTAAACTAATGATAACTAACATCTGTTTCCCTCTTCAGTCCTTGGGTTAAATAGCATCAGAAATGAGTTGGATTGGGCCCACAAGGCTTCTAAAATCGCTGGTCACGAGTTGCATCTTAAAAAGTCACATGCAGCATCGGCGCGTCCGCGTACTGTGCGCGTGCGCGCCCCTATACGTGTAGCAACTATGACAAATCTTATATCGTTTCGAAGCCCCGGATGTTAGCTTTCCAACCCAACTGGAACCGCATCATTTGGACCTCTGTAGCTCAAGTTATGGTCGTTTAAGTGCAAAGAGGTCGGCTTGACAGCTTTCCGGTTCTTTCATTTCTTCATGAGTTCTCCAACTTTTCATGCTTCTTTCTTCATTCCCTTGATCCAATCTTTGCCTCCTAAACTTTAAATCACTTAACAAACATATCAAGGCATCTAATGGAATCAAGGAGAATTAGATTTAGCTATTTTAAGACCTAAAAAGCATGTTTTCACTCTTAAGCACAATTAAAGGAGAAGTTATAAAACCATGCTATTTCATTGAATAAATGTGGGTAAAAGGTTATAAAATCCCCTAAAATCAATACAAGATAAACCGTCAAATTGGGGTTTGTCAGCCATCCACCACTATATTGTTCGTGCTAAAGAGAGAAAGATCAAGGTCGGGAGCCAAGACCTTAACCTGAGCCTCTAAGTTCTCGAACATTTCATCCATCCCCAATGCCGTCGACACCTCAATGTCGGCGAACTTTTCTTTCATTTTCTCCAGCTCCTCTTCAAGTGCCAAAGAAGACACGTGTATAGCTTTCTTCAAACCTCTTTGTCTTCTCCTCGGCTAAGGCAGCAGTAGCCTCTGATTGTTCGCTCTCTCCCGAGCTTGCTCCAGGTCGGTCCTCAAGGTCTTCCTCTCCTGCTCCAACTCCTTTTTCATTTCATTTAACCTCTTCACGTCAGCCCGGGTGGCCACCAAAGCACTGGTTGTGGCTTGTATGGGAGAGCTCCTCAACTCCCTAACGAGAGTAGTACACACTCCGATTGTACAGAGCCCTCCGCGTGCCAACGTCTGGCGGTGGTTTTAAAGTGCCACGTCGTCCGTGCTCAAGTGGTGATAAGGAAGAACGTTCTTTTTCCCCCCAAGCCAAGGCGTCAAAATTTCTTGTTTAAATGCTTTCCTCCTCATCTACTTTCTGTTTCTTGGAAGGAGGTTTAGTGGAAGAAGGAGACTGAGGGGAAGATTCAGGAGGTATAAGTTTGGAGAGGGGAGTAGAAATGATGACCTTCGGGTCAGAAGGATCCGAGCCCGACTTCCTCGGGGAAGATCGGGCAGAGGATGCTTCGACTTCTTTCTGCTGCTGAAGATTCCGAGTATAACAGTTTTCTTTGTGTTCCAAAGAACTCTCATAGCCGATTTTGGAGCCATGCTTTCTGCAAAATAAAATAAAATGCATTTCAAAAACAGAAATGATAAATCACAGAAATCAATAAGTAAGGGAACAGGGAGCTACCGAGCTTAGACTTCAGAAGGCTGGGATCTCCCAAAAATCTTTTTGTATCCAGGTAAGGAGCTCGAGCCCAGGTATCTAAAAGGAAGTCTACCACACCTTTCTCCAGATTGTCTAACTTTTCTACGTTACGCCTAATGGTTATAAGGGTGTCTTGCCAATATAAGGGAAAATGAGGTTCTTGGTTTTCAGGCAAAAAGAAATGTCAGACTCCCTCAACATCTCGGACCTTAAAAAAGTGATTTTTGAAATTGTGAAAGGATTCATCAAAAATAGAGAAAACTTTCCGACCTTGTACAGCTCGAAAGGATATCCACCCTGACTTTTTTGTGGAACTGTAGGGTTTTGTTGTAACAATAAGGTAAAAAAAGACATTCAAAGAAAGCTGGACGTCTAGCTCCGGACATAAGAGTTGGTATATTTTCAAGAAGGCCCAAGAATTAGGGTGAAATTGAGTAGGAACAAGGTTGCAAGATTGTAGCACATCAATTTCAAAAGTAGTAAAAGGAAATCGGATACCTAACCTAGTGAAAAAGCAATCATAAGCATAGAAGAAAGGTTGCTTAGAATCCTCTAGGGGAGAAAAATACAGTCTCTCTTTACATAGTTCCTCTCTTCTTCCCTATTCTCACATATACTATGGTGCCTACGGAACTCCTCACAATACTCCATATCAGTCACAGGAACACAAGAAAGGACATTAGTGTCTACCTAAACTCAAAGGTTAGGGGGGATTTTGGTTGACATACTCGTAAGTATAGTGCGTGAGATAAAGGCTACACCTACAGATGCAAAATAATAAAAATCGTTACTAAAAGAAGTCGGACCTCGTTCAAAAGAGGTCGGGTAAAATCAACAAAGCCGAAGGGAAGCCATTTTTTTTTCAAAAATTTTTACAGAGAAGGAAAGGCCTCCCTCCTATGCAACATTGTCACATCAAAGGCGACACCATTAGGGGTAACGCAATACATAAACAAAAGGGTAACAGCTACAGTAGTGCAAAAAAAAAGGAGTCTTTTAGAGTCTTTCATTTTTAAACGTTTCAAGCGTTCCACATCAAACTCGCAAGAAAGTCAAAACAGACTTTTTCAACAAAAAGTACAATGACAGTGGAGGCAAAATAAAAACGACAAAGCAATCCCAGGCAAACAGAAATGAGAGTTCAAGAAGAAGAAGATGAAACGAAACCAACCTCGATGAAGACCATGGAAGAAAAGGGGGACACATCTAAACAACAAAAATACGAACGTTCCTCTTCACACCGGTGAAGCAAAACTCTTCAAAGTCCAAGATGAAGAAATCTTAGAAACAAGGAAAGGGAGAAGAAGAGCTGAAAAGTATTTTTATAAGAGACAAAGGGCAAACGACTCCTTTATTCCTCTTTAAACATACACGGATTACAAGGAAAAACTGCCGCACAACGTTTGACCATCTTTAAAGAAGCAACGTTCAAAAATTTTAAACACGTCGGGTAACCCGACCTATCAATGGTGGTAGGACCGACGTCAACAACAGAAGCCACGAGATGCTTGAGCTCGGCCCGTAAAAGGATCCGGACTCAAGCAGGGGTACTGTTCATAGCCTGACCTAATAAATAAAAGCCAAGCCCATCAGAAAAGGTGGCCTTCTCGATGTACCCGACCTCTTTAAAGAGGTCAGACACCAGTAAAAGGGAGCTAGGCTATCCTGACCAAGCAGGTAGCTACCTCTGAGAATCTCGACTGGAATCTTTATCTTCTCTAATAAGATTGGTCCTAACAAACTCTCAAGATAAAGGGAACAGTTATCCATCAAGAAAGATGGAACTACTCCAATAAAGGTGGTTATTGACTCTATTATAAATATACTAACACCCATCAGGTATATTCACGTTCTAATCTACTAAAAACCTGTTTAAAGTCCTTACTAACTTAAAAATCGGAGTCTCTTGCAGGTACCACCCCACCTCCTCACGAGAAACTCGAACAAGCGGCATCTTAGCACAAGTCGGACGCTACCGCGCAAAGGGAGTTGGACCTCATATTTAAGTCCAAATCAACGTTTCAGATAACTCTGAGAACATGTATTATTTTCAACTAACTATTCAAGGCTCCCTCAGTTAGCGACAAACTTTGATGTATTATTATATATTCCTTTATTTTTAAAATAATTGTCAAATTTTTTAAAAGGACATATTTTAAGAAAATAGAATAAATATTAGCATAAAAAGAAATAAAACAAATGAGTTTTAGTAAAGTTTTCATGGATAAACAAATATTTTCCTCAAATAAATAAAATTATGTAATTTTTTTGTCCAATTATCACCATTCAAAGAAGTTCGTTAGTAGGAAATTAAAATATTAGGGTATATTCAGTTTGTATTTTTTTATTATTTTTGTTTTTAAAATTTTATAAAAAAATAAAAATAATAAAATTTTATTTTCTGTTTTTATCTCTTATTTTTATTTTTTTGACTAAATACTAAAAAAAACACATTTTAATGAAAACATATTTTAATAGTTGTTTTTCTTTGTTAAATTAATTTACATGATTTAATTATATTAATAGTTATATAGACCTAAAAATGCATGCCATCTTAGCTCAGCGGTAGAGCGCGTGGCTTTTAACCACGTGGTCGTGGGTTCGATCCCCACAGACGGCGCTAGTATTTAAAAATAATGCTAAATTTATATCTTCTTATTAGATATTAAATTAAAATAAAAAAATCCTAAACTTATAATATAAAATCCAATTTAATAAATAAATAAATATAATCAAAATACATCAAATTAAATTAATCATTATAAAAATATAAACTAATAACTTTTAAATAATTAATCTTTTCATATTTCAATTTTAAGATGCTTGAGAGATCACGGTGGTAGCGAATTGTAAGCTACTAAAGTGTATCCGGCTCACACTGACAATTGGCTGTTATTTTTAAGCTGTAATCACACAATGTCCTACTTTTCTGCTTCCTGGGTCGGAAATATTCGAATGTGAAGTTTGCCCTTTTCTTAACTGAAGCATCCTTCCTTTTTAGTTCAAAGTAGTCTTCTGTCTATTCATCATCTGGAAGTTTGAACTTAGGAATATCTTTGGTAGTATATTGATGTCTTATTTTCATTTTCGGCAGTTACAAATAATTGCGTGGTGTCATGATGTGCATTGTTGAAACAACATATGGGAGGCCTTATCATTCCTTTATTTGTATTTTATGGGTGATATATGGTTTACTTGTACAGTTGTACTTCTTTTCTACTTTTGTCTCATAATAATGTATATTAGTAAATACCAGGAGATGGAAAAGAAATAAGGCATAACTACTTTTTTCTAAATAGATCCCATCCTTTTAGCATTCTGTAATGTGTTTATTTATTTATTTTTAACGAATTTACTTTCATCCAGAAATGGCCTCCAGAGGCCGGATAAAATGAAAGATTCCCATAGACAAAGTAGTCAATTGGAAGATCTCAAGCAGAAGATGAGGGAATGCAAAAGGTAAGCAATGTACATTTATGTAGTTGCAGTGACTCACTCAGTGAGATCCCACAAATACAAATTTTATACAAAATATCCACTTTCATGATTTGATTTCCCTCATAGGTTAGCATGGTGGAATTTAGTTTGCTACCACTAATATCAAATATAGGAGACATGAGTTCTCTATCAGATTTTAGTAATTTTACATCCATGCCATATTTCACAAGGTGTAAATGATTGATATATCTGATTGAAGTAATTTTTCTTTCCCATATGACACTGCCAAAAAGTGAAAATTTATGCTATTTTGACATATTTGAAAATTTCCTTTTTAAGGCTTTTCCCATCATTGTTTTCATCTTTATTGATGCATCCTCTTTGTAATTGTGGCCTGGGGCATTCTTATACTTTGTGTTATGTGTAGGGAATAACAGAATTATCTCACACAAGTACTCGCTTTCCTATAGAAATGTCAAATCAAGAACTTATCAAGGAGGGGATGAAGCAGATGGATGAAACTGATCTATTGAAAGATCTAAGCAGGTGAATTAATTCAGACTTTTGACTCCATTGCCCCGGCAGCTTTGTTCTTAACCCTTCAAAACATGCAGGTTGTATGCCAAACCATTGAAGTAGGGTCAGGTACTCTGATTTACTTCTAGCATGTTTTAAGAATGGAGTCTAAACTATCACATTTTTAACCTTTTTGTTTTTAAATACTGCAGACTGAGCAAATGGGTCGCATTGTCAATGAGCTTGACTCTATTCTGTTCTCAATTAAGAAGGCATCCCAACTTGTTAAGGAGATTGGTAGAAAGGTCACTTTGTTTTTTGTTGCTTACATGCATTCACTTCTTTGCTTCAATAGTATCCTGTAACTAAACTATCTTTCCCCAATTATCAGGTAGCTACAGACAAGTGCATTATGCTTTTCCTATTCCTTATCGTCTGTGGTGTAATCGCCATTATTGTGGTGAAGGTACTATAATCATGTGTTAAAAATTACTAAACCAAGATGCTCCAATAATTTATTTTAAAGAAGCATTTGTAGTGCTGCACTAAACTGTTTTTGCCGTGCTCTGCAGATTGTGAATCCCAACAACAAAGATATTAGGGATATTCCGGGATTGGCTCCTCCAGCTCAGACCAGGAGACTCTTGTATGTAAGGAGCAGAGAACATTTTGATTGATTCCAACATTATTTGAAGAAAAAGTTTTCTCCATCCTATTCCTACCAACTTGATTCTTGTACCTGTCACTAGGAGAGGATTGCTCTTGAGGGGGCATTCATTTTGGTCTCTGTAATTTGAAATTTTTAGAATTTCTTGCATATCCTGTTTGTGGTTCTGTACTTGTATGTAAATCACAGAAGAACAACTTTGTGCCATGTTTCTTTATTTTACATTGGGAAATCGTAGGGATAGGAAAGAAACAATACTCTACTAGTCTACTGTCATATATGTCATATGTGGTGTGTACATGTCTCATTCAAAGGAGTATTATGTTATGAATATTTCTGTAATCTACACATTCATCTTCAACAATTTCTGTAGGATCTGTTTGTAAATTACATGTATTCTAAGTGATGCTTGTGCTTGCATTTGCACTTGTTCCTTTTTTCCCCCTGAATATTCGTTCCTTTTGTCAAACTATACGATATTAAATTCACTCTACTTTTAGCATGTATTAAGAGGCTGTTTTGTGGGTGAAAATGCTGTGAAAATTTGATGTTAATGAGAAATAACTTGCAACAGGATCATTTTACTGTCTAAATCCTAATCTAACTAAAAGAATTTCATGCAGGTTAACAAGGGATCCTGCTTGAACAATACATGCTCCTACAATTACAAATGCAAACTATTATCCTGCCTTAGAAGTCATAGTATAGTTGTGCTTTAGAGTTGCTATTTTGCATTCCTTTTTTTTTTTTATCGTTTTACATGGTCTTCATCCTATGTTAATTCCTAAGTTGTTAATATAAATAACTTATGACTTTAGTATTAAGAAGTCATTGTTCAATGACTTTTGACTTTTCTATAATTTGCCCTGCCACTTATCCTTAACATTTTCTGTAGGATGAGTTTATAAATTGCATGTATGATATTCGCTTCAATATACTTTTGGCATGTATTTAAAAGGCCATTTTGCAGGTGTGAATGATGTGAACTGAAAAATTAATGTTGATGAGATGTAACTTTTTATTTTTTGACAGATTGATGAGATGTAACTTACTTGCAAAAAGGATCATTATTACTGTCTAAATTTAACTTAAAAAATTGGCTGTAATAAGTCAAAATGGTTTACTTGCAAATTATCTTTCAACATGTGCTCCTATGATAACAAACACGAAGATAACATCCATGAGGAACCGAAGATTGATTACATAAAGCAATAACTCTCATGTTTTTAGAACCGTGTTAATTGTCTTATTGTGGTTATTTATATGATAATAAACTAACTGAAAACCATATGTTATTATATTAATAAAACTTACGAAATATTTAAAATAGTTCTTAAATTTGGGATGTTACATTATGGGTGTGAAAATTATCCCATATAACACGAATTCTGAATTTTATTTTCCTGTTGCACTGTTTTGTCTAGCTGGGTACTTGCAGTATGAGTTAACTAAGTAAACCTTGATGAAGGATTTAGGCATTTAGCCATGTTTTTCAGTTGTTAATCAATGTTTTTGTCAGAGGCACAGCAATTTTGGACGACAAATGCATTGTATGCGGAAAAAAGCTCTTGGCACTACACTTATAGTTTAGAAGGTTTAGTTTGGTTAGTCTTACATCGAGAAGAGCACGAAGAAAGAGACGGGGTTTTAGTATAAAAGAAAAAATTGAATAATTAAAGCATTGCTTTCCCGGTTTTTGGACTAAGATCAAGTGAAGTATGGTAAGTTTTAACCTGCATTTTGGTCAATTGAGGTTAATGAAGAACATGCAAAGGTAAAAGCTATTTGTACACTACTTTTTAGCTACTTGTGTTTTTTTTTTCTCTCTCACTTTTTGCGTTTTTTTTTTCTCTCGCTTCTTGCGGTTTTTTTTTGTCACTTCTTGCGTTTTTTTTTTCTTTTCGCTTCAATTCTCGGAAAAAGATCCTCTCCAATTTTTTTAACAATTAATAGAATCTAGTGTGATCTATCATCTTTGATTCTATAAGTGGGACCAGAAATAAATAAGAGAGATAGCGCAATGAATGGTTAGATTGAACACTGGATACCATCCAGTTTTTTTCTCACTGGAAAGGATCCACTCCTTCAATTCTCCCAATTCTCTTCACCTTTCAGCTACTTGCTTTTTTTTTTCCCTCACTTCTTGCGTTTTTTTTTTCTTTTTGTCACTTCTTGAGTTTTTTTTTTCTTTTTGCAAAAAGGGTTTCATTGTATGCACTTCAATTCTTTCAATTCTCTTCTTTTCGATTGCGCCAACCTCACTCCTTACTTCTCTTTGATTATGCTAACTTCACTTCTCAGTTTCTTCTCTTCTCTATGGTTCTCTCTGTTTTGCTTCACGCTGTGTTTTGTTCTTGTTATCTTAGGGTTTTTATTATAAGTTTTGATTTAATGGAATTCACAAGCTGGAATGATGAAGTTTGTATTTAATTTATTTCATATGTTAATTTTTTATTCTTGATTTGATTTTAATTTTTTAATTATATCTTAGAGTTTTTAGTTCTTGTTATCTTAGGCTTATGTTTCTGATATGTGGCTTCATTATGTCATTTAGATCCTTTTACATCATATACATTGTGTGATTATATCCTGAAAAATTTATGTTATAAATTTGTGTAATAAGAAATGTTTAGCTCCTGAATTGGAGTCAAACTGATAGTTTGCATGTTTGAAATTTCTACATTTGCTTAGATTAGATGATGATGCTGATTTTATGAATGTGTCGGGATTTAGTGCTATATTTGACTATTGAGTTTAATTATGATGTTTACCGAATTTGATTATATTCAAAATCAGTGCGATATTTGACTACTGAGTTTGATTATACTCAGGTTCAGTGTTTGACTACTAATTTGTCTTGTTCATTTATAGAAAATTGAGAGCTTTTTTATACCTGATTTGATTTTAAAATTTTTTTTTCTATGTTTTAGGTTGTTCTAAGCATGGGAATGGCATTCTTCTCTGTGAAAGATTATGAAACTTTTTATACTAATTATGCAAAAAGGGTTAGTTTCTCATGAAATATAAGAATTATTAAGTCGGATCAAAATAGACAGATTACATACCAAATCTTGGTATGTTCTAGAGTTGGTTATCGAAGATCAAAAATTGATCCACTAAAAAAGACAAATCCAACTTCTAAAAAAATTGTAAAGTTAGGATTATTGTGAAAAGGGATAAGAAGATGAAATATGTGTTAATCTTTGTGAATATCCAACACAACTATGTTATTAGTCCTAGTATGGCAAAGACCCTGAGAAAGAATAGGAATTAAGCTTGCATGCCAAACGGATAGCTGAGATCAATGATAAAGTTGGTGTTACAATGAGAAACACATATCAGAATTTAGCAACTGCTGCTGGTGGTTATGATAAATTAACTTTTACTGAAAAAGATCTTCGGAATCATGTAGCAAATAGTTTCAGAGTCATAGGAGGGGGATGTGCAATCATTAATGAAGTATTTTCATAGGATACAACAACAAAACTGCAACTTCTTTTACGAAGTTAAATTGGACAAGCAACATCACATAGAGCCTGCTTTTTGGGCTGATGCTAGAAGTCGTGCTACTTATAAGCACTTTGGGGACGTTGTGAGCTTTGATACAATGTACCTAACAAATAGGTAAGAACACCACAATTATATATTTCAAGTTAATTATATGTACTTTGATTTTTTCATGTGTTTGATGGATAGGGATAGGTAGAACAGAATGAATTTGCTGCTGCTGTGCATGATATACTGAGTTTGATTATGTACTCTTGTTTTTGCATATGTTTGATGTATAGGGATAGGTAGAATATAATGAATTTGCTGCTGCTGCTCTGCATGATATACTAAGTTTGATTGTTTGATTTAGTTAGTTTGATTATGTTCTCTTGTTTTTATTATAGGTATGATATGCCTTTTGCCTCATTTGTTGGGGTTAACCACCATGGTCAATCATTTCTACTTGGTTGTGCTCTTCTTTCATGCGAAGAAGAGAGTTTCTTTGTTTGGTTATTTGATTGTTGGGTACAATATATGGGTTCCAAGCTGCATATTGGCATATTGAGGATCAATGCAAAGCTATGCGGAATGCCATTGAAAAATCGTTGCCAATGACATAACATTGATGACGTATTTGGCATATCATGAAGAAAATTTCAAAAAAGATAGGAGCATGCAAGCAATTTAACGAGATTAGTGCTGATATGACACATATTGTGTGGGATTCTAGGTCTAAGAAAGCATTTGAGAGCTCTTGGACTGATTTTATCAACAAATTCAGTTTGTATGATAATAATTGGTTAGTAGGTATTTTATCAGTTTGATTATCTTATATATACTGTTTGATTATTTATCATTTATTAATCAATATGCCTTACAAG
Organism: Arachis stenosperma; assembly: GCF_014773155.1. NCBI lineage: Eukaryota > Viridiplantae > Streptophyta > Magnoliopsida > Fabales > Fabaceae > Arachis > Arachis stenosperma. The sequence continues at coordinate 128,008,292 of NC_080377.1, forward strand.
TTTGATTATGCCCATTTTATGGTTTCAGGTTTGTACGAAGAACATGACAGGTGGGTCCCTATTTTTTTTAGCAACAGTTTTTGGGCAGGCATGCATTTTTTTTAGCACTTAAAGGAGTGAAAGCATGCATGCATTTATGAAGGGCTACCTAACCTCAAAGAGAAACTTGCAACAATTTATAACACAATATGACAACTGTCTTGCAAATAAAGCTAAACAAGAATATGAATTAGATGCTGCCAGCTTCAATACTATTATCCTTTGTGCTACTGCCTCTGCTATTGAAAAACAGTTTCGGTTGTGCTAAACATGCACACTACTTTCAGCCACTATTTTCAGCCACCGTATTTATATGCGTATACAATACAAAATAGAAAATTCAAAAATTAAAAATAAAAACCTTACTCTCACGCACTGAAACAACGTTCTTCTTTCTCCTTCTCTTACTCTCACTCTCCGACGCGACTCCTTCCTCATCCTCATTCTCAGCGGTGATTTTCCTTCCCTCTCTCTCCAACGGCACGATTCTCATTCCTTCTCTCTCCGGTGGCACGATTCTCCTTCGCTCTCTTTCAAGCGTGGTTGCGATTCTCCTTCCTCTGTCTCGGGCGTGGTGCTCTTTGTCGCATGTACGAATTTCATCGATTGCATTTTCCTTATTTGATTCTGCAAGGTAAATTTCTATTCCTTGTTTGATTTTGCATTTTCCTTGTTTTATTCTATCAGCTTCTTCGACAGCATTTTTTTTGTTCGTTTTTAGCTTCTATCAGCTTCTTCCACTGCATTTCCTTATTCATTTTGAGTTTCTATAAATGAATTTGTGTTGTGCATAGTTTGTACTAAAAATATTTAAGTTAGGATTTTGAATTGAAATCTGATTATGCTAATTTTAATAATTGATTATTAGTAGACTATTAATTGATTATAACTGGATTTTTTTTATATGAGTTGGAGTATGTTTGATTATTATACTGAATGAGTTTGATTATGCTCAATTTTTAAAATTATATTATAGCATAGTTGGATGTTTTCCTGTCCAATACTCTTGTCAACATTTATGTCAAAATTGGCAATTTTTTTGTGCACGGGAGCTGTTTGCTGAAATGCCCCAAACGAACACTGTTTCCTGGTTTTGTTTGATTTTAGGATATGCACAAAATAGCATGCCTGATGACGCTTGTATTTTATTCAAAGAGATTATTTCTGCTGGCCTTATGCCAAATCACTATGCCATTGGCAGTGCCCTTCGAGCTTGCCAAGACGCAGGTCCAACTAGGCTTAAACTCGGCATGGATATTCATGCCTTAATTTTTAAGTCTCCATTTTTTTCAGACTTAAACAAATGTGATATCTACAGCATGTTTGATTATAACTGGAATTTTGTGATCTAATTTGGAGTTTATTTGATTATGCTCAGCTTTTAAAACATGATATTACAGCATGTTTGATTATAACATACTTGATATTTGATTATTGCGTTTTAACTTTTTTTACTTTTTGAATTTGATTGGATTTTGGTTGTTTAATTTGCTAGTTTTGAAATATGCAAAAGAAGACTGCACCAAAACGAGTAGAAAGAGAACCAGAAAACAGGGACACCAAAGAAAATAAAAGAAAAAATGTATCCGAAGAAACTTCGAAGGAGATGGAGTGGAAAAAAGTATGTTGTCTTTATTTTTTTTATCTTTTATGCTAGATTTTTTTCCATCTGATAAGGTCTTTGCATGCTCTGATTTTATTATGCAGAGTGCATTACTAAATATTAGTTTACACAACAAAACAAATGCCACTTTAGCTAACACATGCTGTATTTTAGTGTTTGATTATTATCTCTGAATTTCAGAAATATTACTCACTGAATGCAGTGTTGAGTTCAAATCTTTTATTTTGCCACTTTAGCTAACACATACTGTAAGTGACAATTCCAAAGCATGATACATGGCTACTATGTGTGCAGTAAAGAGAAGTGTGAGTTGCATTTGATCCAATTATTGGTCTTTTCCGGTGATTAACTTGCAACTTTCAAAGTTTGACCTATAATTCTGGGTTTCAATAAAGTTGCTATCAGTGTGTCCATGATCTATATCTAGCTGCATTGCACTAAATAAGTAAAAATAGTATTCATAGTAACCTCTAACACTAGTCTTACATAGGTTTGGTTGATTATTAACACTAGGTCACAAGCTAAGTGCTTATTAATAATTAATTATTAAATTTTATAAAATTAATTAATTAATCAATTAATAAAGAAGCACGAAGAATCTGCAGGTCCTTTTAGTTGAAAACCAGTTCATCATCAATTAGGTTGTCACAATTCAAGAAACAACATTCCTTATTGTTATATATAGTCAACATGGTCTAAAAATTATGTGTTAGTAATGGTAATTAATAAGAAAATGTGTCACTAACAGGAACTCTGATTTGATCTTTTTTTTCCCTGTCAATGCAGTAATGGTAATTAATAAGAAGGGAAAAGGGGAGAATCAGTATTCTACTATTCTCATTCTATATAGCAACTACATAGTTTGATTACAATGTTATTCATATAGATGTTACATTTATCTTACTGAAATGTTTATTATTTTAACTAATTGCAAGTTAGTAATTTGAATTGAAACTAAGCACGCTACTACTTTATATCTATGATTTGATTTAAATATGATTAGTATTTTCATTAATGTAGTGCTATGTTGACACGAGATGCGCACTAAACTTGTTAGCGACACTTTCTTCTGGTTATTTGAATGATGCACAACGCAATGAGGTCCGAGCAATGGGTTTTGGATCCCTCTTGGGTATTTTCAAGGGAAATTTAAACCATGATTTGATTTTGGCCCTTGCAAATGCTATAATCCCTCCAAATTTGATCTTCTCACTCCAATAGGAAAAGTAGATGTTATTTGGGATTCAGTTGCAGCTGTCTTGGCATTGCGTGCATATGGTAATAATTAAAATTTCTTTAAGATCTTTTGATTTTATTAATTAGGATTGATTGTATAAAATCAAACATACTGTATAACATGTTTTAAGATCCTTCATTATGTTGCTATTAAAAATCACTTGATTGGTATAGGAGTATAACTATATATTGAATTTGAATCTTGCATTACTGATGACTTGCTTGATGATCTTTTTACATACTAAAGGTATTGATGTTAAAAATATCGTGCTATGCTGAGTTTGATTATCATGTTGACTACTGAATTTGATTATACATGTTTATTGAGTTTGATTATACTCTGAGTTTGAATATACATATTTATCGAGTTTGATTATAATCATGTTTCTCTCATTATTTTCTTTAAAATAGGTGACCCATTCAAGGAGGTAACTAAAGAGCATGAGCTCATGCTTTTAGAGTTCAAGAAAAAAGTCCAAATACTTTGAGACAAATCATGTTAGAAAATCCAAGAGGGGGTCCTAGATTTAGGAGAGTTTTCTTGTTGTATGCATTGATAACATTTTTGTTACCAATAAATACAACAATGACTTGGGATAAAATTTTCTCATTTGTAATTGATGTTGATAATCCAATGAAGTAAATTGGATTATATGTATTATTGATGGCCTTGCCGATGGAGTTAACAACTTTAAAGAAAGAGCGGTGTCAAGTTTGAATGGGTGCATATATGTGCTTCAGGTATCTTTCATTTAAACTAATTCTTTCTTTGACTATTATCTAAAGCTTGTTTAATTATAATATAACTTTAATTAATTGAATTCAGATTTTATACTTTCATCAGCAAAAATATGGACCCTTTGATTTTGAGAAAGAACCACAACTGCCTTGGCTTCTCCATTGGACAAAGGAACTCATTTCTGCCTAAATAGCATTAGAAAGAAAAAGTTCATCGGTACTTACATTGTCTGCTCTTTAAAATTTTATTTTCTATCCATATTGAATGAATTTTCACTAATTATGCATGTCTTATAGGGGCTGGTTAGGTCAAAGGAAGAGCAACATGTGCCTAAACGGCCAGTTTGACCAAAGAAAAGCATTGTGAAAGGGGCTACCAAAGTGGAAAAGAGCAAAGTGAAAATAAAAAAGTGGTAGAAGCCCTAAGAAGGATAAAAAAGAATTGAGGCAAGAAGATTTTGCAAAATCAACCAAAGTGAAAAAACAACAAAGTAAAAAAAGAAAAGTGGTAGACAGTCTTAATAAGGACAAAAAAGAATTGAGGCAAGAAGACTTTACAAAATCAAAGAGAGAAAAGAAGTAAGAACGAGGAACAAACACAAGCTCCAATGAAAAGTAAGTTAGTTTGCCATTCCCACCATTCTCTATTTTGACTTTTCGGCACTCATGTATACTACATTCACTTTCGTACATGATGTTAAAAATTAATAATTACTTGCTTCCTTTGATTATACATGTTTACATATTTAAAAAGTTTCATTATACTCTGAGTTTGATTATACATATTTTTAAAGTTTGATTATACTCAGATTTAGTGCTATATTTAACTACAGATTTTGATTATACATGATTACTGAGTTTGATTATAATCTAAGTTTGATTATATTGAGGTTTAGTGCTATATTTGACTACTGAGTTTGATTATACTCTGAGTTTGATTATACATGTTTATCGAGTTTGATTATATTCAGGTTCAGTGCTATATTTGATTACTGAGTTTGATTATATGTATTTGCTGAGTTTGATTATGCTCAGGTTCAGTGCTATATTTGACTACTGTATTAATTATACATGTTTACTGAGTTTGATTATAAATGACTAACGAGTTTGATTATCCTTCCCATAGTACAATCTAAATCTTCATGAAATGTAAATCGCAAATATGTTTCTAGTTTGATTACATCCTTACTTTTTTGTGCATTATCCACAGCCAAAATGAAAAGAAAACACACTCACCATCAATCCCTACCTTCGACCTTGGAGTTGGATTTCCTTCAACACCTTCAGCACCTCCAACACCAACAGTTATGACCTTGGATTCAATTGATGTTCTAACCCAATAAGTATTGGGTTCAAAGATACCATGCTTAAATCAAACAACAGATGTGCCAATAAAAGTGTCAGAACCAATTGTTGAGGAATTAGTATTGGATGCTAATATGACTGAAAATTATACGAGTGGGTGATGGACGAAAGTAAAGATGAAGAGGAGATTGTGGCAACATTTAGTGGCCAGCGCAATGTTTTCCTTAAAAAGACTAATGCGCAAACATTAAAGCCACAAAATAAAATAGATAATTGGGTTAGTAACACAAAATATTTTGTTTAGTATAAAGTATTTATTTTATTTTTAAATTATTTTATTATTAATTGTTTGTTTTGCTTGTATCAAGGTGGTCAACTATTATTCATGCATGCTTAATGAGTTACCACAAACAAGAGTCAAGAAAGATATATATTGCATGAATTCAGACCTAGTTGTAAGAAATTTTATTATGTATCTCTTTGTTTTTTTATTTGATAGATTTTGTTCTATTCTAATTTATGATCAATTTGATTCTAATTGCAATTGTTGAGTTTTTATAAAGATGGAAAAGGTGGAAAAAGCTCTACATCAATTGACATATCTAATATTCATAATTCTGATAAAATTAGGATGCGAGGAAGAAAACTTGTTTTCTTACCTTTTTGCCATAATCGTCATTGGTGGTTATATACATTAGATGCTTGTAATAACAAGTTTTACGTCCTCGACTCGTTATACACATCTGAATGGGATGAAATAGATCAATATGTTGTAAGTTTATTTTGTTATAACAATTTTTATTTATGTCTTGATATTTGATTATCATATAATTTTGATAATTTCATGACATTTTTTAACAGGCAAGTTATCTTGACAACATGTTAGGAATTGCGGATCCTACATATGTTCAAACCCCCTCAATTCCAACAATTGAATATCTGGACGTACCCAAACAACCAAATTTGCATGATTGTGGTTTGTTTGTAATGAAATAGATAGAATTGTGGGAACCATCCAAAGCCATGCCACAATGGACTAATGTAAGTTTCTTTTTAAAATATGTGCATTGTTTGGTAAATTTCATTGAATTTTGCTTGCTGAATTTGGTTGATGCATTTGCTTAGATCAGATGATGATGCTGATTCTATGAATATCTGGGATTTGGTGTTATATTTGACTATTGAGTTTAATTATCATGTTTATCGAGTTTGATTATATTCAGATTCAGTGCTATATTTGACTACTAAGTTTGATTATACATGTTTATCAAGTTTGATTATATATTTGACTACTGAATTTGTTTGGTGTGTATGATTTGATTTGAATAACAAGATTATTGCCATAAATTAAGGAAGAATATCATCATACAAATGCTCTTATGCCCACAAAATGAATGCCGAACTAATATTTTAGAGCTAGCAAATGGTTATCAATTCACAAAGCTTTCTTTTCTTTTTTCTTTCTTTCCTTTTTATTGGCAATCTTTATGAATTGATAACCATTTGCTAGCTCCAAAATATTAGTTCGGCAATCATTTTGTGGGCATAGGAGCATTTGCATAATGATATTCTTCCTTAATTTATCGTAATCATCCTGTTATTCATATCAAATCATACACACCAAACAAATTCAGCAACCAAATTCAATAATCAAATATATAATCAAACTTGGTAAACATGTATAATCAAACTTAGTAGTCAAGTATAGCACTGAATCTGAATATAATTAAATTCGGTAAACATGATAATCAAACTCAATAGTGAAATATAGAACTAAACCCCCATACATTCATAGAATCAACAACATCATCTGATCTAAGTAAATTCAGCAAGTAAAATCCAATGAAATTTACCAAACAATGCACATGTTTTAGAAAGAAACTTACATTAGTCCATTGTGGCATGGCTTTGGATGGTTCCCACAATTCTATCTATTTCATTACAAACAAACCACAATCATGAAAATTTGGTTATTTGGGTATGTCCAGATATTCAATTGTTGGTGGAGTTGAGGGGGTTTGAATATACGCAGGATATGTAATTCCTAACATGTTGTCAAGATAACTTGCTTGTTAAAAAATATCATGAAATTGTCAAAGTTATATGATAATCAAATATCAAGACTTAAATAAAAATTGTTATAACAAAATAAACCTACAATATATTGATCTATTTCATCCCGTTCAAATGTGTACAATGGGTCAAGGACGTAAAACTTGTTATTACAAACATCTAATGCATACAACCACCAATGACGGTTATGGCAAAAAGGTAAGAAAACAAGTTTTCTTCCTCGCATCCTAATTTTATCAAAATTAGGGATCCTAGATATGTCAGCTGATGTAGAGCTCTTCCCACCTTGCCCATCTTTATAAAAACTCAACAACTGCAATTAGAATCAAATTGATCATAAATTAGAATAGAACAAAATCTGTCAAATAAAAAAACGAAGAGATACATAATAAAATTTCTTACTACTAGGTCAGAATTCATGCAATATATATCTTTCTTGAATCTTGTTTGTGGTAACTCATTAAGCATGCATGAATAATAGTTGACCACCTTGATACAAGCAAAGAAAACAATTAATAATGAAATAATTCAAGAATAAAATAAATACTTTATACTAAACAAAATATTTTGTGTTACTATCCCAATTATCTATTTCATTTCGTGACTTTAAAGTTTGCGCATTAGTCCTTTTAAGGAAGACATTGCGCTGGCCACAAAATGCTGCCACAATCTCTTCTTCATCTTTCCTTTTGTCCATCACTCACTTGTATAATTTTTCAGCATATTAGCATCCAACACTAATTCCTCAACAATTGGTTCTAACACCTCTATTGACATATCTGTTGTTTGATTTAGGCATGGTATCTTTGAACCCAACACTTGTTGGGTTGGAACATTAATTGAATCCAAGGTCATAGCTGTTGGAGAAAATTCAACTCCCAGGTTGAAGGTAGGCATTGATGGTGGATGTGTTTTCTTTTCATTTCGGCTGTGGATAATGCATAGAAAAGCAAGGATGTAATCAAACTAGAAATATATTTGCGATTTACATTTCATGAAGATTTAGATTGTACTATGGGAAGGATAATCAAACTCATTAGTCATTTATAATCAAACTCAATAAACATGTATAATCAAACATAGTAGTCAAATATAGCCCTGAACATGAACATAATCAAACTCAGCAAATACATATAATCAAACTCAGCAATCAAATATAGCACTGAACCTGAATATAATCAAACTTGGTAAACTTGTATAATCAAACTCAATAAACATGTATAATCAAAATCAGCAGTCAAATATAGCACTGAACCTGAATATAGTCAAACTCGGTAAACATGTATAATCAAACTCAGATTATAATCAAACTCAGTAGTCAAATATAGCACTAAACCTGAGTATAATCTAACTTTAAAAATATGTATAATCAAACTCAGAGTATAACCAAACTTTGTAAATATGTAAACACGTATAATTAAATGAGTAAAGTATCGTTTTTGTCCCCAATATTTGGGGTAAGTCTTATTTGTGTCCCTAACGTTTAAATCGTCCTATTTGTATCCCTAACGTTTATAAAAGTGATTCAATGTTATCCTACTATTAATTATACTAACAAATCAGATTATATTTTTCAATTATTCTCATTTTGATGTATTCATTCTCAATTAGGTCTCACTTGGATGTGTTCGATTTTAATATTATACCCACTATTTGTGTTTAGATTCAATTATGTCCTAGAAAAGTGAATTATATAAATGTTGTAGGAATTAGTTTCAATTTTTGATGAGCTATTTTTCGGAGTGGATCATCGATTCTATCCCAGATATTTGTATTCTAACTTCAAGAATAGATTTTTAAAACCCAAACTAAAGCATCCATGATGTGTAATTGTTGAATTAAGAAATTAACTAAATAAATTAAGTGATGACAAACATTATTTTTGGGCAAAATAAATAATTAATGTTGATTAATTACAATTACATGTTACTAATTACTTATAAATTGTTGCAGGCCAAAATATGAATTACATCCCAAATGGAATGAAAATTAAAATAACCAAATTGGTGGGCTGAAAAGCAAAAAAATAGAAGCCCAAAAGAAACAAAGCCAAAGAAATTAAAACGGGCCAAGCAAATTATATTCATACCCAAGCCCGAATTGAGTTCAGCAAGCTTTTTTCCTCTCACTTGCTTTCACAAACTCAACGTTACTTTCCTCTCTGATCATGTCAAATCACAAGGTTCAGAAAAGTAAGAAAGAGAAAGAGAGAGAGCTTCTTCCATAAGCCTTTCACCGAAGAAGAGAGAAAGAGAAAGAGAAAGATTAAGCTAGAAAGGCAAATATCAAATCACCCAGATCAAACCAAATCTAGCTTTGATTAAAGGTAACCCATTTCCTCTTGCATGCGTCAAATCTTCATCTCTTCTTCCCAACACTCTGTTCTATCCGAAATGGGATACAAGAGAAAGAGGATTTCTGTTCTTCTCTACTGTGTATCTACGATCTTAAACAAGACTTGGGGACCAAGTTGGTTTTCAAGGGCTCAGATCAAGTTGACAATGGGAAGATTTCTATGGTTGCTGCATTATGGCTTTCGGTCAAGATAACGAAGTCAGAAGGAGAGTTTCTATTCTGATGATTATTGAGAAAAAGTGAATCTGTGGTTGGTGAAGCTCAAGGCTCAAGGTGTTGACCTTGGGAGAAGATCCCAGCAACTTGCAAGGAGAATAAACGAAGACTTCTTGCTCATTCAGAACTAAGGAGAGAAAACCAGAGAGTGAGAACAGTGTTCTGTTAATAAGTTCATCTACTTGGATAATGCTTTCTTTTAAAGAAGTATTCGGCCAATACTGAAGAACTGCATCTGAGGTTTGCGAATCTGGTTTTGCACATAGCTAAGAGGCTGCTGATGAAGTCAATCTTCTTCATATTTTACTGATTGTAATGTACTTTTCTAAGTTTATCTTTCTGTAATTTCTTGTGAGAAAAAAGCATTGTGAGAAAGCTCAAGTAAAAGCCATGAGTGAAAAAAGGGCTGAGTGATACACTTGAGAGAAAAGCCTAGAGTTATTTTCTGATTTCTTTAGGTTGGTTAAGTGTCTTGTATCTTGTACCTGTTTGGTATCCCTTTCTTAGTTGGGTTAGCACTAAGAGTGAGTAGTTAAGTGTTAGCATAGCCAATGTCAAGTTAGGTTAGAACTTGAGTGTGAAATTGGTGTATGTAATACTGTTAACTATAGTGAAATTCTTCCATAGTTGTGGAGAGACTGGATGTAGGTTGCATAGCACAAGGCAACCGAACCAGGATACATGCTGGTGTTAGCTTTTCTCTTCTCTGCTGAGTTCTGTTTTCTGATATTCATGAGACAAAAATAAATTGACTCATAAATTTTCGCTGCTGTGATTCAAACAGAACCTGAATTGAAATTTTGTTTAAAAGGGTAATAACTGCAACAAAAAGGAAGGCATAGATTCAACCCCCCCTTCTCTAAGCCTACCACAACCTTTAGTAATTGACAGCAGGATAATATTGAATCACTTTTACAAATGTTAGGAATACAAATAGGACGATTTAAACATTAGGGACACAAATAGGATTTACCCCAAACGTTGGGGACAAAAACGATACTTTACTCTAATCAAACTCAGAGTATAATCAAAGGAAGCAAGTAATTATTAATTTTTAACATCATGTATGTAACACACTACCACACAGAGTCTTATGCTTAAGTCATAAAACAAAGGTGGCGAGGTATTACGACCTCTAAAATAAAATTTAGTACGTATAGTATTGCAAAAATATTCATAACTAGGAGCCTTTGAAGAAAAGTGGGTAATTTAAAATTGATAAATCGAAAAGCGCGACACTCCGATTGTTAACACAAACGAACAGCTAGAGATCAAACTAAGGCGAAGAGATATACAAAAGAGTGCCAAAGTACATATATCAAGACTCGGGACTCAGCTTGCGGAGATAACCGGTCCGAGTATACAGTATACATACATATATAATAAGGAAAATTCCAAAAGACAACCCAAAAGACAATATACAAATCATGTTTCTCCAAAATAACCTTTAGGAGGAGCCCAAAACAAAGTATATATGTATACAGTGGAGAATATAGTATCTAAACAGGTATATAATAGCCAAAATAAAATCCCAAGACACAAGGATCTCCGCCAAAAGAAAGTCTCCAGCATGCCTCAGCGAGGAGCCTCACATCCTGCATCTGAAAACCACAAAAATCCGCATGGATGAGAATCGGAGGTTCTCAGTATGGTAACAGTGCCCAAATATCTAACATATAATGTCCTGGAAAAGCCGAAGGAATTTTAGAACTTCCAAATTATAATCAAAGCGTATAAACATAACTAAATCATAACAAATGTAAATATGCGACTAACTTAAGGATCTTCGGTCTAACTATATATCTCCTTTCCAAATCCTGCGAACCTCCCAACCGCCAACAGTAAAATAAATGCAAGCACAAGTATATCAGGCAAGGAAATGTACAAGTAGGAAGCAGATAGAACAATTAAGCAAGTAGTAAGTAGTGATGTAGTCAATTAGGCAATCCAGACAAATCACATACAATGCATATGATGCATGCCTGTCCTAGTGGCTGATGAGTCTCATTTGTCAGTTATAAAGCCAGCCCAACAAGTCCCGGTAGATAACCATTGGACTGTCCCTCTGTCGCGCATCCCCAACTTGAGTTATCTATAAACATATAATTTATATTCAACACCCTCATTGGTGTATATTTACGGGGCGAGCTCATTCGGAACTTTCACAGTGTCCGGCCACACTTACGACATAGGGTCAGCAGAGTATCGAGTCTCCACCTGGAGCACGTGGTGGCTAACAACTGCTTTCACCCAGGAAAACTCGTATCTCAGATAGGTGGAGTGCAACAGTCCTAATAATCAACAATTTAGCATATATGCAACAATCACAGCCATATATTAATATTTATCTCAGCCATCCGGCTTTCAAATCATAGTACATAACCAGCCATAATCACCATCACACACCGCCATTCGGCTCATGACATGCTCAGCCATTGGTTCATCTCATATACAGCACTCCACCTTCTTCCTCAACAACTTATATCATCATCATTCATCATATTCATCATATCCACCATCCGTAGCGAGATTATAGGACATTGGCAGATACAATTGGGGATCTGCTGCTCTCTTGTGGTTATACCAGTACTTGTGTCGTGTGGCCAATAGAAATGTGGTTAAGTTGGCTGGTCTGTTGCAGCTCCTTGGTGGACGAAATTGTGATTCCTTTTCTTTGATCTGATTCATTGTAATTGGATTTTAGAAATTGGCACTGGTTGAATTCACAACTCCGTTCAACTAACCAGCAAGTGTACTGGGTCGTCCAAGTAATAACCTTACGTGAGTAAGGGTCGAATCCACAGAGATTGTTGGTATGAAGCAAGCTATGGTCACCTTGTAAATCTCAGTCAGGCGGATTTAAACATGATATTTAATTAGATTCCAATAAAATAGAAAATAAATAATAGAAAGGATAGAGATACTTATGCAGATTCATTGGTGGGAATTTCAGATAAGCGGAAGGAGATGCTGTAGAGCTCTCGGACGCCTGCTCCCCTACTCCTTCTACTCAATCCTTCTTACTCCTTTCCATGGCAAGCTTTGTATAGGGGTTCACCATCAGCTGTGGCTACTTTCAATCCTCTCGGGAAAATATCCTATGCGGCTGTCACTCGCACAGCTAACCAGTCTGGAGGCATCACCCATGGCTGATGGCTACATCCCATCCTCGCAGTGAAAGCTAATGCTCACGCACTCTGTCACAGTACGGCCAATCACCGGTTGGTTCCCTCCCCTACTGGAATAGAATCCATTGATTCTTTTGCGTTGTCACTACGCCCAGCAGGTTACAGGTTTGAAGCACGTCACAGTCATTCATTACCGGAATCCTACTCGGACACCACAGACAAGGTAGACTTTTCGGATTCCCAGAATCCTACTCGGAACACCACAGACAAGGTTGGACTTTCCGGATCCTCATAAATGCCGCCATCCATCTAGCTTATACCACGAAGATTCTGTTGGGGAATCTAAGAGATACACATTCAAGCTTGTGTTGCATGTAGAACGGAAGTGGTTGTCAATCACGCGCGTTCATAAGTGAGAATAATAATGAGGGTTATCTAACTCATCACATTCATCATATTCTTGGGTACGAATGAATATCTTGGAATAAGAATAAAAGAGGATTTGAATAAAAGAAAGTAGAACTTCATTAATCTTTGAGGTACAGCAGAGCTCCACACCCTTAATCTATGGTGTGCAGAAACTCCACCGTTGAAAATACATAAGCAAAGGGTTCAGGCATGGCCGAATGGCCAGCCCCCAAAACGTGATCAATGATCTCCTAAGATGAAGATTAAAACAAAACTGAGATCAAAGATGTCTAATACAATAGTAAGAGGTCCTATATATACTAGACTAGCTACTAGGGTTTACATGAGTAAGTAATTGATGCATAAATCCACTTCCGGGGCCCACTTGGTGTGTGCTTGGGCTGAGCTTGATCAATCCACGAGCTAAGGCATTTCTTGGCGTTGAACTTTGAGTTATGACGTGTTTTGGGCGTTCAACTCCGGATCATGACGTTTTTCTGGCGTTTAACTCCAGACAGCAGCATGTACTTGGCGTTTAACGCCAAGTTACGTCGTCATTCTTCGAATAAAGTATGGACTATTATATATTGCTGGAAAGCCCTGGATGTCTACTTTCCAACGCCGTTGAGAGCGCGCCAATTGGAGTTCTGTAGCTCCAGAAAATCCATTTCGAGTGCAGGGAGGTCAGAATCCAACAGCATCAGCAGTCCTTTTGTCAGCCTTTTTCAGAGTTTTGCTCAAATCCCTCAATTTCAGTCAGAATTTACCTGAAATCACAGAAAAACACACAAACTCATAGTAAAGTCCAGAAATGTGAATTTAACATAAAAACTAATGAAAACATCCCTAAAAATAGCTCAAACTTGCTAAAAACTACCTAAAAACAATGCCAAAAAGCGTATAAATTATCCGCTCATCACAACACCAAACTTAAATTGTTGCTTGTCCCCAAGCAACTGAAAATTAAATAGGATAAAAAGAAGAGAATATACTATAAATTCAGAAATATTAATGAATATTAATTATAATTAAATGAGCGGGACTTGTAGCTTTTTGCTTCTGAACAGTTTTGGCATCTCACTTTTTCCTTTGTAGTTTAGAGGGATTGGCATCTCTGGGGAACTTAGAATTTCGGATAGTGTTATTGACTTTCTTAGTTAGGCATGTTGATTCTTGAACATAGCTACTTATGAGTCTTGGCTGTGGCCCTAAGCACTTTGTTTTCCAGTATTACCACCGGATACACAAATGCCACAGACACATAACTGGGTGAACCTTTTCAGATTGTGACTTAGCTTTGCTAGAGTCCCCAGTTAGTGGTGTCCAGAGCTCTTAAGCACACTCTTTAGCTTAAGATCACGACTTTAACCACTCAGTCTCAAGCTTTTCACTTGGACCTTCATGACACAAGCACATGGTTAGGGACAGCTTGATTCAGCCGCTTAGGCCTGGATTTAATTTCCTTGGGCCCTCCTATCCATTGATGCTCAAAGCCTTGGATCCTTGCTACCCTTGCCTTTTGGTTTTAAGGGCTATTGGCTTTTTCTACTGCTCCTTCTTTTTCTATATACTCTTTTTAGCTCCATTTTTTTTTCGAATGCTTCTTCTTTTTCACTGCTTTTTCTTGCTTCAAGAATCAATTTCATGATTTTTCAGATCATCAATAACATTTCTCTTTGTTCATCATTCTTTCAAGAGCCAACAATTTTAACACTCATAAACAACAATATCAAAAGACATATGCACTGTTCAAGCATTCATTCAGAAAACAAAAAGTATTGTCACCACATCAATATAATTAAACTAAATTCAATAATAATTTCGAAAATTATGTACTTCTTGTTCTTTTGAATTAAAACATTTTTCTTTTAAGAGAGGTGAAGGACTAATGGATTTTATTCATAGCTTTAAGGTATGGTTACATACTAATGATCATGAAATAAAGACACAAAACATAGATAAACACCATAATTAAAAACCGAAAACAGAAAGAAATAAAGAACAAGGAATGAATCCACCTGAGTGAGGGTGGCGCCTTCTTGAAGGTCCAATGGTGCTCTTTGAGCTCCTCTATGTTTCTTCCTTGCTTCTGTTGAATGATTCATAGTAATTTTGGTGTTTCTACCCTTAGTTGCTTCCAATATTTGTGTGGAGGATAACTTATCCCCTGAGGTATCTCAGGGATCTCTTGATTTGCAGCCACATGTTCTACCACTGAGCTATGACGGCTTATATTTTTAGTCTTTCCATCTCCCATGACTCAGAGGTGGAAGCTTTTTGTCTTCCCTTTGAGGTTTCTCTGGCTTTAGGTGCCATTAATGGTAATGGAAAAGCAAAAAAGCTATGCTTTTACCACACCAAACTTAAAATATTGCTCGCCCTCGAGCAAGAGAAGAAAGAAGAGAAGAAGAGGAAGAAGAAGAAGAAGAAGGAGGTGAGTGAGGGGAGATGGGTTCGGCTATATGGGTGGGATTGGGTGGGAAAGAATTTTGAATTTTGAAGGTGAGTGGGGTTTATGGGAAAGGGTGAGTGGTGAATGAAAAACAGAAGGGATGACCATGAATGGGGAGAGAGAGGGCGAGGTAGGTGGGGATCCTGTGAGGTTCACAGATCCTGAGGTGTCAAGGAATTCCATCCTTGCACCAAATAGGCATGTAAAATGCCTCCATGCATCATCCTGGCGTTCAAACGCCCATTGGTGCATGTTCTGGGCGTTAAACGCCCATGTGATGCTTGTTTCTGGCGTTGAACGCCAGTTTCAAGCTTGTTTCTGGCGTTCAGCGCCAGATTGTCCTCTGTGTGCGCATTCTGGCGTTAAACGCCAGGATGTAGCTTGTTCTGGGCGTTCAGCGCCAGAAAGATGCTCTGTTCTGGCGTTGAACGCCAGCCAGATGCATCTTCTGGGCGTTGAACGCCGGCCCGTGCGTCCTCCAGGGTGAAAATTTTTTTCTTCTGTTTTTGACTCTGTTTTTAATTTTTTTGATTTTTTCGTGACTCCTCATGATC
This sequence comes from Arachis stenosperma, assembly GCF_014773155.1. Lineage (NCBI taxonomy): Eukaryota > Viridiplantae > Streptophyta > Magnoliopsida > Fabales > Fabaceae > Arachis > Arachis stenosperma. The sequence continues at coordinate 128,024,420 of NC_080377.1, forward strand.
ATGTACCTAATTAAACACAAAAATAACAAAGAAACAAAATAAAATAAAATTAGATAAATAAAATTGGGTTGCCTCCCAACAAGCGCTTCTTTAATGTCAATAGCTTGACAGTGGCTCTCATGGAGCCACAAGGTGATCAGGTCAACTTAAGTGTGGTATTCCCAACACCAAACTTAGAGTTTGGATATGGGGTTTGGACACCAAACTTAGAGTTTGGTTGTGGCTTCACAACACCAAACTTAGAGTTTGACTGTGTGGGCTCTTCTTGACTCTGAACTGAGAGAAGTTCTTCATGCTTACTCTCTTTTGTCACAGAGGGATGGCCATGTGCCTGAAACACAAGGTAATCCCCATTCAATTGAAGGACTAACTCACCTCTGTTGACATCTATCACAGCTCCTGCTGTGGCTAGGAAAGGTCTTCCTAGGATGATGCATTCATCATCTTCCTTCCTAGTGTCTAGGATTATAAAATCAGTAGGGATGTAGAGGCCTTCAACCCTTACTAGCACGTCCTCTACTATTCCATAAGCTTGTCTTATGGACTTATCTGCCAATTGCAATGAGAACAAGGCAGGTTGTACCTCAATGATTCCCAGCTTCTCCATTACAGAGAGTGGCATAAGGTTTATCCCTGACCCAAGATCACATAGAGCTTTTTCAAAGCTCATGGTGCCAATGGTGCAAGGTATTAAGAACTTGCCAGGATCTTGTTTCTTTTGAGGTAGAGTTCTCTGAATCCAAGTATCTAGTTCACTAATGAGCAAGGGGGGTTCACTTTCCCAAGTCTCATTACCAAACAGCTTGGCATTCAGCTTCATGATAGCTCCTAAGTATTGAGCAACTTGCTCTCCAGTCACATCTTCATTCTCTTCAGAGGATGAATATTCTTCAGAGCTCATGAATAGCAGAAGGAGATTTAAAGGAATCTCTATGGTCTCTAGATGAGCCTCAGATTCCTCAGGATCCTTAATAGGAAACTCCTTCTTGATTGAGAAACGTCCCAGGAGGTCTTCCTCACTGGGATTTTCGTCCTCCTCCTCCTTGGTGCATTCGGCCACTTTGATTAAATCAATGGCCTTGCACTCTCCTTTTGGATTTTCTTCTGTATTACTTGGGAGAGTACTGGAAGGAGTGTCAATGACTTTCTTACTCAGCTGGCCCACTTGTGCCTCCAGATTTCTAATAGAGGATCTTGTTTCATTCATGAAACTAAAAGTGGCCTTTGACAGATCAGAGACTATATTTGCTAAATTAGAATTGTTTTGTTCAAAATTCTCTGTCTGTTGCTGAGAAGATGATGGATATGGCTTGCTATTGCCTAGCCTATTACGTCCACCATTGTTAAAACCTTGTTGAGGTTTTTGTTGATCCTTCCAGGAGAAATTAGGATGATTTCTCCATGATGAGTTATAGGTGTTTCCATAAGGTTCACCTAAGTAATTAACCTCTGTCATGGCAGGGTTCTCAGGATCATAAGCTTCTTCAGAAGCTACCTCTCTAGTACTGTTGGATGCATGTTGCAATCCATTCAGATTTTGAGAGATCATGTTGACCTGTTGAGTCAACACTTTGTTCTGAGCCAATATGGCATTCAGAGCATCAATTTCAAGAACTCCTTTCTTCTGAGGTATGCCATTGTTGACCGAATTCCTCTCAGAAGTGTACATTAATTGGTTATTTGCAACCATGTCAATGAGTTCTTGAGCCTCTTCAGGCGTTTTCTTCAGGTGAATAGATCCACCTGCAGAATGATCCAATGACATTTTCGAAAATTCAGAGAGACCATAATAGAATATATCTAATATGGTCCATTCTGAAAACATGTCAGATGGACATCTTTTGGTCAGCTGCTTGTATCTTTTCCAAGCTTCATAGAGGGATTCACCATCTTTTTGTTTGAAGGTTTGAACATCCACTCTCAGCTTGCTCAGCTTTTGAGGAGGAAAGAACTTATCCAAGAAGGCAGTGACCAGCTTATCCCATGAGTCCAGGCTATCCTTGGGTTGTGAATCCAACCATACTCTAGCTCTGTCTCTTACAGCAAAAGGGAAAAGCAAGAGTCTGTAGACTTCAGGATTAACTCCATTTGTCTTTACAGTGTCACAGATCTGCAAGAACTCAGTTAAAAACTGGTAAGGATCTTCAGATGGAAGTCCATAAAACTTGCAGTTTTGTTGCATTAAAGCAACTAGTTGAGGCTTAAGCTCAAAATCATTGGCTCCAATGGCAGGAATGGAGATGCTTCTTCCATCAAACTTGGACGTTGGCTTAGTGAAGTCACCAAGCATTCTCCTTGCATTATTATTATTATTTTCGGCCATCTCTTCCTCTTGTTCGAAATTTTCTAAAAGGTTGCTTCTGGATTGTTGTAATTTGGCTTCTCTTAATTTTCTCTTCAGAGTCCTTTCAGGTTCTGGATCAATTTCAACAAGAGTACCTTTATCCCTGTTCCTGCTCATATGAAAGAGAAGAGAACAAGAAAAGAAAAAGGAATCCTCTATGTCACAGTATAGAGATTCCTTTATGTTAGTAGAAAAAGAAAGGGGTAGAAAAATGAAGAATGGATTCGGATTTTGGATGAAGAGAGGTGAGGAGAAGTGTTAGTAATTAAACAATTAAATAGAAGAAGAAAAGAGAAGAGAGAATTCGAAAATAATTTTTGAAAAGGAGTTAGTGATTTTCGAAAATTAGAGATAAAATAAAATTAAAATTAAAATTTAAAATAATTAATTAATTAAAAAGAATTTTTGAAAAAGGGAAGAGATATTTTCGAAAATAGAGGAGGGAAAAGTAGTTAGGTAGTTTTGAAAAAGATAAGAAACAAACAACAAGTTAGTTAATTGATTGAAAAAGATTTGAAATCAAAATTGAAAAAGATAAGAAGATAGTAAGTTAGATAAGATATTTTAAAATCAAATTTTGAAAAATATAAAATTTTAAAAAGAATAAGATAAAGAGATAAGATAAAAGTTTTAGGAAAAAGATATTTTGAAAAAGATTTAGTTTTTAAAATAACTTAACTAACAAGAAACTACAAGATAAGATTCTAGAACTTAAAGATTGAACCTTTCTTAACAAGAAAGTAACAAACTTCAAATTTTTGAACCAATCACATTAATTGTTAGCTAATTTTCGAAAATTAGATGTAAAGATAAGAAAAAGAATTTGGAAATATTTTGAAAAATAATTTTGAAATTTTCGAAAAATGGAGAAAATTGAAAAAGATATGATTTTTGAAAAAGATTTTGAAAAGATAAGATTTTTCAAAATTAAAATTTTGACTTGACTTGTAAGAAACAACTAATTTTGAAAATTTTTGACCAAGTCAACCCAAAATTTCGAAATTTTGGAGGGAAATAAGGAAAAGATATTTTTGATTTTTAAATTTTTAAAGAGAAACACAAAAATGACCCAAAACATGAAAATTTTGGATCAAGACACAAGATGCATGCAAGAATGCTATGAATGTCAAGATGAACACCAAGAACACTATGAAGATCATGATGAACATCAAGAACATAATTTTGAAAAATTTTTTGATGCAAAGAAAACATGCAAGACACCAAACTTAGAAATCTTTAATGCATGGAAAATATGAATGCAAAAATGCACATGAAAAACAAGAAAAGACACAAAACAACAAATGATCAAGATCAAACAAGAAGACTTGTCAAGAACAACTTGAAGATCATGAAGAACACTATGAATGCATGGAATTTTCGAAAAAATGCAAGAAAAATTTTAAAAGCATGCAATTGACACCAAACTTAAAAATTAACACAAGATTCAAACAAGAAACACAAAATATTTTTGATTTTTATGATTTTATGATTTTTTTTTTTGGATTTTTATTAAATTTTTTTTTTCGAAAATATAAGTTGGAAAACGAAAAATAAAAAGAAAAATTTTGAAAAAAATTTTTGAAAAGAAAATTACCTAATCTGAGCAACAAGATGAACCGTTAGTTGTCCATACTCGAACAATCCCCGGCAACGGCGCCAAAAACTTGGTGGACGAAATTGTGATTCCTTTTCTTTAATCTGATTCATTGTAATTGGATTTTAGAAATTGGCACTGGTTGAATTCACAACTCCGTTCAACTAACCAGCAAGTGTACTGGGTCGTCCAAGTAATAACCTTACGTGAGTAAGGGTCGAATCCACAGAGATTGTTGGTATGAAGCAAGCTATGGTCACCTTGTAAATCTCAGTCAGGCGGATTTAAACATGATATTTAATTAGATTCCAATAAAATAGAAAATAAATAATAGAAAGGATTGAGATACTTATGCAGATTCATTGGTGGGAATTTCAGATAAGCGGAAGGAGATGCTGTAGAGCTCTCGGACGCCTGCTCCCCTACTCCTTCTACTCAATCCTTCTTACTCCTTTCCATGGCAAGCTTTGTATAGGGGTTCACCATCAGCTGTGGCTACTTTCAATCCTCTCGGGGAAATATCCTATGCGGCTGTCACTCGCACAGCTAACCAGTCTGGAGGCATCACCCATGGCTGATGGCTACATCCCATCCTCGCAGTGAAAGCTAATGCTCACGCACTCTGTCACAGTACGGCCAATCACCGGTTGGTTCCCTCCCCTACTGGAATAGAATCCATTGATTCTTTTGCGTTGTCACTACGCCCAGCAGGTTACAGGTTTGAAGCACGTCACAGTCATTCATTACCGGAATCCTACTCGGACACCACAGACAAGGTAGACTTTCCGGATTCCCAGGATCCTACTCGGAACACCACAGACAAGGTTGGACTTTCCGGATCCTCATAAATGCCGCCATCCATCTAGCTTATACCACGAAGATTCTGTTGGGGAATCTAAGAGATACACATTCAAGCTTGTGTTGCATGTAGAACGGAAGTGGTTGTCAATCACGCGCGTTCATAAGTGAGAATAATAATGAGGGTTATCTAACTCATCACATTCATCATATTCTTGGGTACGAATGAATATCTTGGAATAAGAATAAAAGAGGATTTGAATAAAAGAAAGTAGAACTTCATTAATCTTTGAGGTACAGCAGAGCTCCACACCCTTAATCTATGGTGTGCAGAAACTCCACCGTTGAAAATACATAAGCAAAGGGTTCAGGCATGGCCGAATGGCCAGCCCCCAAAACGTGATCAATGATCCCCTAAGATGAAGATTAAAACAAAACTGAGATCAAAGATGTCTAATACAATAGTAAGAGGTCCTATATATACTAGACTAGCTACTAGGGTTTACATGAGTAAGTAATTGATGCATAAATCCACTTCCGGGGCCCACTTGGTGTGTGCTTGGGCTGAGCTTGATCAATCCACGAGCTAAGGCATTTCTTGGCGTTGAACTTTGAGTTATGACGTGTTTTGGGCGTTCAACTCCGGATCATGATGTTTTTCTGGCGTTTAACTCCAGATAGCAGCATGTACTTGGCGTTTAACGCCAAGTTACGTCGTCATTCTTCGAATAAAGTATGGACTATTATATATTGCTGGAAAGCCCTGGATGTCTACTTTCCAACGCCGTTGAGAGCGCGCCAATTGGAGTTCTGTAGCTCCAGAAAATCCATTTCGAGTGCAGGGAGGTCAGAATCCAACAGCATCAGCAGTCCTTTTGTCAGCCTTTTTCAGAGTTTTGCTCAAATCCCTCAATTTCAGTCAGAATTTACCTGAAATCACAGAAAAACACACAAACTCATAGTAAAGTCCAGAAATGTGAATTTAACATAAAAACTAATGAAAACATCCCTAAAAGTAGCTCAAACTTGCTAAAAACTACCTAAAAACAATGCCAAAAAGCGTATAAATTATCCGCTCATCACTCCTCCAATCATGGATCTTCTTGCGGTTCCTGGGTTTCAAGCCTGATAGGTTCAACGTCTTTCATTAGCCATTGGCGACGAGCTACTTACCGTTTATGGTTGTCATGTTTAGTAGTATATATTAAGGATTATTGCTGTTGTTCATAACATGTTTTAGGTGTCATGTGGTCTAGTTATCAGCCAACATTGAGCGAGAAGGGGCCTAGAGTCGCACAGTGGAAGCCCAAGATAAATTTACTCTAGGCACGGGATGTGAGTGTTTTAACTTTCAAGTTTTCTTTGTTAAGTTTTTTTCAACTATTTACTGGATGTAAATTGACCTGCAATACTCGTTTCTCTTTACTAGTTCACATGGATGCCATATAGCGCACCATATATCGTTCAGGTGGTTCATCTCGAGATCCTAGAGTCCCGACATATGGCACTATGGAGGGCTGTAACAGCATTGATCTACTTTGTTGTGATAGAATGGCATTTGGTGAATAGGGTACTACCACAGTTTAGTGGAGTATAGCGACGCCCACGGCCCGCACTCGACATTGATTTTCTGATGTCGAAGGATGGCAGAGGCAGTGATCGATAGTTTCCAAACACGTTATAGAGCTGACACATACATTGGACCAGGCGGACTGACCATGTGTTACGATTTGATGTGGTGAGAAACCCAAGACCGTCACAGGTTTACTTGGAGTGGTGGCATGAGCATGGGAGGAGATTCTTATCGCCTGAGCTCTTTCTTTGGTACTCTAAAGCAGATGCTATCCTAGCCGAGGTGATACAGAGAGGTCCAGGACGGGTCTCTGATATGGATTAGGTGCCAAATATTCCTGACAAACATTGAGTGGAGTGGAGACGACGTGTTGGGATACGAGCCAGTGATCGTGAGTGGAGATGGCTCGATGATGCGATTAATGTCATGGAGGGGAGAGGTCGAGGTCGTCAACGAGGTAGGAGGCACGGTTGAGAGGGAGGGAGGGGGACGTCGAGGTAGAAGTCGACGTATTAGGAGAGGCAGCGATGATGGTGGAGACGGTGGAGATGAGGATGAGGGTGGAGCTAGAGGTGGTAGTGGAAGTGGAGATGATGGTTACTCACACAGGACTCGTCTTCGGAACTGCAATACTACCTGGCATCGTTATCTGCACACCTAGCACCCATCTTTGTAGCTCATTGTAGGCCTCCTCCCAATCCCCATATATATGTGCGATGGCCTTCTACTTAGCTAACCAAACCCTTCGGTACATAGGTCTAAACCCAAAATGTGCCTTTGTCGCATTCTGTAGTACCTTGATGGACACAGTCGCATCAGCTCTGATCATAGGAAGGATGAAAGCAGATGAGGTCCGATATACCGTCTGACTTTCCAGCCCTTCCGCTGTCGTAGAGTGATCTGAATCAACCATCTGTAACTATTTTTAAACTCATTACACTTTCTGTAGTACTTGGCATGGTCCGATTCCATCACTTTGTACTCAACCCCATGGCAGATGCTATAAATCTTCGCACATAAGACGGCTTCCTCTTTATTCTGAAACTGCTGACCGACTTGGAACTCAGCTAGACCTGCGGTGTCCTGTAAATCTCTGGCCCCAAAATCGGATTCTACATCTGGTAACCCCTCCAATCTCATCACATCTAATGCCAGGGGTATAGTGATACATGGTGATGCAAAGCAAGAAGATGGAGATGTAGAAGCGAAAAGGGTCGCGGTTTATGCACATTCTCAACTCACACACAAACCGCGACACCCCTACCACGGTCTATGTGCATTTTGGCTTCCAACGTAAACCGCGAGACCCATGTAGCGTTTTACGTTCATTTGTAAACCGTGGGTCCCCTGCCGCGATTTACATAGTTTATAAATAAATGTATTTTGGTATTCGTTTTGTAAAATGTGTATTCTGGTAATATTAGAGCCATTTTATTTATTTTGGTAAATTGCCCTTAATAATATTTGAATAATAGAGAATTAAGAATAAAATGATGTTCATTATTTATGCGAACAATAATCAACCCAAAGAAAGTTTATTGTTTGACCAAATAATAAGTATTGTACACTTTTGTTTATTTTCTATTAATTATGCAGTCAATAATCGGTCCAAAGAAGATTATTGTTTTGACCAATTAATGAAAAATATATGCAGTAATAAATAGATTGCAAAGTTTAAGTTTTCATGTGCGCATTTAGTGGGTCCAAAGAAATGTTTAATGTGTGATAGAAATTTTTGACAATATTTGATTACCAGTTAATTTTTCTATCTAAAAATTGAAAATTAATGTTGTTCTAAATATCTCAATCCGAGCTTTTTTTTTTCATTGTTTAACTAATATTCGCTGCATATCTTTTGTTCTAATCCGGTTACTATGGCTTTAACTACCAATGGTTTTGCACAAGTCAACAGTATTCCTATGCTGAATGGTATAAACTTTAAGGTTTGGAAAGATATCATAAAAATTGTCTTCGGTTGTATGAATTTGAATATAGCTCTTCGAGATGAAAAATCCACTTCCACTGCAGAAAATCTCAATAAGGTTAAAATAGAGAAGTAGGAGAGATCCAATCGAATGAACATTATGATTATGAAACGCTCAATTCCTGAGACGTTTTATAATGACCCAACTTCCAGTATGTTATGATCATATTAGAAGGCGAGCGCTACTAATTTGCTTTTCTTAACTTTAACTGTTATTTCTTACATGAGCCTGATTCATTGTTAAAGCGTCGTTATTTTGTAGGTTTTTTTTAAAAAAAAACGTTTGGGTTGACAAGCAGGAACGTACACAAATAAATCATAAATAATAACAGATAAAGCTGTTATAAGCAACCACACATATATATACAACTTGTATCAGTTAACAATATTCAGTCATCCAGCCCTCAGCAATGCTCAAATCTTAGTTATGAAACCCCTAGAAGTAACTAAATAATAACCATATAGTTATATATACATACAACATCGCAGGTCCTAACCTGTTCAAGAAATTCCTAAGCTAGCGCCCAAGCTAACCTAAACTCTAATACTCTATATCAACCTAATCCCTCTAAACTACAAAAGCGAGAGAAAATACATTCTAGGTCTTCAAAACTCGGGTCAAGTTGAACATTATCAAAAGGCGAAATGTTATCTATTATTCCTTTGCACAATCATACATCGTCATAGGGCAACTCACTGGTGCTTCATCAAGTAGCCACATAACAGGAGCCTTGTATGGAGGATCTAGGTTAGAGTCCGTAAATAGACGGGGTGCAAACATCGGTTGATCTTACGGTATATATATATATATATATATATATATATATATATATATATATATATATATATATATATATGGAAACAGAAAATGAAGCTCACTCTAGACTCAAAAAACTACCCAAAGCGAAATTCCTTTTGCGGAACGATCACCAACAAATCACGAAAGGGTACTCCGTACTCCTGCCTCCATCTGAAGGGGAAAAGGAAGGGGCACTTTATTTATATCCAGAATGCATCGAACTTACTTAATGATAACTCAAAACTCCTCCTCTCGTTATCATCTTCTTCTTCTTCTCTTCCTCCTTCTTTTATTTTCTCCTCTTTCTCTTTCGTTATTGTCGTCGTCAACACCACCACCTCCATCACTTAGTATGTGCTTATTTTAAATTGAGTTTGTTTGTGTGTCGTCATTATTAAGTAATTTCGGTGCATTCTGAATTTTATCTTGGTGTATTCTGGATTCATTTTTGGTGCATTCTGATCTGAACTTATTTTGAACTGAGTTTGTTTGTGTGTCGTCACTATTAAAAAATTTTAGCGCATTTTGAATTTGAACTGTCATACATATAAGAAGACGACAATAATAACAATAACAATAATAATGACAATAATAATGATGATGGAGGAAGAGGAGGAAGAAAAGGAAGGAGAAGATCGAAGAAATTCAAATATGAAAAGAAAAAGGAGGAGAGAGATGAGGAGGAGATGGAGGTAGTGGCACAGTAGTGGTGACAACGACGATAATGAAAGAGAAGAATAAGAAAAAAGTGGAGGAGAAGAAGAAGCAGTAACATTAATGGTAGAAAGAAGAAGAAAAAGAAAAAGAATTCTGATATAAAAAACGGTTATAATAATTTAATTGTACTTAGTTAAATATTTTGCTTAGATGTAACACTTTATTCTCTTTGTAATTAGTGCGTTATTTGAAAATTTCCGAATGTATAGTTTTCTAAAATTCTACCAAATAAGATGGCACGTCTTTATAAAATTTAATTCAGAGTGCCCGTTACTCTTGCAAATTTATTTTGCTGTAGAGCTTTATTGATTCTTGGCCGGTTCAAGAATGTACACAGTTACACACTTTGGTGACTAATGAAATGTTTATATAATAACTATCCTTGATTCCCTGTATTGGAAAGATTGTAAAACGGCCATCACAGAGAGTTAAAACAAATCCTTCTCCTTTCACAAACACATATTTTGATTATTCAGATTCAGAAAAGTGCATTCCATAACCAACAAGGCCAGTTCTCCCTAGCTGCTACTGCTAAATTTTAAGTGTCGTGGTGCTTCTTCATCGACGCTCAATATCTGATGTGAAACCATTACCTCCAATGCTTCCCTCATTGTTGCCGGCGTTCAATGGCGCATAAATGTCAGAAGGTCTCTTCTCAAATCTCCAGTCCTGTGTATCAGACAAGTTTACAATGAGACTGGGACATAAAAATGCAACTATACATGTCAAGACTCAAGAAGATACCTTTGTGATTCGATCTGGAATGATTTCGGTAGGTTGTTGAGAGGCTCGAACGTCCTTGACTTTTATGTAATTGTACATCACGACGCCACATAGTGCTGCAGAAGTAAAAGATTGAATAGTTGATCAAGACAAAGGAGGGAGTGATATTAAGAATGTGTTTTGAGTTTCAACTGAAACTTACCTATAGCATAGCCAGTTATATTCAACCCAGTTATTGTGGACTCTGGAAATATAACAGTTGAAAGGGCTATTAATATCCAGTCTTTAAGCACGCCGGCGACTCGGATGGTCACAGCACCAGTTCTACCGATTACTAGGAAAATAGAGAAATTCAAGGCGAGAGCACATAGAGCATTGGAAAAGAAGATCCAAAAATTTAACTGAATCTGTGAAACTTCCATTGCAGGCTTTTCCAGTAGGTACCAAGGCACAAAGAGAAACACAAAACTGCACATAACAAAGCAAACGAGAAGTTATCACATCACATTAGACTGGATTCACTAATATCCAAGCATTGGTACTCTCAATAACATTACTTGTTAAGCAAGTGATTGAATCACATAAAGAGACATCTTTTATCAATATTGATCAATGTTAATAATACCTATTCCGGAATAGCAAGAAGAATCAATTGGATAGTTGCTAGACACATTAGCTGTTACATTTTCTATACTTGATTTCTTGTTTAGAGAAAACTAGTCAGAAAATTTCAACAGAATATACCTGCATGGAGCTATATAATATAAGCTTGTGATAGGATTTAAACTTAAGCCCTTCTTTTGCAGAAGGACTTGTGTTAAGACCAGTCTTAAAGCTTCAGCGAAAATTCCCGTGACCTGGTAAAATGTACCAACTACATTAAAATGAATTTCCCCATACGAGGAAATGACAACTCCAACGCTGACCAACACCATGTTCAAGAACACATCACACCTTGCTTTCTCAGTGCCGCACACAATAGCCACAACAAATGTTGCCACTGGCACTGAAACATCAAGTTTTGGAATTAAGGAAATATTGTTTAGGCTGTAAGATAAACATGGGAAGTTCAATAGAATGAGAACGTACTCAGAGCCTTGAGCATCTGGATAAACGCCACAGATATATGCAAGTAGGCAGTATTACCAAACCTGTCAATAAAAGTAATAATAATAAAATAAAATAAAAAATTTCTCATACAATTTTTTCAACCAATTTCATAAGGAGAAAACTTGTGAATTTATCCTATATAGAAACCATAGTCAATTTTCAATTGTACAAGTGAACCATCATAGTTTCTTCACAAACATCATACTTCGAACAGAAATTTTCCAAGGATAGGTAAGTAGTGGCAGATGGAGAATTCCAGTTTGAGTAGTCAAGGGAGGAGTAACAGCTCCAGATTCATAAAAACACTGATTCACCCTAATGAAAAGATATCATACCGAATCGAAAGTAACAGAACTATACTTAAATGGGGTAAAAATTAGCAAATACTGCACCCGGAAAGAAAGCTTAAGCTCGTTGAAATTTTGATAAAAAATTCAACAGGGATAATATGGTTTGATGCTTCACAAAATCTTGATCAAGCACTTTCCAAATTAAACTAGATAGAAAACATACAAATGAGGGATATTTCCCAATTCCCATTAACCCTGCAAGTTTATCATGCTATAGATGTGTGTGTGGCTTAGTGCAGTTCCCTGGTTTTTCTACAAGTCGCTAACAAGTGAAGTAGCTACAGCATGCTCATGTACTTCAAGGAGTTGGTTGGTGTTTTTGTTTCTTTTTGGGTTTAGTTATTGTTATGGAGGTGCAGCTACTATTTGATGTTTGCGTTTCTAATTTCTATGTGCATTCGGTGTTTATATTGATACTTGTTTGGTTATGTTCCCCCTTGATTAGCCTTTGTGGCTTTGTAGATGCTCTTTTCAAGAGTCAACCATTGTTAAACTATCTCGAGGGGGGGAGAAAGAAAAACAGTTGTAGAGCTTACCAAAGGCTTGATGCGAAGAAAGCACTAATTGGTACCACACAAGTTGCATATCTGAGATAGAAAGAAAGTGAGTAAAAATAAATAAATAGAACAAAAAGAGAATAAGCTAAAGAAGGCTTCAAAGCGGAGAAGATGCACTTACATTTCAAATGTCATTTTGACAGGAGATACAACCTGGAATTTAGCATGACAGAACATAAATTAAGGTACTAAATAAATAATAAGACAATGAAAGGTGATCAAGCAGCACAGTTAGAGGCATAGTGATGCTAAATTATGAAGAACAACCAAATGAAATTGGAACATGATCATGCATAGGCTTCATTTCACAAATCAAATCTGAGACACCTAGGAAAAATTGACCATAGTCTGTTATCAATGTCAAAGCCTAGTACAAAAGAGGATGGCAATATCAAGCATACAAACTTAGCACACTATGTGACAACTATGCAGTCAAAAACTCAAAATAATCCAGCAATGTATAGAAAGTGAAGATCAGAGTCAACAATCTTAACCATAAATCCAAAATAAGGAACACTTTCAAAGTATAACAGCACCACATGCATACCTTAAGAACCCGGATGAGTAAAAATGCCACTGCCCCAGAAAATCCCATGTGAATCATGGTGAGTGTTATTGGAAGTGGAAAGTTGAAGTACTTTGGAGAGAGAACCCACTGCCAAAAAGAGAAGAAAAAGAAAAACCTTTAATCAAATCATTGTATCACTGTTCAAGCTTAAGTAAACACTAAAATCTTTCTACTTAGAAAAGACACACAAGAATTGAGGTCTTGTTACCTTGTTGTACAAAATGACACCAGAAGAAAGCAAGATGTAGATAAACAAGCAGAAATAAGTGAGAAAAAGAGTTCTGTTGATCATTTTGGTAGCCATATTTAGAACTAAATAAGCTGCTGCTTCTTCTTCTGAGCTCTATAATAATAGCATATTGTAAAGGGGCAACTGAGCAACAAAACCCAGAAGCAGTTAGACTAAGAATCCTGAATTGAGAACCTCAGTGAAAAGTCAACATTACGTAAAGTTTATATCTTTGCAGTAGCTGCATCTGTTCAGAACAACGACACTAGAACTTGGCGCCAAAAAGGGGGAAGAAGTGGAACAAACAAAATCAAGAGAAAGAGAGAGAAGCGAAAATGAAGACCCAGAAAACGAAAGCATATAACTTTGTAGTTTGTAGCATGTGAAGAGGTAGATACAAGATACTACTAGCCTCTACTAATTCGTAGTATCGTAGTTGTAGAGACTAGAGAGAGAGAGAGAGAAAGGAGTGTAGAGCGTAGAGTATATGGTGTATAGTAATGTATAGGAAATTAGGAATACGTAAAGAGAGACATGTGGATATGTTTGGTGAGAGGGGAGCAGAAAAGACCAGAGAGCTGAGCGACTGAGCCAAGAGCCAAGAGGATGAGTAACGCAATGGCATTTGTTAGGTGTGTGTTTGTTACAGATTCAATATTCTAATTTTCTTGGATAAACAAAGCACATATCTAAGTATTTTTTTATCTAAGTTTTATTTAAGTAGGTACAATATCAACAAAAACACTTCTCACTAAAAGAGCATTATTATACCTACTTTATTCTCTTCTTTCTCGCACTTCTTTTTCTTTTTCATCTTTCCTGCCTTTCTTCTTTTTCTTTTAAATACATGCATATGTCATCATCTTCTTCTTTCAAATTTACGTATACTTTCTCCTCTTTCTTTGCTCATAAATTCTTCTTCTGCTTCTCTTACTCCTCGTCCTTCTCTTCTTCTTCTCCTCTTTCATTATCGTCATCACCAACAACACCAACATTCTACTAATAGATTATTTTTTAATCGAAATTGCTAAATTGAATTGAATTTGTCACAGCCCAAAATGAGTCATGACTGGCGTTCAGGAAAATAGTTCTCCAACAAGCCTAACTGATTCGAATATAAGATAAATGAAAAGATTACACATATTTTTGATAAATTTACAATTTTTTTGAATAAATAATTACATATTTTAACAAAAATAAAATAAATAAATATGGATGGATCCTGCCTATGACATATGGAGTAGATGACGCTTAAGAACTTAACAAGGAATAGATACCTATTGCAGATCATTATTCTTGAATAGAAATACTCACATAATCAAATATTTATTCCTGAAAAATTTAAAAAAAAAATGGAGTGAGTTTTGCAACCCAGTGACTAGACAGTACATTTATAATTCACATGAGACCATATAAAAATTATTATAAAAATAATTTTATTTAGAAAATAATAATTTATATGAATGAGTGAATCAATAAGGGAGTTCTCATATAGAAATCAAATCAAATAGTCCATACTTGGGCAGCTCCACCTCTAAAGATAGCCCTTTCCTCTCATGTATCTGTACGGAATAACAGATCTAACGTGTGGCCTACACGTTAGGCTAGCAACGCCCCTACTAGCTGAGGTCTGAGCTAGATGCATCTAGGTTAACGTCATAACTGCCGCCAACTACGGTTTTCTAATACGAGTCTCCCAAACCAATTCAAACATATAATTTCAAATATAACAAATTCTTCGGTCTTTCTAACACGAGGTATCAAATCAAATCAAATAATAATTTCTCATCCAAATCATATCCAATTATATTTCTCAATCTTAAGGCATTTTAAATATATTTCACAATTTCAAATTAAGTGAATACCAAGAAATACTTCAATGTTTCAAAAATACATATTCGAGTAAAATCAAATGCTTTAAAATAATATAAAACTTCTCCAAACATACATGTAGTCTCATAAAAACATATAGTCTTATGTGCATATTAAAATGAGCTTAATAAGGATAAATATTTAGTTCTAATAAATCGATCATTCAAATTAATTTAAAATCTTTTGATAAAAATCTTTGTAAGTATAATTATAAATTCAAGCACCGTATATCAAAATAATTATAGCAAAGCCAAATAATTATAAATGTAAAGCCTACTCACAACATGGTCCTAAGGGACCGAAGAAGCCGAATTCGGGTGCCAAATTAAAAGGATACGAAAGAGCGCAGAACTTGAACTGGGACAGTGCAACAATTTCAATTCTTACAATAGAAACAATGGCCACAACACCAATCAAATGCAGTAGATTAAAATCGAATAAAAGACAAATACAAATATAGTTCTGAAAATCCAAAACAGAGTAGAGGCCAAAAATAAATCAGAATAAGAGCAAGACAGAAAAACGAAATGACGGCAGAGATAAGGTGAAAATGGAATAGATAAGGAAAGAAGCTAGACCAAAACAGTGGCAAGACAGTGTTGCCGGCAAGTTTGGAAGTTGTAGCATGTTTTCCGGCAATAGTAAGAGCTACACTAGTGAAGCAAAACAGCGGTGGCATTAGATCCTCTCCTTTGGCAGTGGCATCAGTAACTCCGACGAAAACAGGGAGGCCAGGGGTCAGCCACGGTGGAGCAAGTTAGGGGATGAAGTAGCTCCAGGTGCACCAGCGGTGAGCTCCAGCGACGACAACGGCAACGGCAGAAACCTCCATTGTCACCTCCTCTCACGACTGCCACCCTCCTTCCCTCTATCTTGTAGCTCTCTCACCCTCTCTTCGTTCTCTGCGCTTTTCGCTGCAACGACAAGTTCTCCCTCCAACAGCGATTTCTTCGGCGACACCGATGCCGCACCTCCTCCCTCTCCTCGTCGCGTCTTCTCTCTCAATGTCTCTCTTTTTGGTTCGTTCTTCATCCCTCCTTCTCCCTTTCGGGTATGTGCTTGCCATTACCTCTCCTCTGATTTGAACCTCTCTCGCTCTCTCTCGATGTCAACAACGACAGTGGCTCCAATCCTACTGGCCCTCTTCCTTTTTTTTTCTTCCTTTCTTTTCTTCTCTCTTTCTCTCATTTACTCTCTTTACTTCTTTTCTCTGATTTGGGAGGAGAGTGTTGGTAATTTAAGAAGTTAGGACTTGGTTTGGGAAAAAAGAGGAATAAGGATATTGTAGGAATTTTATAGAATTGAATTCAATGGACGCAGTGTTTTGAATCTGAATTGAATTGAATTGAATTGATAATCTCTAAATTATAGACAGGGGTATTTTAAATTTGATGTTATATAATGAATTATGTTTCGTTCATTCAATACTACATAATTGTTTCACCATGAGTACGTGTTCGGTTCATTATGCAGAAATCTGTTTGAATTTATTTTTATATAATGGATTATGTTTCGTTCATTCAATACTATACAATTATTTTACCATGAGTACGTGTTTCGGTTCATTATGCAGAAAACTGTTCGAATTTGAATTTATATAATGGATAATGTTCTATTCATTTAGTACTATACAATTGTTTCACCATAATAACATGATCGGTTCATGTCTGTTCTGCATAATTCAAAATTCTTCCTCCTCACCTTCTACTGCTTCTTCACTAGGGAGAGAAGGGGAAAAGACAAAAAAAATACCACAACAACAACAACAAAAGAATGACGATAAAGAGAAAACACGTGAAGAAAAAGAAACGTGAAAAAGAAAGAGGAGAATGAGGAGGAGGAGGAGGAGGAACGCGAAGAAGAAGACGCTCCGTACGTAAACGAGCGTAAGAAGAAGGAAGAGGAAGCGCGGGAGAAGAAGAAGAAAAAGTGCGGGGAAGAAGAGAAGAGGAAGAAGAGAAAAAACGTGAGGAAAGAAAAAAAGGGGAAAAGCGCGTGACCTAAAATTATTTGGATGAACTTGGATGCTAAAATTGCTTGGATGTAGAGGATATATCTAAACGAATATATTAGGTTTAATTACTCTCTGGTTACCCAATTTTTAAGTAGGTTTTCCTTTTTTTTCTTTCTAATGGCATTTTTATACCATATTAAATTTTGTAATTAAGTATCTATTCTGATAAAAATATTAGAATTAACATAATATTCTATTAAATAAAATAAAATATTTAATCAAATGTTAGGCAGATTTATTTTATTTAACAAAATATTTTATTAATACTAATATTTTTTACGATAGAAATTTAATTATAAAATTTGATATGATATAAAAACTCAATTGAAATATAAAAAAGTATTAAAATTTAATTGAAAATTTATTAAAAGAGTAAAGTACTAAATTGGTCTCCTGTGTTTGAACCTAATATTATTTTAGTCCTTAAAATTTAAAGTATCCTATTTAAATTAAAAAAAATTATTTAGCTTTAATTTAATCTTTCTATGAAGTAAATGTTAAATAATTAACATCAGTGTTCACCAAACCTTATTGTCCTTCTCTAAAGAAGAAGAGATACAAATTCAAAAGACACAAAATTAACGACGGATGCATCACCACAAATCACTAGCTTTGGTTCAAGCATATGGAGAACATCTTTGAAAACTCATTTTTTGCAATAAGTTTGCCTGTGACGATAAGGACAAGGTCATTATCACTTCTACTGCAGGAAACTTTCCAGGGCAACCAAAAAATTGATTATATAAGTTTTTTATATTTGAAAACTAAGTTTTATTAATTATTTAACATTAATTTCACATCAAGACTACATTAAAATTAAATGAAACTTTGTTGAATTTAAATAAGGCGTTTTAAATTTTAAAGATCAAAATAAAATTAGACCCAAACATAAAAAACTAATTAAATATTTTATTTTTTTAATTATAAAAACCAATAAAATACTTAACCAATATATTATTCATGTTTGTAATTAGATGTTCAAACAGGGTTGTTTTTATTGAATAAAAAATATTACATACATATTAAAAATTAATTATTAAATTATATATTTATATATAAATATATAATTTAATTTATTTTTAATTAATATTTTAATAAATATTTTTAATCTATATTAATAATTAATTTTAATATCTAATTTTAATATGTACCTAATATAATTTATTGAAAAAATATTCTCAACTGCCAAGTCAATAGTTACATGACATACTGAATTATATTATTTGTATTGAAAAATTTACAAATATTTTGTGTTTCTCTTTTTTTATGTAATTCTGCAATATTTTTCATTGGGCCTTGAAAATTGGTTTATGACT
Organism: Arachis stenosperma; assembly: GCF_014773155.1. Classification (NCBI taxonomy): domain Eukaryota; kingdom Viridiplantae; phylum Streptophyta; class Magnoliopsida; order Fabales; family Fabaceae; genus Arachis; species Arachis stenosperma. The sequence goes on from NC_080377.1 coordinate 128,042,968, forward strand.
CGAATGAGGTGCGAATGGGACTAAAAAAAGCACCCTGTTAACGGAACAAAGCGCAAGATCCAAGATGGACACCTGGCTTGGTGGAAGGCCCCTTTGTATTTTTTTTATCATTCATTAAGAAATTGAAATGTGGTTTTGAACGGAGTTAGAATTAATTGTTGGTTTTTATTTTTAAGGATGGATGATAGAAAAGTTTACGGCTAGTGACAAGAAAAATAAAAAGGATAAGGGAAAAATAAAAAGGATAAGGGAAAAAGACTGTCAAAAAAAGGGTGAAGTCACTTTATTATCCCCTAAATTATAAGTCTCTGGTGTATTTTGTCCATAAACTCTTAAGAAATTTGTATGTTTTTAAATTCAAGAAATTTGTATGTTTTCAAGACTTTTCAAAGCTGCCAAATGGAAGAGCTTTGAGACAGTTCTGCGCGAGTGAGAGGCGAGACCATCTCCAATAAGAAATTCATCCCAGTTTTTGTTTATGGTCCACCTGTCATAAAAAGTAACTCCACATCAGTTTTTACATCATAAACAGTAAATAGGAACTCAAAACATCTCTCTCTTCTCCATTAAGAGGAACTAACTTTAGTCCCTATTATGATATCACTTAATTAATTAATTGAAATACTTATAATTAATGTAATTAATTTTTTTAATAATGTAATTTAAATATTTAAATTTAAAAATAATTCACTATTAAAAGATATTAATATTAAATAAATTCATATATAACAATAATACACAATAGATAATTCGGGGTTACACTAATTTGTAAAATTATTTAATACAAAGAAAAACATAATTAAACTCTATAGTTGACAACAAGCATTGTGAAATTGCCATATGTGTTCAATCAAGTCCTCCTTCAATTGTCTATATTGCTGCCTATTTCGAAGTTGGGCATTTCTTTGAAAAAATTGATGGTATGGTGCAAAATCTTCCTCTCCCAGCCGAGGTTGTGATAAGCCATTTTCAACATCATCATACTCTAAGCCTTTAGCAAAATTTCCTGCATAGCTGTCTCTTTCATCCTCAATAATCATATTATGCAATATAATACAAGCTCTTATTATGTTGGCAAGCTTTTTCTTTTCCCAAAAACGAGCTGGACCACGTGTAATTGCAAAGCGTGCTTGCAGCACTCCGAATGCTCGTTCCACATCTTTTCTTTGCCCTTCTTGGTATTGTGCAAATAACTTGCGTTTCTCACCTTGTGGCTTTGAGATTGATTTGACAAATGTGGCCCATTTAGGATAAATACCATCTGCTAAATAGTATCCCATTGTATAATTATTACCATTAATAGTATAATTTACCTCCGGAGCACGGTCATTTAGAATATCATCAAACACTGAAGAACGATCTAACACGTTGATATCATTATTTGAACCAGAAACTCCAAAGAACGCATGTCATATCCAAAGGTCTGAAGATGCTACAACCTCAAGTACTATGGTTGCAACCCCACGATAACCACTCATGTACATACATTTTCACGCCTTTAGACAATTTTTTCATTGCTAATGCATGTAGTCAATGCTGCCCAACATGCCAGAGAAGCCACGACCCTCCGCCATTTGTAGCAGGCGTTGTACGTCATTTGGATTGGGTTTTCGCAAGTATTCATCCTGGAACACGGAAATAACACCTTCAACAAATTTTTTCAAGCATTCAATTGTAGTGTTCTCGCCTATGCGCACATAATCATCAACAGCATCAGCTGCTACGCCATATGCTAACATCCGTATCGCAGCGGTACATTTTTGAAGTGGCGACAAGCCTCTTCTTCCAGTTGCATCAACCCTCTGTTGGAAATACAGATAGGCGTTTGAGAGAGCGTCTACTATCCGAAGGAACACATCTCTTCTCATTCGAAATCTCTGTCGAAAAATGTCAGCATTATACACCGGTTCATCTGCAAAGTAATCTTGGAAAAGGCAATCATGTCCTGCTTCTCGATCTCTGTTGATCCATCTACGAGTAATTGGGATAGGGCTTCTATCGATATCTTCTTCTTCTGAATCTTCGAGTAAATACTCATCGATCCAATTATCTATGAGTGTGTTATCTTGCCGTCTTCTTTTGCCATACAAAGCCTCATTGAACATATCATCAAAATTTCTAGCCATATGGAGAAATGTAATTTTTAGTTCTCTGTCGAGGTGAGAAACAAGAGTTGAAGTGGAGTTGTGGAGTCATTGATAGTTGATATTTATAAATGTGTCTACAATAAGTACCTTAACGGCTAGTTTTGCAACGGCTAGTTTTGCAACGGCTACTTTTGCAACGGGTAGTTTTCCTTAACGGCTAGTTTTGCAACGGCTAGTTTTGCAACGGTCACTTTCATGAACAATAACGACACAATAATATTGACTAATTTAAAAACTTACATCAGAAATAAATAAAACAAACTACATCACATACCAGTAATACGCAGTAAATAAATAAGAACATACTACATAACTCTACAAATACAAGGAACCATTAAGTAAACCACTTGGCCATTATTTTCTCACATGCAATCTCATGAAGAGCTCGTCGTTTCTCACTCATTGTAGATGTGTCAGCATTAAGTATTTGCATATCCATTTCCCTTTCTTTTGCTTTTATCTCCATTTCTTTAATATACCTCTGAGTTTGTAATTGTTGTTCTTTCATTGCCGCTTGAATTTGTAACTCCTTCTCTTTGATTGCCATCATCTTTGCTCTATGTTCCTTCTCCTCTTCTCTTTCTTTTTCCCTTTCCATTAGTTCCTTTTCTCTAACATTCTTAATATCTTCCATGAGAGATAATTTTTTGACAACCGATGATTTTCTTTCGCTAAAATCTTCAGACATCTGTGCTTTTTCCTTACCTCTTCGCTTGCTCTTCTTTGATCCTTATGGGCAAACGGGAGAGTCTACACCGGGTTCGTCAGCCAACGGTGTTTCTGGGTTTGATGAGGATGAGTATGCTCCAGTTGCACTAACCTTGGTTCTCTTTGAGCCGCCACTCTGTGTAGATAGTTGGCTTCTCCATTTTTGCTCCAACCGAAGCATGTTCCAATGCCTCTCAAAAGTGAACTTTTGACCATAATTTGTGGAATAAAGTTTATAAGCCAACTCCTTTATATCATCAGCATTCGAACCACTCCTTATGTTTCGACTAGCTTGATCGTAGCAACCAGCAAATTGTGCAACAGCCTTGTTGATCTTATACCATCATTTCTTACATGCAACTACCCCCTTGTCATGTCGGTGCAAAATTCTACACAATAGCTATGAATTCGACTCTAAAATGTTTCTCCCTTTTGATCGGTACCAACTACAGGGTCAGTTGAAATATTTAACCATCCACTGATCAGCATCTCATCCTCTTTCCAATGTTAGTGCTGAATACTATCTTGCCTCCGATCTTCAATATCGTCATCATTAAGGTCGATAGCATCTAATCCACGAGGGTTGGCAAAATCTGAATATTGCGAATTTAGACTAGATTGTATAGGAGTCTGAGAGGAGGGTTAGAAGAGCCACCAACACCAGATGAGTTATGTCTTGATGCACTGAATTGAGTTGGGAACGGCAAAGAAGTTGGAGTAACATTTTCGATAGAGGGGTTAAATATGGATGAAAATGGAAAATGGGGTGTTTGTGAATTTTGATTTTGCGGTTGGAATATAGGAAATTGATTATTATAAGGAGTTTGAAAATTGAAATTAGAGAGATTTTGTGGATTTGGATTTTGAAATGTATTTGGTAGTATGAAGTTTTGATTTGGAACTTGAGAGTTTGAGGTTTGAGATTGTTGGGTATTTGGAATTTGAGGAAAGTTTTGTAAGTAATTGAAGAAAGAGTTAAATTGGTTTGGATCCATTTTTTTGAACAAAAAATAATAGTAGCAGAATTTTGATTTTGTAAACTTGGAAGAAGATGAAGAAGAGTAGTAGAGAGTGTGAGAATACAAGTGTATCTAAGTGGTATATATAGAGTAAAAAAATATTAATTTATTAATAATAACGGTAACATAATAACGACTAGTTTCTAACGGCTATTTTTGCAACGGTTAGTTTTACAACGGCTAATTTAATATAATAATATAAATATAAATAATATTTAATATTGTTTTTGATATAAATAATTAATATAAATTATTAATTAAATAAAAATTAATTATTTAATCTAATTAATTATTATAATTATTAATAAATTAATTATAATTTAATTATTATTTAAATAATTAATATAAATCATTAATTAAATAAAAATATAATTATTTAATATAATTAATTATTATAATTATTACTAAATTAATTATTATTTAATTATTTAATATAATTATTTATTTTAATATAATTGTTTAATATAATTAATTTAAATTTTATATAATTATTTATTTAAATAATAACTTGCCAAATGGCAAGTTATTATTCGTTGCTCTCACTCCCCGTTCAGAGGAACTTTGTCCCATCGGTCCTTATGCAAGGACCCCATTCCATTTTGCTCTAACGGTCCAGTCCCCTTTTGTCAGAAACAGGCCTCAACATATGTCCATTGGAGTTGCTCTGAGAGAGAGACTATTTGCTCAATTACTGAATTTAGAACTCTTATTTTTTATATATATAAATTTGAAAAACGACATTGTTTGTAGTAAATTGGCCGGATCCTAGCTCATTCTGACCGGTCAATTTTCAGCCGGTATAACAATTTTAGAATGATTTTTAGGTATTTACTTGTTTCCATCCCTAAAAAATTTTTAATCAGATATTTTAGTTATCAACTAAAATTAATTACTCAATTGATTTTTAATAAGTAATACCGTTAGTCATTTAGATAGCATTTATTTTCGAAAACAGGACACAGAAAAATAGACAGACATAGACAGTACATCTTTAAAAAGTGTTTAGAAGCAAAGACATGGACACTAAATACATTATCTCTGAGACAGTTTTTTATAATTTTGTGTCCACTCTTTTACGAAGGACAATAATGAACACGAAATTTGAAAGAGGGACAAGCAAAGACATGGACACTAAATACATTATCTCCGAGACAGTTTTTTATAATTTTGTGTCCACTCTTTTACGAAGGACAATAATGAACACGAAATTTGAAAGAGGGACACAGATTTTTTTATGAATTTTTTTTGTCCATAGATATTTTTTATTATTCCAATGTTATCCCTTCTTATTTTTCCTAATTTGCGTTGTTCTCAAAAACATACTTTCTTCTTCATATTCTTTTTCTATTTCTATGTTCTCCTTTTTTTCAGGTACTCTTTTTTTTATAGAATTTTTTATTGGGTTGGATAATTCATTCATTCTTATCGTTCTTACTTCAATATCATTTTAACATTGTATTATATTATTTGATTTGTAATAAAAATAATAACAAAAATAATTAGTCTTGAAATTTTTGAAAAATAAATATTATCAAAGGTAAAATTGATCTTTTAAAATACTAAAAAATAATTTATAAATTGTAATTGATTTTATATAATTTAAAAAAATCAATTTTTTTAAAAGAAAAATTAATTTTTAGATAAAAAAATTACTCTTTTAAATAAAAATAGATTTTTATGTGCAAAAGCTAATTTTTTTTTAATGTAAAAATGGATTCATTTTAAAACTAATTTTTTATCTAAAATTAATTTAACTTATTAACCTAAACAAAATTTTTTATTAATCAAACTCAGATTTATTTTTTTGTTAATATTAACCATATGTATTCCTACATAATAATAATAAATTTAAAAATAAAATAATTATATTTATAAATTTTATTTTAATATAAATATTATTATATAATTTTTTATTAACATTTTTTTCAAGTGCTACTCTCATTTTCTATTAAATTAGTTTGTACTTGATACAGAAAATTTGAAATCACATGGCTATTTTAGTCATTTCATATAATATTTTAGTCTTGTTCATGTGTATCCAAATATAATACTGAACATTACATTAGTGTCTTGTACATCATATTCAAACACAACACAAATAATAATTTTTAATGTCTCTGTCTCAGTGTCATGTTATGTTCTGTCTTTAAAAACAAACAGTACCTTAGGTCTTTTACTCCATTAGCTCTAATAGAGAACAAAATAGTCCCTGACAACTCTAACGGCAGACAAAATGGTCCGTGAACCCCTCTATATGAAAATGACACTGTTCTCCCTCAATTTCCATCATATCTTGCATAATCTTAACAGTCTAACACTGCAACTTCAAGCTACACAATGCATACTCTGCAACTTCAATGTTCACAAGAAGAAAAATCATCAACTTGTTCTCAACCAATTCATACTCAGGAAACTAATGACTATGTCTTTTAAGTACTTGTCGTCTTTGATGGATCCATGAGTCTAGACAGCAAGTCCGATTTATTAAGACCCGTCGGCGTTGTCGCTATCTCCTTCCTCCTCTGTCCTATCATCTGCATGGCCACATTGTCCACCACCCCGATCGCTTCCTTCAGCTTCTTCTTTAAACCAATATTCAGTAATCGCTTCTGATCTTGCCTGGGAAATTAGTCGGCCGCAACTCTCCGAGATTAGCCGAGTTATACACTGCAAGGCCGAATGTCCACCTCTGAATATCTGAACTCCTTATCTTCGTTGTAGGTGTGAGTGTGTGAACAATGCAGAGAGGGCGGAGTGTACCTACAAAGGCACTCCAATGCTTAAGTCAGTGTAGTGTTTTTCTCAGAAAAGATCATACTAAAAAAGATATTTTACCTTTCTTTTATAGATGTATATATTCGTCCGTTATGTCCTAAATGATATAAAACCGGTTCTGTAACCGACTTTATTTTACTGTTCGGGACGTCGGTTATGATGATATTAACGTCACCGAGTTATAGCTCGTAAAGGCCGAGCAATAATGGCAGATGGCGAGTTATGGTGATGGCCAGTAACGGTTATGAGGCCGAGTTATAGCTCGTATTAATGGCGACCATATCACAGCCCCCAAGCTTAGCCTGAGAAAAGTTTTTTAATGAAGCAGGTTGAGCTTTTGAAATGAGTTATAACTCGGTAAAAGTGGGTTATTGAGTGAGCCCCCAGTTCAACCTACTTCATTAAATTAACTTCCCACTTTTGCCACGTGGGAAGTTGTGCACCCCTTTCGTGGAGGAGAGAGGAAGAGTGGGAGCTTCATAAATGTTTTGATGGTTACCAATGCTCTTTTGCCGTTTGATGTGATTGAGGCAAAAGAGATATTTGGAGCATTTTTCTCTGTGATTAATTGTTTCTGCCGATTGGTATTTTGGCATTTTTTGGTTTTATGCTTCTTGTGTGAAGAATGAGCAAGAGAGGTATCGTGACGTCTGTGTTCTTCTAATTCTTTTCTTCCCTTTTTCCTTTGAATTTCTTTGTTGCATGTTTGTTTGCTGTTTGTAATGGGGTTTGAGAAGGAGAAGAAAGGTGAGATAGACTGGTCTTACAACTGGGTAGGGGATGATGTGAAGTCGCGGGTGTCATTATTCTGTGATGAAGCCGCTGTGAAGGAGGTTGATGTGAGTAGGTTGGTGAGGCAGAATTCTGGGGTTGGTGTTAAGTTGCTGTCCTGTAGTGTTGATGATAGGGTTTATCACCGAGGTAGTGGGTTTGAATTCTTCTATATGTATAGCTGCGTTCTTGAGGAGTTGAGAGTTAGATTACCCTTTACCGATTTCGAATGTCAGGTCTTGAGGCAGTTAAACTGCGCTCCGTCGCAGCTTCATCCAAACGGGTGGGCCTTCCTTCGTGCTTTTGAAATTTTGATGGAGTTTCTGGAAATTGTGCCGTCTGTTGATCTGTTCTTCTCATTATTTCAAGCCAAAGGGGTGTGGAAAGGTGGCTGGATAAACTTCAATAGCACCCCTGGTTTTGGCAGTTTCAAATTGTACAAATCATCTTTCAAAGATTTTAAAGAGATGTATTTAAAGGTTAGGGCTTTGGAAAAAGACTTTCCTTTTTTTGTTGATGAAAATCTAGGTGAGAAGTTTCCGTTGTATTGGTGCTCGGAACCCCAAAATATACTTGGTCCGGAGGTTATCTCTCCGAGGAATGTTTGTGTGATTGAGTTTCTTGTTGAAAATATCGGTCGTGGGGATTTGATTTCAATGTATGAGCTTCTGAAGTGGGAGGAGGATAAAGATGCTGTGGTAGCTTATTTGGGTGAGTTATAGGGTTGTTTGCTAAGGTGTTAATTCTTCTTGCCATGTTTGTGATGTTTGTGTTCCTTTCGCAGGTGGTAGATACCCTAGCGTTTCAGCTGCGTCTTTGAGGACACGTTTCAAAAATAAGAACTTGGAGAAAGAGGTCTCGTCATCGAATGTGGAGAAAGGTGCTGTTGCTGCCGAGGTTACGCAGCCCCATCAAGGTCGGAGGAAAGTGATTGCAAAGAAGAGAAAGAAGACCGACCTTGTTGATTTATCCGATGAGTCTGATGAAAAGGAGGTAGGGGTTCCTTTGGAGGAGATACAGGCTTTTATGGGTAATCAAAAAAGGCTCCATGAAGTTTCTGAACAAAGTGAGGCATTTTCGGTGTGGGGGAAGGAGTATCCCTATATGGCTGTGGTGGAAGAGTATTGTCAATCGTCGGCTGATGTTACTCTTGCAGAGGAGGTTGGAGATATGGCTATTGGGCAGTATATGCAGGTAATGACCTACTGTTTTTTCTTTACTTTTCTTTTGGGAATCTTATTACCTTTTCGTTCATTCTGTTGGTAGGTTGTTGGTCTGCGCCTTGCAAGTCTTGGGCGTAGCCAAGAGTTGAAGAATAAGAGGGTTGCTGGAGAAAAAGGAGAGGTTTCTGTTTTGAAGGAGGAGTTGGTTAAGAGTAAGAGTATTGTTGCTGAGCTTCAGGTGCGGTTGACAGAGACCGAGAAGTTGTTGAAGGAGACCAAAGAAAGTTATTCTAAGGATGTTGAAGATTTGAAGAAAAAGGAAAGTGATTTGGTGAACCTGCAAACTCGTCTGATTGAGGTTACTGCTCAATTTAAGGATATGGAGAAGAAAAAGGCGGATGAGATATTGGATTCGTTTATTGAAGGTTTTGAAAGGGCAAGGTTGCAGGTTAAGTTTTTGGTTCCAGATGCCGATCTTTCTGGGATGGATCCTGGAAAGATTGTTCGAGATGGTAAGCTGATCGAAGATGATGGGGATGTAGAAGAAGAAGCCGATAATGTTTAGTGTGTTTTTGTTGGAAACTTATTTGAATTTCTTTTGCATATGTAATATTTAACTTTTGTATGTTTGGAACTTTGTTGAATTGACTTGTTTGAATTTTGGAAATGATGCTTTTTGTAAAAGCTGTTTGTTATTCGTCGGAAAGTTTTTCGAGCTTATTGGCATTGCTGTTGATGATTTTGCCTGACAATGGCAGGTTTGTAGCTTAGACATGTGTTCGGGTTTGTCTGAGCTGTTTTGATAGAGTTAGATTTTGATTGATAATATTTGTCGGATAGTTGTTTGATGAAGAAAATAACATACGTCTCTTGTATATTCGTAGTCACTTTGAACCTGTTGAATACAACGCTGCAGGTAGGCTAGCCTCGTTAAAACCTCTCTAAGCAAAAACCCTTTTGGGATAAAATCTTGGTAGTAGGAAAAAGAGTACCAGCCTGTCCCTGTCTTTTAACTGAAAAATTTCTTTAAGGAAGATATGTTCCATGTACTAGGTATGGGTTTACCATCAAGTGATTCGAGCTTATATGCTCCTTGGCCGAGGACTTCTGATATTCGGTATGGGCCGTCCCAATTGGCTGCGAGCTTTCCGTGTGTTGGTGGTTTCCGAGCAGTTTCTGTTTTGCGGAGGACTAAATCTCCTTTCAGGAATGATCTGCTTCTGACTGACTTGTTGTATTGTCGAGCAATTGCTTGCTGTGCCGCCCTTTGCTTTAAGGCGGCCATATCTCGAACCTCTTCGATGATATCTAGCTCGGATCTCCGAGCTTCGGCTTGACTGTTGATTTGAGTTCGGATTGATTTCTGGGAGATCTCCAGGGGAATCATGGCTTCCGATCCATACACCAGCCTGAATGGCGTTTCTTTTGTTGATGTTTGTGGGGTGGTGTTGTATCCCCAAAGGACCTCAGGTATTAGTTCGGCCCATAGTCCTTTGGCGTCATCGAGCTTTTTCTTTAGTGCATGTAGGATCACCTTATTTGCGGCCTCGGCTAGTCCGTTTGTTTGAGGATGTTCAACAGAGGCAAAGTGTTGCTTTATTTTGAAATTCTGCAAAAAAGTTTGAAATTTCTGATCGGCGAACTGGCGGCCGTTGTCAGTTGTGATATGTTGAGGTATGCCGAAACGACAGATAATATTTTTCCAAATGAATGAAACCATTTGCTGTGATGTTATTTTTGCTAAAGGTTGGGCTTCCACCCATTTGGAGAAATAATCAATGCCGACAAGAAGGAATTTTACCTGGCCCGGTGCCGTTGGGAAAGGCCCGAGTATATCTAAACCCCATTGGTTAAATGGCCAACTGATATCCGAATGATGTAACTCCTCGGCGGGTATGTGTATTAGTGGTGCGTGCCTTTGGCAATTGTTGCATGACCTGATTTTTTGTTGGCTGTCCTGTTTCAAAGTCGGCCAGAAGAATCCGGCTCGGAGGATCTTGGATGCTAAACTCCGAGCTCCTGTATGTGTTCCACAGATTCCTTCATGTGCCTCTGCCAAAGCTATGTCGGCTTCTGACTTGTTGAGGCATTTGAGCAGAGGTCGAGTATAACCTCGTCGATATAGTGCACCATTGATGATTGTGAAGTAAGATGCTTGCCGTCGGAACTTTTTATCATTCTCGACTCCTTCTGGTGTATTACCTGTTTGTAAATAGTGTATAAAGTCGTTCCTCCAATCTGTTACCTGCGAAACACCTAACACGTTTGCCAGAGTAACAGTGGGTGAAGTTATTGTGAACTGTTGCAATGTAGATAGGTCGGACTGTGTACTGTCGAGCTTAGATAAGATATCCGCTCTTTGATTTTGTTCGCGGGGTATATGTTCTATTTCAAATTTGAAAAATTTTTTTGTTAACTGCTTTACTAATAGTGAGTATTTAGAAAGTAGGGGATCTTTCACCGGAAAAAGGTCGTTTACCTGCTGTACTACTAACAATGAATCACAATATACCTTGATCGCCGAGATTTGAAGATCTAAACATAGTCGGAGTCCGACGAGTAGTGCCTCATACTCTGATTGGTTGTTGCTTGCTTTGAAAGCGAAGTGTATTGAGTGTTCCAATATGAATCCATCGTCGGCCTCCAGACGAATTCCTGCACCACAGCCTCCGTTATTTGAAGAGCCGTCCACATATAAGATCCACTGTTTTGCATGGTCCTCTTCGGATGGTACTGTGAGCTCGGCAATGAAATCCGCCAGAAATTGTGACTTGATTGGTCCTCGGGATTGATATCTGATGTCGAATTCAGATAATTCGACTGCCCATTTTATTAGTCGACCTGCGATTTCCGGTTTGTGTAATACTTGTCTTAGTGGGTGATCGGTTCTGACGTGGATTACATGGCTCTGGAAGTAAGGTCGGAGGCGTCGGGCCGAGAATATCAGTGCTAGTGCGAGCTTTTCAATCCACGGATGGTTGAGTTCGGCATGTTGGAGGGTTTTACTGACAAAGTATACTGGATGCTGAACTTTGTTTCTCTCTGTGACAAGGGCCGAGCTTATCGCCCAATCAGTAACTGACAGATATAAAAATAAATGTTCCCTTTGTAGAGGTTTTTGTAAAATCGGCGGTTGTGAGAGTGTTGTTTTTAGTTTTGAAAATGCCTTCTCACAATCGTCGTTCCATTCAAATTTATTTTTCTTTTTAATTGTTTGGAAAAAAGGAACGGAAGTTGAGGCAAGGCATGGAACAAATCTGGAAAGTGCAGCGAGTCTTCCTGTGAGGCGCTGAACTTCTTTTACTATTTTAGGGCTGGCCATGTCCAGTACTGCTCGGCATTTGTCTGGATTTGCCTCTATTCCCCTGCATGTTAGTAAAAAACCCAAAAACTTACCCCCCTTGTACTGCGAATGCACATTTTTCGGGATTGAGACGCATGTTGTATTGGCGGATCTGGCCGAATATTTCTGTAAGGTTGCTGATGTGGTTATTTTTGACTTTTGTTTTGGCGACCATATCGTCGACATAAACTTCGATATTTCTGCCGATTTGTTTAGCGAACACCTTATCCATAAGGCGTTGGTAAGTTGCACCTGCATTCTTTAATCCAAATGGCATAACCCTATAACAATAGTTACCGAAATCGGTGATAAAAGCTGTTTTATTCTGATCAGAGGGGTGCATCATTATCTGATTATATCCTGAATATGCATCCATAAAACTTAGGGTAGCGTAACCTGATGCGTTGTCTACTAAAGAGTCTATGGATGGTAGAGGATAAGAGTCTTTGGGGCATGCTTTGTTTAAATCAGTGAAATCGACGCACATGCGCCACTTACCGTTTTGTTTTCTTACCATTACCACATTGGCTAACCAGGTGGTGAATCTGATCTCTTTGATAAACTCGGCGTTGATGAGCTTTTGTGTCTCTTCCAGTGACGCTCTCCTTTTTTCTTCGCCGAGTCTGCGTTTCTTCTGTTGCACTGGTCGGATTGCCGAGTTTATTGCTAGTCTATGACTGATGATCTGTGGGTCGATTCCAGGCATGTCTGATGGTGTCCATGCGAAGAGGTCGGCGTGTTCTTGTAGGAAGGTTGTTATAGCCTGCAACTCAGATGCATTGAGTGAGGTACCTACATATGTGAATTTATTAGAGTCATTATTGAAATACACTTTTTGTAGATCGTCGGAGGGTTTTGGGCGATCGGGAAAATCAGCTCTTGGGTCCAGTTCGGCTAGTGTGTCCTCCTTTTGTTTTAGGCCGACGTTGTTGACTTGTTGCGTCGAACGATTTTGGAATTTCATGCTGATGTTGTAACATTGCCTTGCCTCTTTATGGTCACCATGGATTGTAACAACCTGGTGGTCCTGTAGTGGAAACTTGACACAGAGATGAATTGTGGATACAATGGCGTCGAACTTATTTAAAAAAGGTCGGCCGAGGATTAGGTTATATGGACTGAAACAGTCGACTACTAAATATTGAATATCATGAGTTTTTGAAAGAGATTGCTCACCCAGTGTGGTTTGTAACCACACTGAACCGATTACTGGAACGCGTTCTCCTGAGAAGCCGACCAAGTCTCCTCCTGTGGACTGTAGCATGTTGTCGCTGAGCTTCATCTTTTGAAACGTGGAGTAAAACAGAACGTCGGCACTGCTCCCGGGATCCAAGAGTACTTTTTCACTAACAGATCCCCTAGCTGAAGGGTGATTACCACAGGGTCGTCCAAGATGTGTATGTTGGAGTTGAAGTCGGCGTGTGTGAAAGTGACTTCTGGCTGTGGATTAGAGATTGTTGCATCTTGTTTTGGTTCGTCTACCGAGCATACTGCTCTAAACGATCTTTTTCTTGCTGAGTTTGAGTATCCTCCACTTGCGTATCCTCCTGAAATACAATTTATTATACCTCGTGGTCTTTCATATTGGTTTGAAGATGCCTTCTCCTTTCCCCGGTGTTGTTCAGAGTGGTCGTGTGTTGTGGAACTTGGGCCGCGCTTTTGGATATGACCACCAATGTATTTGTCAAGGTGCCCTTGTCTTGCTAGTCGTTCTAAAAGATCTTTGGCGACCACACAATCGTCGGTATTATGGCCGTGTTTCTGGTGGAAAGCGCAGTACTTTGATTTGTCCACGTTCTTTGCATCTTGGTATGTGCCGGCTTTTCTCGGTGGCTTTATTAATTTGGAGTTTAAGATCTCCTTGATTATGTCTTCCCTCTTGGTGTTAAACTGCGTATAAGAATCGAATCGAGGCGTTAGTTTAAAACTTTTCTTAAGGGATGAGCTCTTATCTTCTTCACGGAAGTGCGACTTGTCAGATTTCCGAGCTTGTCTGAGCTCTTCGATGTCAATTTGTCCCTTTGCTTTCTCGCGAAATTCTGCGAGAGTCTTCGGCTTTGCTACTGCGATCGTCTCCTGGAACTTCCCGGGTCGGAGGCCGCTTTTAATTGCGTGCAGATGGACTTCGGGGTGGAGATCTGGTATGCTGATTGCGACCTTGGTGAAGCGAGTCATATAGTCCTTTAAGCTTTCGTTTGGCCCTTGCTTGATAGTGTTCAGGTAATCGGAGTCGTGCAAATATATTGCGGATCCGGCGAAATGTTCTTCAAATAACTTCGCCAACTGATGGAAGCGCGAAATGGAACCTGCAGGCAAAGCACACAATCAATCAAGTGCAGGGTCGTCTAAATAATTCGGAAAACAACGACATAAGACTGTATCTGATGCACCGTTGACGATCATTATTGATCGGAATTTCTTTATGAACTTCCTCGGGTCCCCGAGTCCATCATAAGGCGTGAGGGTCAACGGCAAGGTGAACCTCTTTGGTAATTCAAAGTTCATTACTTCTTCCGTAAAAGGGCCTACAGAATCCTCGGACTCTTCTTTTTCGTCTTCGGGTTGCTGCCCTTCGTGCCGAGCGGTTTCTGAAACATGAGTTGGTTGGGATTGATGCTCCTCGTCCTCTACCTGACGAGCATCGTTGTGTTCAATCCGAACGTGATTTAGTTCGGCAATTTGAGCAGCCATTATTTGGTTCTCGTCAGCCATTCGTTGATTAGCTTGTTGCAGCTCAGCTACCATTCGCATGAGTTCGGACAATGAAGGAGGCGGTACGTCAGCCATGGATGCAGATGGAAGCGGTGAGACCAAAAGAAAAAATATGATTTCCTCGGCCCCACGGTGGGCGCCAATTGATCTTGCCTGGGAAATTAGTCGGCCGCAACTCTCTGAGATTAGCCGAGTTATACACTGCAAGGCCGAATGTCCACCTCTGAATATCCGAACTCCTTATCTTCGTTGTAGGTGTGAGTGTGCGAACAATGCAGAGAGGGCGGAGTGTACCTGCAAAGGCACTCCAATGCTTAAGTCAGTGTAGTGTTTTTCTCAGAAAAGATCATACTAAAAAAGATATTTTACCTTTCTTTTATAGATGTATATATTCGTCCGTTATGTCCTAAATGATATAAAACCGGTTCTGTAACCGACTTTATTTTACCGTTCGGGACGTCGGTTATGATGATATTAACGTCACCGAGTTATAGCTCGTAAAGGCCGAGCAATAATGGCAGATGGCGAGTTCTGGTGATGGCCAGTAACGGTTATGAGGCCGAGTTATAGCTCGTATTAATGGTGACCATATCAGCTTCAATTTCTATATGAGCGGCGTTGGTGACGTTACTCGCTGTACTGATAGATTGGATGTGAGATCAAAATTGTCTATTAGCTTGCACTCCTGGAAAGAATGAATGAAACACTCAGGGTCCATTCCAAATGAGAATTTGCATATGATGTTGAAGGAGAATTTTCTCATGATATCCTAATGTCCAACAATCTATATTACTTGTCGGAGAGTGAAGAAAGGCGTGTCCTTGGAATAGTTGTGAAACTTAGTCTTGAGGATGTGGTGGACGTTGTCAGGATTAGAGGTGATACTATTACCAAAGACGTGAAAGTGGATGTTTCTAGTGGGTGAAATGCGGAGAGGTGGATGTACCAGTCACAAAAATTTGAGAGGTGTGTGATTCATGACATGTTAAGGTAGGTACGACATGCGTGGCAGTTACACCATGACTTGATCTTAGAGCTGAAGAAAAGGAAGGAGAAGATGGAGAAGAAGACTGTGAAGGTAAAGAAGGAGAGTATGAATATTAGAGTTATGCAAGATACGATGGAAATTGGGAGAAAATGGCATCGTTTCCGAACAGAGAAAGCAAGGACCATTTTGTCCCCCGTTAGAGTTGTTAGGGACTATTTTGTCCCTCGTTAGAATTGACGGAATAAAAAATCCAAATAACTGATGGAATTAATTGTTAGAGATCAATCGAATAATTAATTTTAGTTAAAAATTAAAGTATCTAGTTCAAAATTTTTTAAAAACTATAATAAATAAATACTCATAATTTTTTCATCAGTAATTTTTTTTATAAGACAAGTTAATAATGTCATTGATTTTCGATCGAACGAATTTAATCGACCACTCCGATTTGATTTTT